>NC_067143.1:53351015-53664943 GCF_903995435.1 Acomys russatus | reverse complement strand
TCACTTCTGACAGCGTCTCTCACAGTACCTGAAAGTTCAGTTAGGTTGACCGGCTAGCGAGCTCTAGGAATCTGCCTGTCTTCAACCCTTCAATATTGAATTTATATGGATCTGCACTCATACCCAGCTTTTTTTAAAAAAAATGGGTACTTAGGATTAGAACTCAGGTCCTCATGCTTATTCAAACAACAGTTCTTATCAACAAAGCCAACTCCCTAACCTCCTTGTCCTCTTAAAAGGTTGAGATTTATTGACAAGGCTGCAGTGGTGCACACCTTTAAAGGAGGTAGAGAAAACATCTCTGTGAGTTTGAAGCCAGCTAGAACAATATAGTGAGACTTTAACTCAAAAAACAGACTTATTAGCTGGGCCAGGTGGTACACGCCTTTAATCCCAGCACTGGGGGGGGCGGGCAGTGGTAGGAGGATCTCTGTAAGTTCAAGGCCAGCCTGATCTACAAAGCATCTAGGACAGCCAAGGCTGTTACACAGACAAACCTTGTCTCAAAAAACCTAAATACAAAACTAAAATATATTTATTTTGAATTATGTTACGCGGAGGGTGGGTATCTGCAGATGCCTGTGGGGTCCTGAAGACTGTGTTCACGCACCTGGAGCTGGTAGTACAGGTGTGTGTGAGCTGCCTGCTGTGGGTGCTGGGGACTGAATGAACTTGGGTCCTCTGGAAGAACAGTATGTGCTCTTACACATTAAATCATCTCTCCAGCTTCCCTTCCTTAGACCTCAACTATGGAGTATTATTTGCTTGTATGGATGTACCAAAATCTGTTCATTTGCTACTTGATGGGCATGAGTGATTTCCAGGTTTTAGTTGTCCTATGAGTAAAGCAGCTACAGATATCTGCATAGAAGTCATATTTCTCTAGGACAAATACCCTATTTCTCTATTTCTGGGCTACACGACAAACATTTGCTTTCTTTTTGTAAGAAACTGTCCAAGTGTTTTCTGATATGGCTGTATCATTATCCAGTCCGATAAGCAATGCATGGAAATTCTTTCTGCAACTTTGCCAGGACTTAGTACTGTCAGAATATCATTATAATTTTAATTTCCATTTCCCTAATGACTAAGGTTGTACCATTAGGGAAATGGAAATTAAATTCATGTGCACATTTTCCATCTATCCCTTATTTAAGTGAAATGTCAAGTCTTTTGCACACTTAAAAAAAAAAATCTAGTTGCTTCTCTTTTAATTTATTTGTAAAAGTTCTTTATATATTCTAATACTACTCCCTTACAGACATACATTTTCACAGCTTGTTTTTTGAGGAATTAGAAATTAAAATTATCAAAAAAAAATAAATAAATTAAAATGATTGGGCGGCAGTGGTGCACGCCTTTAATCCCAGCACTCAGGAGGCAGAGGCAGAGGCAGGTGGATCGCTCTAAGTTTGAAGCCAGCCTGGTCTACAAAGTGAGCCCAGGACAGCCAAGGCTAACACAGAGAGACCCTGTCTCGAAAAACAAAACAAACAAACAAACAAACAAAAAAAAGCTGTGTTCAGGCTTTCAGGCTGGAGAGATGGCTCAGAGGTTAAGAGCACTGACTGCTCTTCCAGAGGTCCTGAGTTCAGTTCCCAACAACCACATGATAGCTCACAGCCATGTGTGATGAGATCTGGTGCCCTCTTCCGGCCTGCTGGCGTACATGCAGGAAGAGCACCGTATACATAATAAATAAATAAATCTTTAAAAAAAAGAAATTAAAACGATCTAAATCATGCCATTAAAAAACTGTACCATTTCTCTTTGTACATGTACTCTGATGAAGGGAATAAGAAGGACTTAAACTTGTAAGCACCCTTGGCCTACTGGACCTTAAAATCAAACTGTGCTTGGTGTTTGCTAATAGGAGACTATTTTTGTTTCCACTGCATGCTCCCAACCACGCCAGGGCTTTAAGGAAAGCTACATCTGGAGAAACGACTGTCCTAAACAGCGTTTACACCCCCAACCCCGAACTTCCCAAAGCCCTGTTCTGGTTCGCCAGGCTTCTGGAATGGTCAACAGTCGTCACACTCCATTGGTGGCCATTGTACCCTGAGAAAGGTAGGAGGCTCCCAATCCATCCTCCAGTGAAAAGAGCAAATAGTGGAGCCTGTGGCTTCTTGGACATCAAAGTTGAGCAAACAGGCCTGGCAGACCCTGCCTCTCCGCCTACATATCCTGCAACTGCCATCTGAAGGGGCTTCTCGGAGCGGGTCATGACATTCAGCTTGTCATCCCACATCAAAGTTTCCACCACACACGAACTGGGTGCACGGGTTCGAATCAAGTCGCTTCACAGCGGATACTCAGATATTGTGTCTAGCTTTAATCCTATGTTTTCTCAAGTAATTAAGCCTTTTTGCTTATGAACTTGTGACTAAGTAAAGCATCACTGAGAGGTTGTAACATCAAAGTGCTGCCCACCGTCTGTCCGTGTTTGGCAAAATTGGATTTCTTTGCCGTCTTAAAGAAAGACTGATTGAATTTCACTAAAGCGCCATATATTTGCACTAGCTGGTGGAAGCTGTTCTAAGTCTAAGTGCTCACCAGGACCGTGTGGCTTAGCCTTCAGTTTGCCTGGGTCAGAGTGCAGCATGGAAGGGAGCACCCTGACTCAGGCTAACCAAGGGCCTTGTGGCAGGGGCTCATCAAGGGCTCAGAAACCAGTTGCTGCTACTGTTAAAATTCTAGCCAGGCTGTTACTAGGGCTGAGCAAGGAATGATCCTGATAGAGTGTCAGTAAGACTTTGACTACTGAGGACAATGGCCATTACATTACCCACATCCCTGATATCTGCACAGTGTGTGTGTGTGTGTGTGTGGTATACATGGGCACATGTGTGCGGAGGCTAGAGGCTGCTGATGTTGGATGTCTACTTCAATGCTCTCCACCTGATTTTATGAAACAGGGTCTCTCACTGAATCTGGAGCCCGGTAGGGTGGGCTGGCAAGGCCCAGGGCCCTGCTGATTTCTGCCTTACCAGAGCTGGTTTATGGGTAGGTGAGTACACTGTCTGTCCAGCTTTTTATGTGGGTCTTCTTACTTTTGCAGCCAGACTTTACTGCCAAACCACTTTCCCACTCCCTCAAGTGATGTCTGCTGACTCTCAATCTTCACACCTACATCTGACACACAAGCCTTACAAAGTCTGCTAGATGTATGAAATGTATTAGAAGAACTTCAGAACAAAGTTTCTCTCTCCAGAAAATTCAAAATTCCAAATCACTATTTGGCTTCATTAGTTAGCTAATTTACAATCAGCACAGTGTACTTCCACTTATGTAAAACAGAACCCCTTTAAGTATGACTCAAAGACTAATCTCTAGATGAACAAATTCAGGAGGCTGCCACCTTTTCAATATTATTTTTATACAAACAACCTACTTTTGGAAAATAAAACCTCTGGTTCAATATCCTGATACAATTATCTTTCCTTTTAAAAACATTATTTTGATCTTGATCCAGTTTTAAGTCTCTGATGTGTGTGTGTGTGTGTGTGTGTGTGTGTGTGTGTGTGTGTGTTATGTACGTGTGTATGTATTAAGTTATTTTGGACCCTTTTTATGAATCAAATGAGTACATCTTAAATTAAGCTTCTGTGCATACTTCTAAAATTTACAGTGATGACACTGCATTTCCAATTCAAACCTAAACTATACAAATACAAATCCTAACTGGTGAGGAGTTGAGCTCCTTAAAGATCTGAGGTGATTATGTTCTAGATCCCTATGGACTTAACACATTAAGCTGATGCCTGAGGGGGACTGTGCTCTTGGTCCACAGGCTGCAAACATCTAAAGGAAGCAGCAGCTCTCTGCTGTCAGCCTTGAATGAAGGGGCAGGGCCTCTCAACTCTCCCTTCGTACCTTCCTTCCAAAGAATTCTATATGGACAGAGATCTGTCTATCATTGATGGTATTTCAAGTACCTAGCAGAGTATAGTAGGTACCCCAATCTTTGGCAATATTAATAAACCCAACCAATCAAGTGCTGCTTTCAGTAAAAAGTTGTCTCATTTAGATAGTGGAAGAAATGGAGGGCATAGGATGGATGCTTTAAAATCTAGTAAGCGTGGCCAGATGACTCTCCCGAGTCAGTGCTTGCTATGCAAGCATACAGCGTGACTGTGGATCTCAGTACCACTCCCTCTGTAACTCCAGTGCTGTAGGGAAGCAGAGCAGGCGGATCCAGGGGCTTGCCAACCAGTGGGTCAAATCAGCAAGTTCAGTGAGAAACTGCATCTCAAAAAATACAATGGAGCGAGACAGAGAAAAGGAGCCAACACTGACTTCTGTGTCCACAAGTACATGCAACAATGAGTGTACCTGCACACATGTGCACACACTTGTCTAATAACCTCATCCACCACATTCAGAAAACAAACGCTAGGGCTTGGCAGTGGTGGCACACGCCTTTAATCCCAGCACTCAGGAGAATCTCTATGAGTTCAAGGCCAGCCCAGTGTACAGAGCAAACTCCAGAATTGCAAAGGCTGTTATGCAAAGAACCCTATCTCAAAAAAGCAAAAAAACTAAAATAATGCTAGTAATTAGGCTCGGCATGGTGGCTCACTCCTAAATCCTAGCACTCAGGAGGAAAGGCAGGAGGGTCAGGAGTTCAAAGTCAGCCTGGGCTACATGAGATCCTATCTCAACCCCTACCTCTAACCCTCAAGAAGACTCTAGGCTCAATTTTCAGCATCAGTTGAAAAACAAAACAGAAAGGGGAGCTGGAGGCTATGCCCAATGCATACCAAACATAATATATATTTAGATGGAAAAAATGTTTAAGAAGATAAATCCTAACACAAAACAAAACCAACTAGTCATAGTCTTAGAAGCCAAGGAAGTAAAAGCCAACACTCTCACTTGGCTCAACAGGCGTCACTGATTTGCTTCTACCCCTAAGGACAGAGCAATCAGTTAAAGCAGCACACATTAAACTCAGACCGCACTGTCCCCAGCACATAAGAAGAGTGCTATTTCCTACTTAGTCTCAGCTCTGAGAATGCACACACCTGCTTCTTCACCACTGCTCTTCCCCACACGAGGAAAAGCATGTAACCTGGGGAAGACAGTGGGTTTGTGGCTGGAGAAGCAGGGGTGGAAAATAATGCCTGTGACAACATGTGTGCTTGTGTATAAAGAGGTCTATCTCGGTCCAGAAAGTAGCAACCACCCATTTATAACCCGTAGTGGAGACTTGTAAGAAACACTGAGCCACCTATTCTGCTTCCAGACGCTTCAACCCTCTGCCTCACACGCCACAGACCCTGAACCCTGTTCTCCCCACAGCCCCTTCTCACGAGTTTTTGGAAACACCTTTTATTCCCTTTACTTGTTTTCTTGTACTTCTTTTGCACATTCAATTGTGAGCTCTTCAGGTTTGACTCTTCAGAGACTAGCATGAGGACCAAGAACACATATTTACTGAACATTCCTGGAAATGGTTTCTCATTGAGAGAAACAAGTATTCACAGAGTCCTAAAATTCAGTAAAGGGTCAGAGTCACAGCTGGATTCTCCCCAAAGCAAAGTACATAGTTTCTTCTTTCTACTTGTTCTGTGGTGCTGCAGGTTGAATCCAGGGCCCCGAGCATGCTGGGCAAGCGCTCTACCACTGAAGCACACCACAGGCACATATCCATTATCTTTAAAGAATAATCGCTTGGAGTTGAAGATGGCAAACAAGACAACTGAGTGGTTGAGACCAAGCTCATGATAAGAACAAAGAGACATCTATTTCTTTTGTTTGTTTGTTTGTTTGTTTATTATGTATACAATGCACATTAGGTTGCATTATTGATGGTTGTGAACCACCATGAGGTTGCTGGAAATTGAACTCAGGACCTCTGGAAGAGCAGACAGTGCTCTTGACCACTGAGCCGTCTCTCTAGCTCCGAGAGATCTATTTCAAGGAGAGCTATGTTTCAGATGATCTGAAACAGATCACTTTCTACAATCCCAGTTTTATGCCCTTCCCCCACATTTCGGATTCTTTCAGGGTGGCCAACACTGACAGGTAAAAGCCTTAAAGATCTACCTGAGGGGAGAATTAAGTTGGTGCCTCCAGCTATCAGTTTGAGAAGATGCTACTGAAGGGTCCAGCACTTCTTTGGCAGCACCCCTTTAGAGGCCGGTGTGTCTCAGTGGTAAAGGCTTGCCTTGCGTGCCTGAAGCCCTAGGTGCAGTCCCCAGTACTGGGTGAAAAAAAAATCTAAAATAATTTTTTTGCTGTACAATTTCTTTCATACAGTTACAGTTAGAGTGACTGTACACTTCATCCCAGACTTCCAAAGACCCTGGGCAGAAACCAGCCGGGGCTGGAGCACTGACACACACAACAGAACACAGTGTGCATGCAGGGTTACCCTGCCAATGTGCCCTTAGGAAAATTGAGTTTAACTATATATTTTGTGGAGTGACTATGAAGGTTACAAGAAGTTACTTATGCTATTTCTGGTGTAGTTATGCGTGCCTGGGGGTGGAGTAATAAAGGCAAATGTTAGGTCCACTGATTTAGTTGTTTATTTATTAAAGTTTTGAGACAGGGTTTCATTATGCAGCCCAGGCTGGCCTGGAACTAGCTATGTAGAGCAGGCTTGCCTGAAACTCAAGTGATCTACCAGCCTCTGTCTCTTGAGTACTGGGATTAAAGACCTGTACTACCATGTCCAGCCTAATCCAGCTTCTGAGACAGGGTCTTCATGGGTCTGGAACTCAGTGACTCGGATCAGTGGGCCAAAGTGTCCTTATATGTCCTCACAATTCTCCTAGGGCTGGGGTATGCACTTGGCTCATGTATGGTGCTAGGGAACCACGCTCAGGTCCTCAAGCTCTGTGATGACTGAGCTATCTCTGCAGTCCCTACTTTTGATCTTTACACGACAACTACAACCCTGAATGAAGAAAACCATCACAGCCACCAACAGGGAGGGATGGAAATCTCCAGACCCTTCAAATAAAAAGCCATGAGAGCCCTCAATGTAGGTAGTAACTGAAGGCTTCTCAAGATAAAAACTCAGACACATGTAACCATTCAGAATTTGCTATGATAAGACCAATGACTTGCTGAAGGTCACAAAGCCAGTGAATGGCACTGCTGGGATATGAAACCACACGGCTTTTCACATCCACTACGCAGGCCCAGCACCCTGGACTGCTTCAGCCTTCCTACCTCTCAAGGAGACAGAGAGGCAGCAAGGGTGGGCAAGCAGCCAGGGACACAGTCACAGAGACCTGGCTCAGGAGGCTCTGGTGGAAGGAGATTCTTACCTTTCATTTCGGCTGATGGCTGCCACCATCAGAGCTGTCCAGCCAAGTTTGTGTCTTGCATTGACATCTGCACCTTCTGACAACAGCCTAAGAAGAGACAGAAGATGTTTTCAGGGTGTAGTTTGCAAATACCTAGGGCATATAGCAAATATAAGGCCAGGCTGGCTATCACAATGAGACCCTATCTCAAGAGAACAGATTATAGACACACAAACTTGGATGCAAGGTCCTTTCAGTACTAATCCCCAATCCCAGTCCCTCTGACCACTCTCCTCCCCAAGTGTCCCTTGCTCCTCTCACTCCCAGCTCCCTACTGCCATTCTTCCAAGCCCTGTAAAAAGGAATGTGCTTTCTCTATTTTAGTTTTGCTTTGTTTTTTGTTTGTTTTGAGACAGGGTTTCTCTGTGTTATCTTGGCTGTCGTAGACTCACTTTATAGACCAGGCTGGCCTCGAACTCACAGTGATCCACCTCCCTCTCCCTCCCGAGTGATGGGATTACAGGCATGCGTCACCATGTCTGGCGCTTTCTCTATTTTAATAGTGATTCTATGACATTCTACTCCCCTGGTCCAAGATCCTCTCAGGCCATGTGATACAAACCTGGTGCCCACACCTTCTCCCTTAAAAGACCTAAGGGGCTTAGTCTTATCTTGGTTGTTTCCTGTTCACAAAGGGATCACATTCCTCAGCTGTATTTATTTTATCATGACTGTTTAGAAAATACAAATCCTTCAGCCCAAAGAAAGGAGGAAGGAACTTTAAAAATGCTAAGTGGGGCTAAACTCCCACCAGAGCCCATGCAGAACCACCAGGATCTATATGCCAAGTGTCGAGCACATGAGAGTTCAGTGAGTATCAGGAGAATCCAAGGTCTAAAGTTCATCACTGTAAAGCTGAATTCTGGGTCCTGGTCCATATAACAGAAGGCGCACAAAGACATGTGGAACAAAGCCATGTCTTACTTAGCACTCTGTAGAGCATGAACTGCCCTCTTGGAACTTTAAGTTCCTGAATTTATTTCCTTTTCACAAGCTTAAGGAGCAGATAGTAACCATTTTTTTTAAACGGGCTTAAGGAAGAAACTTGTGAAAAGTCACACAGCAGGTTGATGATGACTCTTCAGATGGAGGGCTTCTCTCCTCACCTCACCTCATCAGCCACACCAGACAGGACCTGCTTCATATAACACAAAAGGCAAAGACTAAACTGGTTTCAGCTGACCAATGGCACAGTCCTGTGCTAGAAGGCATAAGGTCTGCTCTAGGAAGAGGACTCACAACAGCAGGAAATCAAAGACCATGGTGCCAGACACAGAAGACAAAGTCAAGAATTTGACTCAGGGGGCTGAGAAATGGCTCAGTGGTTAAGAGCACTGCCTGCTCTTCCAAAGGACCTGGGGTTCAAGTCCCGGCACCCACATGGCAGCTCACAACTGTAACTCCAGGATCTGATGCCCTCTCACCAATGCACATAAATTAAAATTAAATAATGAAAAAAAAAAAAAAAAAAAAAAAGCCAGGCATGGTGGCTCATTCTTACAAGCCTTAGGCCTAGGCAGGATGATCACCATCAAGGCCAGCTGGACCACACAGTGAATTTCAGGCCAGCCTGGAACGTTACAAGACCTTATCTAAATACATGCATGTACATATGTGTGTACACACACACACACACACACACACACCCCACCCACTAGGCAGATGTCCATATGAGGAAGAAGGAGAGGATTTTCTCTATCCTGTCCTGGTCTTCTATCCTGACTGAAGCGTCCTTTAGAATCACAGTAAGGACCAGAACTTCATCTATACTCTTTTGGTTTTTGTTTGTTTGTTTTTCAAGACAGGGTTTCTCTGTGTAGCCCAGGCTGTCCTGGAACTCACAGAGAGCCATCTGCCTCTGCCTCCATGAGTGCTGGCATTAAAAGTGTGCACCACCACCTCCCAGCCCATCTACACTCCTAAGCTTCAGAGCCAAATACTTCAGGGATAACAGAGTTTGTGCAAAAGGAATTTTTTTTTTCCCACACAGAAAACGCATGCCTAGAGGGTCTTTGCTTCCTTAACATCCATGGCCATGGAAGGGAGACAACGGGGCAGAGAGCAGAATAATTCATCATACTCCTCTCTTCCCTCTTCCAAGGGTACCCTCTCAGGCAGCCACCAAAAACAATGCTCAAAGGACATCCTCTCCCATGTTTCTTGGGACCTATGTGGCCATCTCCTTGGAAATGGGACCTCTGGGTGGTAGGGCATGCACATATGTGACATGAACAAACAGTGCCAGTTTCCCCCCAGATCACGACTGCGCTCTGGACCTTCATGCCAGCAGTTCAGGGGCTCTGCACACGCCTCTTCTTGCAACACCTGGCAACACTAGGCTTCTTTGTTTTTGTTTGTTTTGAAACAAGGTTTACCATGTTGCCTACACTACCCTTGAACTTGCTAAGCAGCCCAGGCTGGCCTTGACTCAGAACCCCATGTCTCAGCCTCCCGCTTGCTGGGATTATAGCTCTAAGGGGTACAAATGATATATTGCTTTTTGTTTTGTTTTGTTTTGTTTTGTTTTGTTCGGGATGGGGTTTCTCTGTATAGCCTTGGCTGACCTGGACTTGCTTTGTAGACCAGGCTTCAAACTCATATATTGCTGTTTTTAACTTGTGATGATGAACAATTTTGAATTACTTACATATATGGGGTTGTCTTTTCTGTGAAGGTTTTTTTGTTAGTTTTTAAAAAAAGAAACTCATGGCCAAAGGGGAAGAAGTTCTTTAGACTTGCTATCATTTTAGTATAATACAAGGCCAGTCCGCATGTAGTACACACTTTTCTCATTAGAACTGCTGCAAGCTCAAGGCCAGCCTGGGATACGCAGTAAAACCTTAACAAACAATAACAGTAAAAAGCCTCATGTCTAGCCTAGCTCTAAGCTCTGCAACTTGCTATCCTAACTGAAAGATGAGATATGAGCCACACAACAGATATGCTACGGACTTTATTACATGAGGGTATGGGAGAAGGGGAGCACCCCAGAGATGGGGGTGGGGTGGGGAGAGGGGGAGACAGAGACAGAGAAAGAGAAAGGAAAGAGGTAAGAGAGCAAGAGAGATAGGTAGGTGGGTTTGTCCTTGTCTATACTCCTGGGCAGGGGCATGTCTAGTGGCAGGTAGGTAATGACATCATAGGTTGCTAGGCAGACTGGGGCAGTATGCTAACACTAACACCTTAAGCAGGTACAGCTTACTGAGCTTCTGTGAGGTCAGTGAGGTCTGCATTCTCTGTACTTCTCTATAAGTTTAGCTGGGAAGGGCTCTGCAGACCTGGGGTGGGTCACAGGAGGAGGCTGTGGTGTTCTTCAGTGAGACGGGTTCTCCAGCCCAGCTCCTGACTGAGCATAGAATAAATGGAAGAGCAAGAATCCTGCGTTCACTTGCGGTGAAGGAGAATGCTAACTCCTCTCATGCAAGGTGGTTGTCAGGGTGAGAGACATAGCATGCCTGTGGGGCCCTCTTAAGGAATGGTGTACCTGGTAAACTGAGGAAGAGCGGGAGCCAAGCTCACCAGCACCACAGCAAACCCAACCACAACTTTTCCTCTCACAGTGCTGAGTCGGGAATCGGGAGGGCACTGAGTCTCCCCTGCTCTCCCCCAGTGCAGAGCCGCCCCCAAAGTTAGGACTTCACAAACCAGATCTCCCCCACTTCATTTTGTTGCTTCGCAAGTGAATGCCCAGCAGGCACTCATTTCAAAGTCTTGAGCCAGCTGGGGGTGGAGTGAGGCGGTGACTGCCTGCTGAGAGTGGCTGAAAGGGCCTCTGAGGCCAGAGAAAGCCACCCTTGCTCTCCCCTGTGATTTTCACCAATGGACAAAATGCGGCAAGTGAATTAATCTCTTTTAAAAAGAGCAATGCTTGTGACAGAGCACGGTGTCTCCGAAAAGGTTAGGATTCCATCATCCCTGAGATGACGAGTAGAATGCTTAATGTAGGCTGCCAGGCAGTGCACAGCAGCCTGTGCGGTGCTGGAGAGGGGGTGGGCACCGCAGGCTTTGCTGGGCTCACGCTAGACTTGTGGCCAGCTCTCCCTAATGAACTAACTCTCCTGCTTGGCAGGGCAGTGGTGCACGGTACTGAACGGCAATGGCTCAGGGTAATAGCCAGGAGACCACAGTAGACACCTAGAGTTGAATCCCAGCTCTTGTACAACTCCCAGGGTCTACAAGGCAGAAAAGTTCTTAGTTCAAATACAGCCGCTGCTACTTACCGAGGGAGGGCCCATGGATAAATGTGCAACTTGGCTTCTCTGTTTCCTCCCACATCTCCTGTTGGAGAATGGACCTGGGTATGGTGGCGCATGTCTATAACCCCAGCACTCAGAAAGCAGAGGCAGGAGGACGGCTACAAGTCAAGGTCAGCCAGGGCTATATATCAGGACCTTGTCTCTCAGAGGAAAAAAAAAAGGTCTCCCATAGGGGACTTAACGAGGGACCAGCAGGCTAAAGACCAAGAGGTGTTGCTATCCCTTCTGCTGGGAAGAGGGGGGAGGCAGGCAGACTTTCACTTTCTGCTCTAATCACTTCCTTACAGTTGTAAGTTGTTTCACAACAGTGATCACAATATTGCTCATTTTTTCTTAACCATTTTAGGCTTCATCCTCTAAGGTTTCCTTAAGATGGTCATCTCAGACCTCTCTGCTAATCTGTATCAAAACAGACATTTGACTGTCTTGTCTAACTTCCTCAGTCACCAGTGTCCTCCAGAGATGACCTGTCTCTGCCCCTATTCCTGCCCTGGCAGTTGGCACGTGGGAGTTCTCAGTGTTAAGAGTCTATCAGCTAGCCTCCAATCCTTGTATCTTGTGGTGGAAGATTTGTGGCATAACAGTCTTTTTTAAAACTACTTAGGCTCTGCGTATAAATAAGTGCGAGGCATTTCAGACTTGAGGGTGGGTGAGGAGGACACCTGAGGACATGGCCTGGAGGGCTGATAGTCATGGGTTCTAGTCATGGCTGGCAAGTACTTGATAAATCTACTTCTGTGGACCTTAATTTTCTCTGCAGTCCCTATCACTTCTAAAATCTTATCATTTTAAATATGTGTAGCATCTGGAGCTGAAGAGATGGCTCAGCTATGAAGAGCATGTGTTGTTCTTGCACAGGACCTGGATTTGGTTCCCAGAACCCATGCAGAGGTGGGTCCTAACCACCTGTAATTCCAGCTCCAACATCCTCTTCTGAGCTCCGCCAACAGTACATCCCCCCACCTCTCTCTCTCTCTCTCTCTCTCTCTCTCTCTCTCTCTCTCTCTCTCTCTCTCTCTCTCTCTCTCTCTCACACACACACACACACACACACACACACACACAGAGGCAAATCAATCATACACATAAAGATAAATCTAGATAATATATGATATATATAAAATGAAAATGAAAACTGAGAAGTAAATTCCTAGCAGACATGACACAATAAGACTTTCAAAAAGACAGTCCCATAGGCTTGGTGCTTGCAGAAGGGAAGATGTCCTAGGCAGGCAGATGCAGGTTTAAGTCATTCTGACTAACTAGCTCTTCTCAGGGAAAGAAGATACCACTTCACTTTTCTTCCTTTTTCTTTATGACCAATCAATACAAAGCGGCCAGTGAACTTCAATCATGCATTGTTCCAACTGATTTCCGGATCCTTTGCAGGAACTGGCCCTCAGCTGCAGCCAGGGAGGGGCTAAGAGTGGGGAGCCCTGTCCCACCTGCACCAGAGGCCTGGAAGCACTGAGCCATGCAGACCCAATCATGATCACTATCTGGGCAACAGGACCCTGGCTGGAGCCGCCCAGAAGGCCCTGTTTACAGTAATAACAGCACCAGGCCCTCTGTCTGAGCAGAGGCAAGGCGCCTGGGGCTAGAATCCCCAGGCAGCCTCCATCTGTGCCTTATCTCCCAGCCAGCCAGGGCTGGGGGCTGGGGAAAGGGCAGCAAAGGCTGTTCTTGGACCTCAGCCTGGGCCTACAGATTTCAAGGCAAGGGCCTAGTGATCTGACTGCACAGGCACAGGACCTCTTTAGTCTCTTTTGCATTGGCTATTTGAATTGAGCACCAGCTCAAGCCCTCTCCTTCAGGAAGCCCTCCCAGGTGCCCTCGTTTGCAGCGATGAGGCTACCCAGCACTCTTACACCCAGGCAGCCTCAGTGAACAGTGAGAGTACAGAGACTGGCATGTGCTTAGCACCCACAGCTTAGATGCAGTGCATCTGCACACTTCACCCCTGGGTCTTTCCTACTACACTTAGTTTCAGTGTTTTGGAACCTAAAGAATGTCCTACAGATCAACACTGAGAAGCGGGTTCACTAAGCCTCTCTGGGAAAAAAATGACCCGCCCAGGTCTGTCTCTGCCTCTGCCCAGCTGTGTGCCACGGCAGGTCATCTACCTCAGCAGCCTGCCAGAATGCTGATATGGCCAAAGAGGCTGTATGTGCATGCTGTTTCAATGGCAGCTGCTACCATGACAACTGCTCTACATGTTCAAAGGCAAATGGTGAAGGAGCTGCTCTGCAACCTAAAGGACACGCACCGCTCTAACTAAGTAAGGCCCAGTGCTGGGTGGCCATTCTTTGTCCTGTTCTTTACAGACACCTGTTATATATTAATGTGCACAGGTTGCTATTTTTAAATTGTTAAATTTAGAAGCCAGTTACAAAAATAGCACCAAAAATTCCTTCACAGATCCTTCCCATGTAGCCACTGTACACTCGGATTCATTTCTAATACGTTTTACTTGCCCCGTGTGAGAATTAACCCCAGCAGTATGCCCCTTATCTCCAAATACTGCAGCATGTATTTCCCAGTACAAGGACAGACGTCCACAGAAACACCAACTAGGGTGGCCAAAGCCTCAGTGTGGTGGAAATTCAATCATGTGCAGATCAGAAATACTCAAAAATAGAAAAGAAAAAAAAATCAGAAACTAAATGAAAACGGAATCTATATTGAACATATACATTTTTGTTGTCATTATTTCTTAGACATTGTAGAGTATGAGAACCATTTGCACAGCATTTACACTGAATTATGTATAAGTAATCTGGGGACGATTTAAGCATACAAGAATATATATGTAGGCTTTATGGAAATACTATGATATAGTATATAAAGGGCTTAAGCATCTGCAGCTTAGGGGACCCATCGAGGATCCCAGAACCAACTGATACCACAGGATGAACATTTTACCTCATATTCTGCCTATGTTCAGATGTGTCCAGTTATCCTAATATTTTTCACAGCAGTCTAGCCCTGTGACTCACATGTAAGACAGAATCAATATAAAGATCAAACACTGTGTTTAATGATTTAAAAAATAAGAAAAAAAGATGCCAGGCAATAGATATCATATTACATGAGGTTTATTAAATGAATGTGGGGAGGAGGAAAGGAGGGAGGAAGGGTACCCCAGAGAGAGAGAGAAGTGGGAGGAGAAAAGGAGAGAGAGAGAGGAGGAGGAGGAAAGGAGGAAGGGCACCCCAAAGAGAGAGAGAGAGAGAGGGAGAGAAAAGGAGAGGGGGGGGAGAGAAAAGGAGAGAGAGGAGGAGGAGGAAAGGAGGGAGGAAGGGTACCCCAGAGAGGGGGGGGGGGCAAGGGAGTAAGAGGAAGGGCAAGGTAGGTCTGTCCTCTTATATACTGGGCAGAGCCACGCCCCCTGGCAGGTAGGCAATGACATCACAGGTAGGCAGACTGAAGCAGAATCCTAACACTGTGTCTTCATTTCATCTAGAATAGTTCCTCAACCTTTCTGTGATCTTCATAATATTGCCATTTTTGCATAGTAAGGCCAGTTACCATGTCTCCCTTTCAGCTTTGAGGTACCACTTTCTATACTCCTTCAACACTTCACAGCTCTTCCTGAGGACTCTGAGTGAGTGCTGACCCAGGCCTTCAAGGCAGCCGCTGGACAGACAAATACTTGGCAAACAGCTAAAATACAAGCAAGGACCCTGGGGGGGGGGGGCGGTGAATGTCATGTGAGCAACAACGATCAGGGCAACAAGGCAACAGGAAGGACTTTCTGGATGCAGAGTCCTCCTGCCAGAAGGGACAGGCGGAAGCATGGACCCCACTAATGATCTCCTGGGATCACCTAAAGTAAACACCTCTGCATTCCCAGGGAGATGTGTCTGGCTGAGACTGGAACATGAAAACACAATGAGTAAAGGAGAGGAGCGACCCACGACTATAGCCTGTCAGCAGCTGCCTTAGTGACTGCTTGGTCCAGGCAGTTAAGGCAAGGGAAAAGGCTAGGGGCGCCACCTACTGGCCCAAAGCAGGTCTTTGGGCTGCAGTAGAGGGCAGCTGGCTGCTTGCCAGGAAGTTTGTCACAATTAGTGAGGAACAGTAGTGGATCCAACTCCTCAAAGTGGACTGGCAATTGAACAACTACTGTCAAGCTATATGAAATTTTCAGTGAGGAACAGACTGGGCAAAGCCACCATAATACCTGCCCATACCTGCAGGGGACAGCAAAAGGTCAGCCTTTGTTCATGCAACAGAACATGAACCAGCTTCTCAAAGCCATCTATTCTCTGTGCTGGGGATTGAGGGCATGCTATGGGCCAGATGCAGACCTTGCCCACAAAGGGAGCGCAGTTTGAGCTTGGAGAAGGGTAATGGAACAGGTCCCTCCACCCCCAATAGTTCATTATCATGGGCACTCTGACATGTCTGTACAGGCAGCAACAATGACATTTTGGCTCCTCATATCTGGCAAACTCTTGAATGGAATTTTTGTTTTTTCAGTACTCGAGACTGAACTCAGGGCCTCTTGCATGCCAGGGAAGCACCACTGAGCTATAGCCCCAGCACAGTCTACCTGAAAACTGTTTATGTGTTTGAGTTTGAGCATGCAGGTGCCCACATGGCCAGACGAGGACATCATATCCCCCAGAACTGATGTTACAGACAGTTGTGCGCTGCCTGCTGTGGGTGTTGGGAACCAAACCCAGGTCCTTTACAAAAGTAGTAGGACTCAACTGTTGAGCTATCTCTCCAGCCACATCCCCAAGCCTTTTAACTTTCAAAAAATTGCCCTATACTCCAGGCAGGCCTTGAACTTGTGTCCTGCCTCAAATAATGGGAGTCCAGTGGTTCATTGTTCTTTTTGTTTCATTTTGTTTTGTTTTGTTTAAAAAACACTGTGTGTGTGGGGGGGGTGCTTTCAAGACAGGATTTCTCTGTGTAGCCTTGGCTGTCCTGGAACTCTGTAGACCAGGCTGGCCTTGAACTCAGAAATACATCTGCCTCTGCCTCTGCCTCCTAAGTGCTGGGATTAAAGGCGCGCGCCACCACTGTCCAGCATTAAACATTTTTTAAATCCTATGTGCATTGGTGTTTTGCCTGCGTGCATGTCTGTGTGAGAGTGTCAAATCACTTAGAGCTGGACAGATTACAGACAGTTGTCAGCGGCCACGTGGGTGCTGGGAGTTGAACTTGGGTTCTGAGGAGCCACTTGAGCCATCTCTTCAGCCCCATGGCTCATCGGTTTTTTTGTCCTGACTGCTGTGCCTTAGGCACCTGACTTTTGTGATCTCATTTGGTCCTAAGAATGAGCCAAGAAAGCCCCATTGTAGACAGTGACTTCAGAGTCCACAGCAGAAAGTGGCAGCCTGGAGCTATAGCCCCTACTCACTCTATGCGGCTCACAGCACACAGCCCGTTCTTTCTGCACTCAGCATGGGACAGCACACTCTAGCTGTCTGATAGGACTATAAGTGACAGAAAATGATAAAGGAAAAGCCTCCAGAGAGCAGGTAACCTCTAAGTTGGAGATACTGGGATTAGTTCCGTGTCTTAGAGGCTTCTCCCATTAAAAATAAAAAATAAAAAGAGGCTCTTCTAAGTCTCAGCATCAGAAAGCCCACAGTCTACCTTTTTCCATAGCAATCTCCCCACTACCACCAATTTCACACGTATAAGCAGTGTCTTCAATGGCTGTGCCTTTGGCCCAAACCAAGCTAAGCTAACAGATGCAATCAAACCAAGCTAAGCTAACAGAGTGCAAGCAGTCCTGATCCTCAGCCTGATCAAAGCTTAACAGACTGTAGGAACCCAGTGAGACAGAGGCAAGAAGGCGAGCATAGGCTCTGGCCACATCAACAGAAGCACACCATCTCTAAAAAGGGCTTGCCTGCCTTGCCCCTCACAATGGTGCCACACTGGAATTCAGACAGGACACCAAAAGTTCACCGCCTTTTCATTAGAAAATGGCTAGGATGTGGCAACTTGAAACCACAATTTAGGGCACCAGACTTGGACAGTGACACGGACTCCTAATATTTATTTCCTAGTAGCTGTTAGCATACAGATGGTCCAACGAGCCTGCCTTTCAGAGGCCCAGCAACCTCTGACATCATCACCTGCTGCCACTGCCAGGTGTGTACCTGATAAAAAGGACGCCGCCAGTTTCTTAGACTCTCTCTTGGTTTCTCCCTGCGCCCCCCCCTCTGTCATGGGTGCCCTTCCCCACAATAAATCTCCTTTATACCAAAGCTGTTACTTGGGCACTGTAATCATTATTATAACAGTAGCACGGTCTCATCATTTAAAGATCTGAACAAGGAAAGAGCCAGTGAGCAGTCCTAGACGACAGAGGAGGGCTAGCAGGTATGGCAACCCGCTGTGTCAAGTGTTATGGGAACTCCACCATTTCATCATGGAAATAGTTACTGTGGGAAAGATAATCCGAAGAGCAAAGAGGTTAATGCAATTGGGAAAAATTTAAAAGGGCAGTGGGCCTCGTTCATAATAATATAACTTGATCATTCACACTGTGAAAACATGTCTGTCAACTGCTGGATGGATTAATCAAATGTGTTTCACTGTGTGTGGAATGGTATTTGGCTTTTAAAAGGCATCAAGTATTGGCAGTGTGCTACCACACATGTGAATGGAAAGTTAAGCTAAGCTGAAGAAGCCAGATACAAAATCCACAGACTGCAGAATCTCATTCATACAAAGTGTCCAGCATGGGCAAATCCAGAGACAAGAAACAGACTCGAGGTTGCCAGAGACTGGGGGAGGTAGGACGGAAATGATCCCTAATGAGCTGGGGTGGGGGTGGGGCTAGGGAATGTTTTAGAGTTAGGCCATATTAATTGCACTATCTCATAAATGTATTAAAAGCCACTGATTTTACATGTTAAAGGGGTGAATTTTCTGATATGTAGTTATAGTAAAAGAGAGGAGAGAAAGACTAGGTGGAGGGGTGGACACTTGTTTGATCAAAATCTACCTCTGCTTCAGGAGCAGAGGGCACCTGAGACTTAGGGGTAGAGCAAAAGTACCTAAACTGGTGGCTGATCCAGGCAGGGACTGTGACTGAGCACTCACCAGCCTAAGAGACCACCCTGCCCTGCCTGTGCTATTCCAAGTCCAGATTCCATGGGAATTCCAAGGCCCTCCAATTGTACTTTACCACCCGCTCTGCTCATCACCTCAGCTCACTGTCCACCTGCAAAGGCTGGTTAAAGACACAGCCCTCTCAGGAGGCCAGGGTGCTAACCCCAAACAAAAGGCCATTGAGATGGAAGTTTCAGTCCAGCCTCAGAAGGGATTCTTATGCAGGCTGGCAGGGTCTCCCATCCACATGAATGGAGACTCCCTGAGACCAGTTAGCTGGCCCAGCTGCTGCCTAGGGCTGTGCTCTCCCACTGAGCAGTCTTTGGAGAATCAACAGAACTTTAATCAACTAATCCATCAACAGGCCAGACTCTATACTCTGTTCCTTTGGAGTGCTCTAGTCAGCCACATGTGACTTGCTTCGGTGGAGACAGAAGCAGTACCATCTAGGTATTCAGATAGGGTCACAACCAGGTGAAGAGAAACACATGAAGCAACTGGAGAAAAAAGGTAAGGTGGTGAATCTCTCAGCCTTTAAGAGCCAATATAATCTGGTAAGAAAGATGAACCCTCAGTATGAGCTGCTGAGAAGAAAGCACACGCTGTGGATGAACGCGGCTTCAGCAGATCCCAAGCGAACACTGGCTGTGAGGTCACCCGAGGAAACCAAGTCTGCCTAAGCGAGGAGTTTTCTCACCTGGAAAATGTACATAATTGTTTATTTGGTCACACAGTGGTAAGAGACACACAGTATTTACTGTCTACCTGCCACACAGTTCACAGCCAGTGAACAACTGTGTTCTTAGCCTGGGGGAGCTTTGTGCAGACAGAGTTTGAGGGGGGCAATGAGGCACGGCCAGAATCTACACAGGTAGGAGACTTGAAAGCTGCAAGGCCATAGGGACCTGTGGATTCCCAATAAGCCTGGCAGAAAGGGTTGTCCCTCGGGCCACCTTCCTAAGAGGAAATGGGAACCCAGGCCAACCTCTTTTTGGCTTCAGGCCTCACTGTTAGATAGGGAGGAGGGCTACTACCAACTGGGTAGCTTTGAGAGATTTACTTAAGCATCCTAAACTTCTGTGTCATTATCTGTGAAGAGGGCTGTGTTACTGGCAAGGCTGTGACATGTTAATGTCACACAGCTGGTTAGTAACTATGACAAAAGCAGACCCCAGGCCCTCTGATTCTATCTATGCATTCTTTCTGTAACATTATGTTGCCTTTCAAAGTCCTAGTATTCAGGACACCTGTGAGGGTTACACTAAAAAACCTGGACTCCCCAGGAAGCACAAACTATCAAATTACAGAAAGCGATGTTCAGGCCTTGACCTCTGCTGGTCTGAGATAAAGATTTTGTTTCAATCCACTGTGAGCCACAAAGACATTTACATATTTCCTGATTAAGACAGCTGGATGTTTTGGTTGCTCTGGTGCCATCATTAATATCTTCCTATCCAGCCAAAATGCTACAGCGATCGATAAAGAGCCAGCCTCTCTAAGGCCTAGAGACAGCCAAATGTGTTTACCAGGGAGAGCTTTTGTTAATTAGATAAAATCCCCAGATCAATTCGCACAACGTTCACCTATGCTGTAGCTAAACACATTCGGGACACCTTGATCCTGGCACATAGACAGCAAGTGCCTGGAGCTGGGGCACCAGGGGACAAGAGCCGAACCAAAGCAGCAGCGCAAAGCTGAAATAACTGTGTTTACCCCTCGACAAAGCCCAACTTGCTTTTCTTTGCTGAACTGTACAGTTTTTCTCCAAAGCCATCTAGTAGACCAGTTTAATCATTTACTTTTTAAAACCATCAAACAAGAAATCAAAACAGTGTATCAAAAGAATTTCCAGATAATTGATAAGTCTAGCAAGGTATCACTGTGTATGTAGTTTTGGCTAGCCTGGAGCTAAGAGATCTTCTAGCCTCCTCCTCCCCAGTGGGAGGAATTGCAGGCATGCGTCTGGGTTTTTTTGTTTTGTTTTCTTGTTTTTGTTTTTTTTGGGACAGGGTTTTTCTGTATAGCCTTGGCTGTCCTAGCATCTCTTTGCAGACCAGGCTGGCCTCGAACTCACACCTCTGAGTGCTGGGATTAAAGGCGTGCGCCAGCCTATGTGAGGCTAACCTGGCCTACAGAGCTATTTCCAGGACAATCGGAGCTACACAGAGAAGCCTTGTGTTGTGACACACACACACACACACACACACACACACACACAAGCTGGAGAGATGAGTTAAGTATCATTTGCGGCTCTTGAGTTCAGTTTCCAGACCTGATATCAGGTGCTTCACAATTACCTCTAACTCTAGCTGCAGAGGATGCAACACTGCCTTCCACAGTCATACGCATATCTACCCATAATTACAATTCATAAAAATAAACCTTAAAAAAAAAGCCAGAACGAATGGCATATGCCTTTAATTCCAGCACAGGCAGGTGACTCTCTGTGAGTTCGAGGCCAGTCTAGTCTATATATTGAGTTCCAGAACAGCCAGAGCTACATAGTGAAACCCTATCTCAGAAAAAAACCAAAAAAGACCTTAATGTTCTTTCTGACTCAATTTTTTCAAATCTTCATTCCATTCAGTGCACAGCAACAGCAGCTATACATGAGCTTCAGCCTGAAAACAGAAACTCACTAACATTTCCTTTCTGAATGAAACACAGCCAGACCTGCTCATTCATTTGGCTTTCCTCTGTTGGATATTTACTATGTATCAGACTCTGAATCTGCAGGCACTAGTCTAACCTTACAGGCTAGGCCAGCTAAGGTCTTAGCCCCACCCGCACACCCCACCTGTCTGGACTCTTCCGCTGGCTTTTCTTCTTTGTCAGGGATTAAACCCAGTTTCACGGAAGCTAGACACGTGCTCTGCCAATGACCTACACAATTTAGACCTGCCTGTCAGCCTGACTTCCTATACAACGGCTATTGACCAACATGTTTTCCACTAAGCAGCAAAAATCTTTAAAAATTATAACCTACGAGCCGGGCGTAGTGGTGCATGCCTTTAATCCCAGCACTCAGGAGGCACAGCCAGGCGGATCTCTGTGAGTTCGAGGCCAGCCTGGTTTATAAAAGCGAGTCCAGGACAGCCAAGCCTACACAGAAAAACCCTGTCTCAAAAGAGGAAAAAAAAATTATAACCTACAAATTTAACTTTTAGCATCTTTCCCTTTTATACACACACTGTGGATTGTCCTTCCCTAAAGCTATCCAACTTTGTTTTGTATCACCTATCCTTGCTCCCTATAGTCCAGCTGTTAGTATTCCGCTTCAGTCTGCCTACCTGTGACGTCACTGCTTACCCGGCATGGGGGCGTGGCCCTGCCCAGGGCCATATAAAAGGACAAACCTCCACGTGGCTCTCCCCCCCCCCACTCCTCTCTCTCACCCTCTCTCTTTCTATTCTCCCTCTCCACTCTACGCCCTCTTTACTTTCTCTCTCTCCCTCTTCCTCTCTCTCTGGGGTACCTCTACCCCCTTTTCTTCTCCTCCCATGCTCATTTAATAAACCTCATATAATATAATATCTGTTCCCCGGCATCTTATTATCTTATCATCTTGTTTTCTTTTTACTAATCATAACACCAACCATATCCTTTGCTTCTCCCTTTCATTCAGAGTCATCCCACTGAAGCCTGTGTGGCCTTAAATTCACCAAACTCCTATTTCTAGAGTTCTGGGCTTACAAGTGGGTAACAGCCACATCCAGCTCCACATCTTTTCCATTAAAGGAAGGCCTCATGACCGGTCAGGTGTCCCCTGTGCCAAGCAAAGGACCCAGCAAATGGCAAGTACTAGTAAATGTTTGTCAAATGAACACCTGAACTGCGCAAGGAAAGGACACACGGCCATTAGAGGTGCAAAGCTTTTGCCACCAGGCTCTCTTCTGCTGAGCCTGTCTGGGATGATGAAGGGCTAAGTGGGGCAACAGTAACAGAGGCCCAGCTCTCAGTCCAGTGAAGGGGAAAGAACAGGCAGGATGCTGTCTAGCAGCAGCGTGGTCTGAAGGAAATGTGATCTCCATGGGGAACAGAAGGTCTCCCAATCCTGTCCTGACAGGCCCTCACGGCCCTGCCGGAGCCCTGACAGATGTGCTGCAGTCTGTCTGGTCCCCTTGGTCTTGGGAGAGTGGCTCAGTGCAGACGCCAGGCTGGGCTGAGAAGGGGAGTCACCTGCTCTCATGGCTGCATCAGGGCAGGGGCCAGCCTCCCAGCTCTAGTGGGAGCTGGGTGGGCTTACAAAGTTTAAGTGCCTTAGGGGGAAAGGAGGAAATGGCTGCTGCCCAGGGAAGGGGAAGGAAAGGAAAAGAACGCAGCCTTGCTGCGCAGCAGTGGAGACTGCCGAGGCTCTGTTCGGCCTGCTTCTGCTGTATTCAGTCAGCCAGGCTAGATTCGGTCACAGGTAAGCAGAGGGACAGCAGAGCCTGCCCTTGTCCTCAGGAGCCATGCAATCCAATGACTCAAGGGGAAAGGCAGCTCACAAACTTTTTGTTATTGTTTTGTTTTTTCCAAGACAGGGTTTCTCTGCATAGCCTTGACAGTCCTGGATCTTCCTTCGTAGACCAGGATGGCCTCAAATTCACATCAATTTGCCTTCTTCTGTTAGGATTACAGGTGTGTGTCACCAGGCCCAGCCTCACAAACTCTTGTTCTGTTTGTTTTCAGATAGTCTTGCTGACCTCTCACTGAGTAGCAATAGGCTGGCTTTGAACTAGAGAACTTCTTGCCTCTCCTGAGTGCTAGGATTACAGGTTTCAGCTAGTATGAGCAGCCCAAAGTACTTAATAAAAATAGTGACATGGAGCCAGCAGAGACGGCTCAGCAGGTAAAAGTACCTGCCACCAAGTCTGAGGACCTGAGTTCAATCCCCAGGACCCACATGGTGAAGGAAAGAACTGATCCCCATTGGCAATCCTCTACCCTCCACATAGCTGCTATGGCACTGGCACACCCAACTCTACTCTCTACATAGCTGCTATGGCACTGGCACACCCAAGCACACGGACACAAAATTAATACGATGTAAAAAGAATAACGTATGCCAATGGTAGACCCTGCTTTGTCCTTTTGGCCAAGCAGCCACTCCACATCTAATTAGCCAGATCCCCATAAAGCAATAAACAGTCCCTACCATGAGGACCACAGTCCAGAGCTGCTGACTCAGTGCTCTCAGCCTGAGAGAGTCATCCTGGCTGGGTTGGCATGGGGTCACTAGTTTTCCTGAGCATACTGTATTCTTGACATTTTACCCTATTTCTCCAACTTGACTCCAATTTCTCTTTCAGAAGATCCTCCAGACACTCCCACACCACAGGAAGAATACAGTAGGCGAGGACAGAAGAGACCAGATCAGCTAGGAGAAGTCAAAAAAGGGTCATAGGAAGGAAGGCGGCACTGCCCCTGAGCCTGGAAGACCGGCCCGATGGAAGCAGCAGGCCGAGAATGGAGTGCAGAGTGCAGCCAGCGGAGGCAGGGAGGCTGCAGCCTGCTCCAGGGATTGCAGACTCTGGGGTGAGGCTCCTCTCCCCATCCGGAGTCTCTGGAGGTTCTGGAGACAGGAGCTAAGAGAGGTCACGGCACAAGATGTCAGAGGCCCAAGATGGCGAGGGCCTAGTAACACTATTCACCAGGTCTGAGCGCTATTCCAAAAACTGACACCACTAACCATACCAATCACACAGTGGCAAAATAACTGTAAACTGAGGGGTGGGGATGGGGATTGAGACTAGAAATCTGTCTTGCTTATAGGCAGGCCTGCTGGACAGAAGTAAAGGGGAGCGCATACAGCAAGCATCAAGTAAAAAACAGCATGAGGCATCAGTGGGGTCAAGGGCAGACACAGGAAAAAAAGGAACAAAACTCAAGACCATTTCCTTCCAGTGGGGATGTAGGCTCTCCATCCAAGGCTACACACAGTGAAACTTTATCTCTAAAAACAAACAGCAACAACAGAAAAGAAAAACAACAAAAAGTAAAGGAACAGCCTCATTGGACACTGCACTGCCGAAGGTGGAAGGAGTGGAGAGAGATGACCTGGCCTCTGGCCTCAAGGGGCATGTAATCCCCCAATTGCAGTTCTTCCTGCATGCAGGCCAGGCATATCCCCACATCTCTTCATTCTTTCTTCATATCCTGCATAAGTCCTGGGCCTGGCAGTCAGCCAGCATTGCCTGCCTCCTGTCTGGACCAGCACGTCGCCTCTGTGGGATGGATGGGGGCTAAGGAGAGTCTGTGCCTCACTCGCATGACTTCTTTTCCTGGTGTGGTGGTTTGAATAGGAATGGTCCCAGAGAATTTGTGTTTGAATGCTTGGCCATAGGGAGTAGGACTAGTAGGAGGTGTGGCCTTCTTGGAGGAACTGGATCACGGTGGGGGCGGGCCTTGAGGTCTCAGAGGCGTAAGTCATTCTCTGTCTGAGGGTCAAAGTGTAGAACTCACAGCTCCTTCTCTGGCACCATGTCTCCAGCCATCACTATAATGAACTAAACCTCTGTCCTTTATTAACAGTTGCCTGATCCCTGCCTGGGGTGGTGGCGCATGCCTTTAATCCCAGTGCTTGGAGGCAGAGGCAGGCAGATCACTGTGAATTCGAAGCCAGCCTGATCTACACAGCGAGTCCAGGACAGCCAAGGCTACACAGAGAAACCCTGCCTCGAAAAACAAAACCAACAGCAACAACAACAACAACAAAAAGAGTTGCCTGGTCGAGACAGGCGTGAAGTCGCACGCCTTTAATCCCAGTGCTTGGGAGGCTGAGGCAGATGGATTGCTGTGAGTTCGAGGCCAGCCTAGTCTACATGGTCTACAAAGTGAGTCCAGGATAGCCAAGGCTACCCAGAGAAACCTTGTTTCGAGAAAAAACCAAACAACCAAACACAATAACAAAAAGAGTTGCCTGGTCCTGGAGTCTCTTCACAGCAATAAAGCCCTAAGGCACAGGGTAAAGGAGATGCTAGTAGAAGGGGATAAGGAGAGGCAGGAGGACAGGTAAGCACTGGGGACACACTTGAAACGTTCCCACAGATATTACCCATGGTGTGAGGTAGTCCCAACAATTCCAAGTTACATGCTAGGAATCCAATTACTTTCTGTACACCACTGGTAGATATTTAGTTGCCACTATTATTATTATTATTATTATTATTATTATTATTATTATTATTATTATTATTTAATGTATTTAGGGGCTAGAGAGATGGCTCAGCAGTTAAGGGCACTGTTTGCTCTTCCAGAGGACCCAGGTTCAATTCCCAGCACCCATATAGTAGCTTACAACTATCTGTAACTCCAGTTCCAGAGATCTGGCATCCTCACACATACACACTCTCACACACACACACACACACACACACACACACACACACACGCACGCACGCACGCACGCACACACAATACCAATACACATTTTAAAAATCTTTAAATGTGTGTGTGTGTGTGTGTGTGTGTGTGTGTGTGTGTGTGTGTGTGTATTTAGGGACTAGAGAGATGAGTCAGTGGTTGAAAGTACACACTATTCCTCAGGTCTTTCACCACTGCCTATCACTCCAGCACCAGGCTATCTGACACCCTCTGGCTTCTGTGGGTACTCGCAGGAGCATACTCGCTTTCCCCTTCACTACACATAAAAAAAAAAAAATCTTTAAAAAGAATTAAATATATATATTTAGTAGGGTGTGTGCATATATAATTCCAGTACCGGGGAAGCAGAGGCAGAAGGAAAGAAGGAAGAGAAGGAAGGGAGGGAAGGAGGGAGGAAGAAAAAGAGGAAGGAAGTGAGGGGAGGGCGAGGAGGAGTATATTTGCTAGGCATATAGTACCCGCCTGTAATCACAGCACTTGGGAGGCCAAGGCAGGAAGATCATGAGTGTAAGACCTATTGAACCTCATACCAGGAACCACCTCAAAAGCAAAAACCAAACCCCCAAACAAGACAACAGAAAGCTCCCAAAACTGAGTCTCAACTGGTATGGTGCCTTCCCAGCATGCACAAATCCCTAGGTTTGATCCCCAGTAAAATCATAAAATCAATCACAGTGATGCACACTTGGAATCACATCATTCAGAAGGTAGAGGCAGAAGATCAGAAGTTAAAGGTCATCCTTGGCTATGCAGTGCATTTGAGGCCAACCTGGGTTACATGAAACCTTGACTCTAAAACTAAAACTTGAAAAAAAAATAAAAACAAAAAACAAAATACCCTCATAAATTTCAGAGCTAAAATATTCTACCCTTGGAGGGGGCTTGATGAACTAAGCTAGAGCCAGCCTCTTCAGCTGACTCCTCAGCTCAGCGAGCCTGCTGCCCACTTTGGGCTTTGGGGACAGGAAGCTACAGACTGGCAGTCTTTGGCAGTTACCAACAGGTGATTCCAGGGTCAGTAAGTCGGTTTCGACTCCCCACTTCCCTGAAATGAGGCTCTGGGAAGCAAGGCACGTGCCTGGGTATGAAGCTGCTGCACACAGCTGCGGTTATGAATGGCTCTTATAACAACAAGATGACATCCATGCTTGGTTTTTAAGATGCATCATCACATGTTTATTATACTATTGCTCCATCATATTTATTTGGCTACAAAACAACTCCCAGCCCATACTTCCAAAAGTGGTTTATTAAAAACTAAGCCTTGAACATTAATACTCAAATGCACCCTTGAGAATCAATAATAATGCTGCAGATAAAATGAAAGGGAATCAAAGCAGTAAGTCTTGGTGGAGCCATGGCTGCCTTTCCACACTGTCTTACATGTTCAAGTATCTGGAGTGGGGAAGGGCACACAGGGCCCATGGTATGCAGGGACAACTATCCCAAACACTGACCTTCTATCTAAATGGTGAACACAAAACCAGGCATGGTTGCCCACACCATTAATCCTAGCACTCAGGAGGCTGAGGCAAGATGATTAAAAGTTCAAAGCCAGCCTGGGTTGCACAACAAAATCTATTCTCAAAAAAACCAGGGCTATGCGGCTGAAGAGATGGCTCCAAGGTTAAGAGCACTGGCTGCTCTTCCAGAGGACCCAGGTTAGAGTCCCACATGCAGTGTCACTGTCTGTAACTCCAGTTCTAGAAGATCCAACGCCTCCAAGAGCACCACATGCACACGGTACACAAAGCACGTATAGACTCAATGCTCACACACACAGAATGAAAAGAAAACTGGCTGGCTGTGATGGCACATGCTTTTAATCCTGATACTTAGAGGCAGAGGCAGAAGGATCTCTATAAGTTTGAGCCCAGCCTGGTCTACATAGTGAGTTTCAGAGCATCCAGGAACACATAGGGAGAAACTCTGTCTCAAAAAACCAAAAACAAGTAAAAAGTTTTTTAAAATATATGTATTTTAAAATCCTAATCAAGGGGGCTGGAGAAATGGCTCAGAGGATAAGAGCACTGATTGTTCTTCCAGAGGTCCTGAGTTCAAATCCCAGCAACCACATGGTGGCTCACAACCATCTACAATGTGATCTAATGCCCTCTTCTGGCCTGCAGGTGTACATGCAGAACATTGTATACTTAATAAATAAATCTTAAAAACAAAAAACCCTGATCAAAAAACAAAACAAACAACAAAACAAAGCCAAGGGTAGAGAAGTAACTCACTGGTAGAGCAATTGCCAAGTGCAATGTGGAATATGTTTGCATCCAGTATTACAAAAACAAACAAAAATATGTAAGGTAAGAAAAGGAGAGTCCCAAACCAGGTGTGATGGCGCACATCTTTAATCCCAGCACTCAGGAGGCAGAGGCAGGTGGATCTCTGTGGGCCAGCCTGCTCTACAAAGTGAGTCCAGTATACCCAGGGCTGTTGCATAGAGAAACCCTCTCTCAAGGACTACAAGAGAAACCCTGTCTGGGGGGTGGGAGTGGGGGAAGAGAGGAAAGGAAAGGGAGGGTCCCACGGCCACTTAGATGCATCTGAAGGGCACCAAGGTACGGCCCAAGAGGGATGAATACCATCTCTAAACAACAATCCCTAACTGATGCTCTGGCCAGGCCAGCCTCAGCATCCAGCCTAGATGCACACTCTGCCCTGTCCATGGCACAAGCTCAATGCTTCGTGTTCAAGAGGAGTCAGCCTCTGTGTACAAATGAGCCTCACTCCACTCAGAAGCCTGAGAGGACGGGCTGAGCTGGTGAAGCTGAATACTACCACCACAGCCTGCCTCCTGCAGGGCCTAGCACACCCCAGCCCTGCAGGCAAGCTTCCTTAGACCCATACAATCTTTTGGCACTAAGAGCTCCTAAGCCCCAAGCTTCTCCAAGAATGCCTACCTGCACCCAGGTCCAAGCAGCAAACATCAATACATGGTCACCTCCACAAAGGAACAAAAGCAAACTGGAACATTCATAGGCTCAGACTCCAAGCTATTGCAACCGAACACTCAAGAGATGTTCATGGGGCCACCCCCATACCTTAAATATATAAAGTCTGGCAGCTACAGGGACACCCTCAGGAAACAAGTCCAGGCCAGGGAGAGATTTCCTCAGGCCTTCTTTGTAAGACAGCAAGGCCCAGCCACTCACCTTCTGACCTCCTGTACATTGTTGGCTCTGGCAGCTTCCATCAGAGCTGCATCTGAAAAGAAGAGGGGTACTGGTCAGAGCCCAGCCCAGGACCTAGCTCTCTAGAGCTACCCAACAAGTCGGTACATGAAAGCAAAAGCTGGACATGAGAAGATGAACCAAACCCCTTCCCCTGGTGGAATCCACCCCACCTCTGCTCTGGGGATCCAAGCAGATGCCATGTGCCCTACTCTCCCCAAGCACTGAGGCTCTGGTATGTGGGTTTCCCTAAGAGTAGAAAGAACCTCAATCAGAAGCCATGGATGCTTGGGGTCCAACCCACTCTGCTATTACCCTCTGTGTGGCTTCTGCAGCCCAACTCAACCAACCTCCCACAGTATTCGGCAGACAATAATCCTTGTTAGCCTCACAAGGATGCTGAGGAGATAAAACAACAGCTAAAAGTCTCCAAAATCCTTAGTGCAAGCTCAGAGAAAGGAGACCCAAACAGGTTAGTTGGATCCCTGAGGTCTCAGGCCTAGCTGAGGCCTGGCCTGGTTGCTGGCACCACCTTGTGGCCACTTGGAACACAAGCCGACAGCAGAGGCACAGCTGGCGCTCTCTGTGCCCAGCCTTATTCTGACCTATTGTTGGCCACTAGGCTGACTTCTTTCTACCCAGGCCTCAGCATTCAGTAACCATGAGACCCACCAGGTAAATGTGAGAGGAGTCATTAGAGCCAGCAGCAAGCTGAGCCCAGGTCTAGTCCCTGCACAAAAGCTTACTTGCTGTGTGACCGGGCCAACTCATGTAAGCTCCTGGGCTTCCGCTTATGCGAAGAGAGATGAGACACCAGCTTCATCATGTGCATAAAAAGCTCTTTACAGACTACGGTGCTGGACTCCACTCCATCTACTGGCCTATGACTAGGAGCCAGGCCTGTCCTACTTACAGATTCTCTGGGGCTCTTTGTTGTTGTTTAATTGGTTGCTTTGGCTTTGGTGTATGTGTGTGGTATTTGTTTGAGACAGAGTTTCTCTGTTGAATGAGAGCTCTGACTGTCCTGGACTCACTTCGTAGACCAGGCTGGCCTTGAACTCACAGAGATCTGCCTGCCTCTGCCTCCCAAGTGCTGGAATTAAAGGCATGTACCATCAAGCCTGGCTGTTTTGGTTTTCTGAGGTAAGATTGTAGCCCTGACTGTTCTCCTGGAACTCAGAGATCCACCTGCCTCAGCCTCCTGGGATTAAATGTATGTGCATCACACCCAGCTTTTATGGATTGTTTTCACAGAAGAGGAAAATTCATTCCTTATAGATAACCTCTTTTCACTCTCCATTCTCCAAGGCCACAGGAAGGAGGAGGAAGGAGCTGAGATTTAACTTGGGACACTCTAGGCACACAGATTCTCAATGGTTTTCCATTACCAGAATCCCCCTTGGCTCTGGAAGGGACCCATTTCTCAGGACACTGCACTGAGGGACGCTGCTCAAAACCCCAGATCAGGCAGCTCAGGAGGGCTGGAAGCAGCTATAGTTTTAGCCGTTACCTAATTTATTAAGTAGATATCACATGCCATAAAGTCCAATCTAGCTCTTAGTAAATCTCAAGGCAGACTTCAGACACACTTCTGTTCTGCCAAGCACGCTGGCTGCAGGACAGTCTCTGCTCATGATCCTTCCATGGCTCTTCACTGCTTACAGAATTCCAAATGCTGCCTGGCATGCAAGGCCCATTTCATCTTCTCCCAGCTCATTCCAAAGACCTTGTCTTCCACCCTCACTGGCCAAAATGCCCACCCCTCCACACCAGGCTGGCTGAAGTCCAGCTATGGAATACAACCCAACCCAAGGCACATCCGTAAATCTCTCTCTTCCACGAGCCACACACTGGGACAAGTGTTTAGTATTAGGGTAAAGGTAAGAGGCAGGCCCCGCCATCATGGGATGCACAGGGCCGCCCCTGTGTTGTCCTTCAGAAGCTTAAACTCCCCATCTTGGAAAGTTTGCCAGTCCTCCAGGAAGGCTATCCTGACCCCACTAGCTCTCTGACCCTCTGTAATACACACTAGCCCTGCATGGCCAACTGCCTGCACCATCTCCTTAACTGGCTAGGTTTTAAGATGGGACCTCTTGAACACCAGCTCCAAGCTAAACACAGATAGCCCCACCTTCAAGTACACACCGAGCTGGAAATCATAAAGTCACCGCACGCTTAAGCTAGGCGGGGGCCCTTTAATATCCTCATTAAGAGGAAGGAAACTGAGGACCAGTGAAGAACGAGTCCAAATTCACAAAGACAGACAGTACAAGACAAGCTCCTCAGTGTCCTCGCTTCTCATCCAAAGCCCTTTCTTTCCTACAAAACAAGTGAAAATCAAGGCAGTCTCCAACCTTGCTCAACAATCTCAAGAGTTTGGGGTGCATGGAACCCACAAGCACCATGCTTTAACAAGTTGCCCCACTGGCAACTGAGAAACTGAGAAGTTGGGCTCAGCCAGCCAGGCCACTCCCCCCCCCCCCCCCCACTCCCGCTCAGCTCTAAGCAATTTAGGTAAGATGCCAATGGGGTTAGCTACCTCCACCTCCTATCCTATCCCCCCCACCCCCACCCCCAGGGCTGTAAGTCTCCAGAGAGTTACTTTCTGCCAACTCTCTGTCCTCCCTAGGCTCCACCCCTCACACTGCCCAGCTCAGGAGTATGACACTAAGCATAGCAAAACTTACAGCAATAGTACAGACTTTGAACTCCAAGACAGGCCAAAACATCAGTCTTGTCAGAGTACTGAGAAATTGCCTTCACTATACAGTGGGGGAAATTAAGCCAAGAGAGGAGCGTGGGGGTCAAGTTATTACCAGAACCAAGTGTACTTCTCCCTTGGGCCTATGTACAGGCTGTCCCTAAAGCTATCGGGGCTTCCTGGAGTCCTCGTTAAAGACTAATGGACCAGTCTATAAAAGGACCAGGCTGTAATTAGGCAGTCCAATGTCCCCAATTATACATTTACATAAGCTGATGACCAAAGAAGGGTCTAGACCTAAAATGGGAAATTATGTAACTTCAAGCTTTCCAGGGCAACATGCTGCCTCGGCCAGCAAATGTTAACTGGGTCTCTCTAAGTAAGGTTTTGTGTTCCAATCTTCCAAAGGAGCCAAGATCCACCCACATCTCTTCCTTGAACCCAGCCTGGTCCCATACTTACCCTTGTTGGACGGATTCTTGCTGTAGCAATGAACCACCAGCGCTGAGGCCAAGGCCCACATGCCCAGTCCCGCCTTGTTGGGGACTCCATCCCAGCTGTCCTGTCCGGGGTTAGAACCGCGTCCCCACGAGGCGGCAGCCAGGCATGGGATCTCCGTGCGTTCTCCATGGCGCCCTCCGGTGGCTGCCACCCGTCCGGGAAACAAGATAGAAGATGCTCCCGGGCGCACCCAGGTGGCAGCTCTCAGCCGCTGCGGCTCCCCGCAGTCTCCGGTGGTTATGCTCCGGCCGGAAGCACTTCCCCGGCTTCGGAGAGATGGAGACTTGAATAACCCTAGGAAAAGCCGCGGCGCTGGCGTGGTTCTCCTCAACACCACGGACAACATCTTGACACCTGCTTTCTATAACCTGCTGGTGCCGGCCCCTGAGCTAGCCACGATCAACATGGCTGCCGCGGCGTGTTCGAAGACGCCGCTTAAGGGGTGGGACTGCGCACTACCTCACGGGAGTGGTAGTCCACGGCCCCAGATCTTTCTCTAGCTGGAGAATGAACAAACTACATTTCCCTGAGGGCTGTGAGATGACGTCACAATGACCTCTGACTTAGCGGAGTTAAAAGAATGTTGGGAAATGAAGTTCGGGAAGAGGGGCGTGGCAAAAGGGAAAACAGTGGGGCGTGGCAATTAGGATTCAACATTCCAGAGCTCGGCGTGTGTATTGACACAGAACTTTAATCCCCGCTTTTGGGAGGACCGGAGTTCAAGGTTTAGGTCAAGGTCAGGTTTTTGGTCTAGGTCAGTCTCCTCTGTGTAAAATATCAAATATCAAAATACTGGAACCCTAGGAGCAATTCCCTAGCTGAAACACAACGAAAATTTCTCACCAGTGTTTAAACAAAATTATATCTTCGATGGAGCCCTGTTAAGTAACTTACTTGTACCCCTCCTCCACCTTTATTTTGTGTTGGTATTGCTTTTTAAAACGATGTCTAGGGCTGGGCACGCCTTTAATCACAGCACTTGGCAAGCTGCTCTCTGAGTTTGAGGTCAGTCTGCTCTACATAGTGAGTTCCAGGACAGCCAGAGCCACTCAAAGAGACCCTGTCTCAAAGACGTGTGTGTGTGTGTGTGTGTGTGTGTGTGTGTGTGTGTGTGTGTGCGTGTGTGTGTGCGCGCGTGCGCGCCTGCGAGTACCGGTGTACATGTGCTCCATGTGCATGTGGAGTTCAGAGGAACTGGTTCTCCCCTGCTACCTCCTCAGCTCTGGGTATTGATCTTAGGCTCTCAGGCATGCACACCTGCTGAGTGTGCATGTGAAATTTTATTTATTTATTTATTTTTTTTATTTTAAAATGACTTTGAAATTTATTTTTGATTACATGTACCTATGTGGGTGTGTGAAGTGAGATCCAGGGGCTGGAAGAGGGTATCAGATCCCCTGGAGATGGTTACATGCAGTCGTGAGCCACCATGTACTGGGAATAGAACCTGGGTCCTTTGTAAAAGCAGCAAGTGGCCTTAACCACTGAGCCACTGAGTTGTCTCTGTAAGCCTTAAATGTGAAATTTACTGTATGAAATGAATTCTATTTCAAAAACCATAAAAATGTGACATAATTCACTTTTCATATTGGTAAATGCATATTGTATATATTATGGTATTGTGGGGTCTCCACCAGAGAAGACTACTGAGACATGTAAGCCATTAAAAAGTCTTTATTAGCCAGCGGCGACTATATTGGGTGTTCGGGACGCCAGTGTAGCATCAAGCTTTTCTCAGGGTGAGCTTTTAAGCACAAAAATGTATATCCTGGGTTGACTTGTTTCAGTAAACAAGAACAGATAACCAGAAACAGAACTACGAAAGCCAAAAGGAAAGGTTAGTATGTTTAAAGACCTTTCTGGAACTATGAGCTTCGATGGATTAGGTCTTTGTTTTCATTTTGGCACATGGTGCTGATTTTGGTGGTCTCCTAAGGTCTGGGGGCCTGCTATAATAGCTGCTTGTACTTATATGTAAGAATACTTTATATGTATAGAATAACTGGGTAACAAGCATGTGAAGAAAAAGACACTCGCTGGTGAGGGTGTAAAAGGAAGAACTTCAATGGGGTAGGCTGAGTCACCATAGCAAAATGTTGGAATTTAGATTATAATTGCACTAGCAGCACATCCATAAAATAAGAAATCAAAAAATATTTTTAAAGGATTTATTTATTTATTTATTTATTTATTTTGTATACAGTGCTCTGCCTGCATGCACACCTGCAGGCCAGAAGAGGGCATCAGATCCCATTATAGATGGTTGTGAGCAACCATGTGGTTGCTGAAAGTTGAGCCCAGGACCTCTGGAAGAGCAGTCAGTGCTCTTAACCTCTGAGCTATCTCTCCAGCCCCTAAAAATAAATAAATAAATAAATAAATAATTCTTTTCTTTTTTTCCAAGACAGGGCTTCACTATGTAGTCCTGGTCGTTCTGGAACTCACTATGTAGACTAGACTGACCTCCAACTCACAGAGATTTGCCTGCCTCTCCCTCCTGAGTGCTAAGACTAGAGGTGTGTGTCACTCAGCTCGTTTTAAAATATTTTTAATAATAAAATATTTAAAATAGTCTGCTGTCTGATGTCTGTTAGCAGGGAGATTGGTTTAAACACACTAAGATACAATGGAGTGGAACAGACAGACAGTGGGTTTGATATAGATAGATAACATATCTATTATAATCTACCTATCCATCTATTATATACGTACTGTGTATAATAGATTATCTGTCTGTCTGTCTATCTATCTATCTACCTATCTATCTAATTTAATCTATCCATCCTCTCTAGGTAAACAGGCTCTGTTGCTTTCCTGTGAATATTCACTGCTCATATTTTTACATCAGAGAGGAAATCCAAACTGGCAATCATTTTTTTTTTCCTTTGTGTAGAAACACTGACATCTTGTGGCCTTTTATGTTAATGCAGCTGAATATCTCTAAAATCAGAATTTTGTCCCCCCTCCACTCTGATCCATGCCTCTCAAGAAATATACACTGATTATCCATCTTAGACTTTGCCTACCTAAAAACTTACAAAGTTTTTTTCAGGCTATAGTGGCACATGCCTTTAATCCCAGTGCTCCCGAGGAAGAGGCAGGGCCATCCCTGTGAGTTTGAGACCAGCCCTGTCTAGTGAGTTTCCAGGAGAGTCAGGGCTATGTAGAGAGACCTTATCTCTCTCTCTCTCTCTCTCTCTCTCTCTCTCTCTCTCTCTCTCTCTCTCTCTTTAAAGATTTATTTATTTACTTACATTTATTTATTAATTATGTATACAATGTTCTGTCTGCATGTACACCTGCAGGCCAGAAGAGACTTCAGATCACATTGTAGATGGTTGTGATGCACCATGTGGTTGCTGGGAATTGAACTCAGGACCTCTGGAAGAGCAGTCAGTGCTCTTAACCACTGAGCCATCTCTCCAGCCCAGAGAGACCTTGTCTCAAAACAAACAAACTTACAAAGTTTTGATAATACTCAGCCTGATTTACAGGCAACACTAAGAGTCACCATGGAGACGGCTCAGATTTCTCTGGGAGACCACAGAGGCTGAGTGGTAGGAAAGGCCTCCCGGAAGGAAGTATCCTATAGAAAACCCCCGGTTCTCCTTGACCCCCAAGTGTAGAGAGGCCAAAGGGTAAGAAAAGAAGCTCAGCTCAGCAGGTCAGGCAGCTTCTTAGGGTCTCTCAGCAAGTTTCCTGCTAATGGACTTTGGGCATTGAACCCAGTGCATCCTCTTGCTCTACCATGAACATCTTGCTCCGTTCTCTGGGCCTGTGCCCACTGCTCAACGCATCAAAAACAAGCGAGAGGGCTCAGCGAGTAAGAGGGCTTGCCTAAGTTCTCTTGCCTAATTTGGTAGAAGGAAAGAACTGAGTCTTGACAGTTGGCCTCTGACCACCACATGTGTGTGCAGTGTCTCTGTTTCTATCATGCATAATGATGGTGATGATGATGGTGATGATGATGGTGATGGTGATGATGATGATGATAATAATAATTTTTAAAAAAGAAATAGGGAAAAGAAAGACTTTGTTTGTACTGATGGTTTTAGAGGATTCAGTCCTTGGTCTCTTGGACCACAACTTGGGCAGAAACATCACAGTAGCAGCAGCGTGTGCCCAAGGAAAGCTGTTTGCCTGAGGGCAGACAAAAAGTAGAGAGAGGGGTCTACAAGGACGTCTCAGGGCATGCGTATAATCACCTACATTCTCTAATTAGGGCTCTAGTTCTTAGCTTCCACCAATTCCCAGCAACATCACTGTATTATGACTCCATCGAGGGACTAATCCCTTCATTAGGTCAGAGTCTTCACAATCTAATCATCTCTGAAAATACCATCACCAATGCCACCCGCTAAGGCGGGATTTCCTAATCTAGGCACTTAGTCCAAGCTAATTGACAACAATGTCATGAACTTCATCTAGGAAGAGAAGAGGGAAGAAGCCAGATTGGGCAAGGGAAGACAATGACACCTACAGCTGTTAGAGTGGTCCAGGTTAGGCCGGAAATGATGTAGTCTTTGGACGCCCTGCTGGCTCTCCCTTCTCCCCCACCTAGCTCAATCACCAGTAAGGGCTGCTCAGGCGTCCACTGAAAGATCTGGCATTTACTTTGTTGTTGGGCTACACTCTCTGTGGGCAGCCAGTCCTTGATCAGAAGGATCCGAGGAGTATATCACCATGACTACCAAAATTCTGCACACTGGTCCTTCATTGATCAATTGTCCAGCGCACTCTGTGCTGGCTACTGTGTTGGTTGCCGGGAGACGGGAGCAGATACAAGGACAATGAAGCAGAAGGAGATTTTGCCTCCCAGATTAGTCTAGAGGGGAGCTACATGATTAAAAAGTAGGGTGCTGGGTTCAGAGGACAGTAAGAGGGTGTCAATAGGGTCACTGCTCTAGTGTGGGCTGCCTTTGCTAGAGGCTCTGTTGTGGTTGAGCTTTTTGTGAAGGAATGTTTCACATTCTGTCTCTCAGTTGTTGCTTTCTCACCCTTCACCCTGTATCTTTACCATTCTACTGAAATGTCTCCATGTGTAAGTGGCACCCTGTTGGTCTCCATCCACCACGACACTCTGGGTACAGCTTGGTCTCTAAATGTTGTTCTGTTGGATTCTGTTATCCCCCTGAGTCACTGTGCTGGTATTACTAACATTTTTAAAAAATACTAGACATGGCCGGGCATGATGGCACATGCCTTTAATCCCAGCATTTGGGAGGTAGAAGCAGGAGGATCAAGGCCGGTCCGGTCTATAAAGCGAGTCCAGGATAGCCAGGGCTACACAAAGAAACCCTGTCTCAAAAAATTTTTAAAAATAAATAAATAAAATACTAGACATGCAGAGCCTCTGGTGGGGTATCTAAGAGAAGGCCACTAAGTTTCTATTGTCCAGCTGGTGATTACAGCAGGTTTTCAGGACCAAAATTCAGTCCTGAGCCTTTCTCAGGGTAAACTTTCAAGCACAAAACACACACCTTCAGTTGACACTCCTGAGTTAGGAAGAACAGTTAGCCAGAAACAGAAATATAGAAGCCAAAAAGCAAGGTTAGTAGGCAAGGCTAGTACATCTGGGGACTTTCCCAGAGCTACGGACTTTGATGGATCAGGTCTTTGTTCTTGTTTTGGCACATGCAGGAAAGGAAGATAACCAGATAAGAGAGATCTTTAAGCTCTAAAGAACAACCAGTAATTTAGAAATGACTCCAGTGTTTGTTGTTGTCGTTTTTGGCACAGGGCCTTGCTCTGTAGCCTTGGCTAGCCTAGTGCCTACCGTATAGTCCAGAACCGCTTGATTCGTACATGTAGTTTTCAGGGGAAGGGGATCTTAGGAGAACACAACTTTGTATGACTGCATTGGTTCTTTTTTATTAAAGATTTGTTTGTTTTTATTTCATGTGTATGAGTGTTTTGCCTGCATGTATGTATCACATATGTGTCTTGTGTCCAAGAATGCCAGAAGAAGGTGTTGGATCCCTTGGAAATGGAGTTATGGATGGCTGTGAACCACCATGTGGGTCCTGGGAATTAAACCTAGATCCTCTACACAAGAAGCCAGAGCTCTTAAGCACTGAGCCATTTCTCCATCCCCATAGCTTGGCTCTATAATCTCTATGCATTAAGGTTCTTTTAGAAGTTGTAGATAGATATCATTTTTAACAGGCTAGATTTCCTAGAGTGGATATGAGATTATAAAGAAGAGGCTAGCCTGGCATGATGGTACTGCTGATAATCCCAGTGCTTGGGAGGCAAAGGCAGGTGTGTCTTCTTGCCTTCATGGCTACCCTGGTCTACACAGTAGGCTCTCTATCAGCCTGTACTATATGGTGAGACCCTGTTGAGATAGCTAGATTATATATATGTGTAGATGATAGATAGATAGATAGATAGATAGATAGATAGATAGATAGATAGATAGATTAGATGATAGATAGCCCAGTGGTGGAAAGACTGACTACCAGAGTCTGATGTGCTCTGTCAGAACTGCCTAGTTTCTCTTGGACTTGAAGCATTACTGTAGTACTTGATAATTTTTGTTTGTTGATTGGTTGGATGTTTTTGTTTGTTTGTTTGTTTTGATTTTGGTTTTTGGAGACAGAGCTTCTTTGCGTAGCCTTAGCTGGGATTTAAGGCATGTACCACTATGCCTGGGTCGTTTAATCTTTTTTTAATGCCTGTTATTTCAACTCACATGGACAGCATCCCACGGTGGGCACTAGCACTTAAGGAAAGTCTCGTGATCCATGGAGTTAGAACGATTGCTCAGTGGTTAAGACCGCTTGCTACTCTTGTGGAGGACCCAGGTTCAATTCCCAGCACCTGTGTTGGTTGGATCAAACCACCTGTAACTCCAGTTCCAGAGGATCTAACACCCCCTTCTGGCCACTCCAGGCACCTGCTTGCACATCTTGCACACGGTACAAATATATACAACCAAGGTCCACTGTAGATTTATTTATTTATTTATTTACCTATTTATTTACTTATTTTGGGTTTTCCAGACAGGGTTTCTCTGTGTAATAGGCGTGGCTGTCCTGGAACTCTCTTTGCAGACCAGGCTGGCCTCAGACTCACAGCAATCCACCTGCCTCTGCCTCCCGAGTGCTGGGATTAAAGGCGTACACCACCACGCCTGGTTCACTGTAGATTTCTAAGGTCTGCTCGGGATTCCTCAGTGAGTGGTCAGGCAGCCTTCCTGCCCGCTCCTCCACTTTTTCTCTCTGTTCCCTGACACTTCTCATATTAGATAGCAGGGTACCTTGAGCAACTTAGATTTGCTACAGAGACTTTTCTTGCTGTGGACTTCAATCAAAACTTCACGGCTTATGGGTTGATGCAACATACTCAACTGGTGTGTATTGTTTTTTAAGTTATCTGTATTATCAGTAGGCCCAGCTAGCAATCAATTCAAACACTGACACTTTTTATATTTTAAAATAGCCTTAGTTAACCTGGGGTAGGGCCTACATTAATCCTCTAAACTACTTCCCATGGTGGGGCAGGTATGGGATCCCTGCCTCAATCCCATGCCATGTGTTTCTACCAATTTCTATCAAGCTACCTCCCATCCATAATTCCAGATACTTGTTAATGTTCTTCATCTGGGGTGAATCCCCATCCATGCCAGCCTGTGCTTCTCCTCCATCTAACCCAGGGCGACTTTCTTCTCCTCTTCTGGTCTTTCTCCTTCTTTTTCATGGTGGTCTCTTTCCCCCTTTTGGGACTTTTAGCCACATCTCTTATCTCCTCTGCCTTGCCCAGGTGGGATGTCTTTTTATTAATCAAAAGGTGGGTCACAGAGACAGCAAGCAGTAATTAGCATCAAAATACCCTAGACCATCCCCCAACAATTCCCCTTTTCTGTTTAAATAAAAAAGGCCATTTAAAAAATATATATACAGTAAGCACAATTATGAAAACTATAAAAACTAATAGGTAAGACTTACATACATAATGTTTAATTAAAAGATATTTGGTAATTTTGCAGAAAATAGTATCTAGTCTATCTTGGTGAGTCTAAAGTTCTGAACCGAATCAATATCTATTAAAGCTTATATCTTTCAACCTAAAAGTATCTATCTAGATGTAAAAGTATCTTCTTAACTCCTAAACAACTAAGCTTAAATTTAAAACTAACTGGTCTTCAACCCCATCAGAGACTAGAGAAGGAATAAATTTAACTACCTGAGTAAACAGGAAGTGTAGGTTAGCGGCTTCTAAAATGAAAAAATGACAGAGACAGTTTACCGCCTGAACAGTCACCCAAAACTCTCTACAACGTTGGAGCATCATCTTCAGCCTTCGGGCCCAGTATATCTGACAGACATATTTGTGAAGCAGGAACCATTGAGGACTTACTTACCCTGTCTTGGTAGCGTCTGGCTGTCAACTCTGTCTGCATTTAAGCTTGTCCTTTTTAGGCAGAATTTTGTCTGTGAGAGAAACAAGGACATTTTTTTTTGCCACACTCGAAGCCATCTCCACAAAGAGGGTCTTCAATACTCACCATCTTCTTTGTGCCAGGCTGGGTGCTGCCAGGAATTAACTTGTCTTATTGTCAAAGAATCTTTAAAAAAAAAAAAAAAAAAAAAAAAAAAAAAAAAAAAAAACATTTTAAAATGCCATATTCTGTAGGTCTCTGAGGTTTTTGAAGACTGTATTTAACTATTTTACCATATCTATCTATAGAATCATATCTGTTAAACCTAGCATGTATATTCTTATACTTGACATGATTATGATTGATCAACAATTGACTTGTATTAGCTAATTATCCTAAACAGCAACCATGTATGAATTGAGTTGTATGTGTACAATACATCATATCAGAGTAGAAATATAATGTGTGAAGAAGAATAATATTAAATTTGAATTCTATTTCAATGTATCAAAAGTAAACTTACTTTGTACAATATACAAAATTCTATATCAATGAATTAAAATTAACCTTATTCGTGAGTAACAATTAAGGCCTTAAGTTGAGAAGTAGATTTAATAATCTACTTTTTGTCCTATCATCCCTACGTATCTCTATACTCCCCTTTCTTTGTTTATAACCCCTATCTCTGTATCTCTTAATGATAATATACATCTATAGCCCAAGAAAGCAACCAAAAATCTACCCAACCTCTCCTTAAGGGAAATGGGACATCTTTTTCTTAAAGTTTCTTTAGGCTGATTTGGGGCAGAGAATACCTGTAGGGGGCCCAAATAAAAAAATGGTTAAACAAGCTGGGAACAGTATTTGTGGTCCAGTCTCTTCATGTTGAGAAATTTTAGTCTTAATGTTAGTCCTGTGTGGGACAGTCTGAAATGCTGGACCAATTTGGATCAGGAGTGTTCTTTGAAGCTGTCCTTCTCTGATGAGGAACAGCAACCAAAGCACTTGGGGCTGGAACATGAAGGATGCAGGATGTCAGCGTCTAAGCATGTTGGAGGAATGAATCCTGTCGGGTTTGATCCAGCGTCAGTGTCCAGTTGTTTTATTTTGAAAACATGTAATTTTTTACAAGCATTATGCAATCTTAAAACTATGAATGTATTAGGGTGCAGGATGCATATGTCTCAGCCAGTCTCAGGGCTGTATGTGTGTGTGTGTGTGTGTGTGTGTGTGTGTGTGTGTGTGTGTACATTTTGTCCTAAATCCTAACAGGTCTAACAAGCTGTGAGCCTCTTTGCTTACAATGGGCAATGCACAGTAAAGCAACCTGCCTTTCATTTTCAAAGCTGAATTTCAACACGTCCCAGGCCTTGGACTCCTTCAGCTGTCTAAGGGAACTTCAATATGCCAAATTTTTGAGTTGCTAGGGTTTATCTCTCATCTCCCAGAATGCATGTGTTCTACCAAAGTGCCTGAAATACCTGATATGTCTCATCAGGTCCAATAAGCATAATGACATCAATAAAATGAGCCAGCCTTGTGTTCTGTAGGCAATCAAGACATCTGAGGCTCCATCTTAGCTACAAGATGCTGGAAATTGAAGGCTGACTTAGCCCTGAGGTAAATTAGTGAAGGAATACAGCTGTCATGCCACATGAAAGCAATTTGCTTTTAGGTTGAAAAGGAGACATTTCCCAGATGCCAGGGGCAGTATTGATTAGCTCCAATAAAGACACCGCACCGAGGTTGCAGCTGTAATTGGATTCCCTTTCCAATTATGTTGATAGTGATCTGTGTCTTTCTTCAAGACTCATCAAGCCTTTTCATCTGCCAAAAGGACAAATGAAAGAAGAGCATGGCGAAATAATTAGCACGCATCTTTCAAACTCTGGCGATGGTACCAATCTTTGCAGTTCCCTTGGGGTGCACAACTGCTGTGGTATTAAGTGAGACGATTTTGTCTCCCCCAAATACCTACAATAAAGAAGTCTTGGCAACCACAGGTGTGTGGAACTACTGCTCTTGACTGCCGTGCTCCTCAATGACCCCCTTGTGGAATTTATGTTTCCAGTGACTTTCTATCTGATAAGACTCCTCATGACCGGCATCAGCAGACAACGAAAGCCACTTCTGTCCTGGAAGGGGTAGCTGGCACTCCTCATGAGTGATAATGGCTGTCCTCTCATGACACAGAAAGACTATTTTTGAAATGAAATGCAGGGGCTAACTCTTGGCAGTGAGAAGTGAGAATTGCAGTGACTGTGCTCACACAAGAGCAAGGCAAGAGGGCTTTAGGTCTGGGTTGTCTCACCAGGCCAGAAACCCAGGTCAACCAAAGTTGTCACCAAGCCTAGAATGGCTGGTCGATGAGGGAGATAAATACCGACTATGGCCCTGGATACCAATGACTGCCAGCTCTGGGCTGACCGAGTAGCTACACTAATAGTGCTTCCCCAGAGTTGCATAGAACCTGGATTGATGGTACACTGCCTACAATTCCAGCACCTGGGAGGTAGAGGTAGGAGGATCAGAAGTTCAAGATTATCCTCAGCTATATAGTAAGTTTGAAGTTAGCCTGGGCTACCTGAAACCCTGTCTCAAAAAAAAAAAAAAAGACTGCCAACCCTTACTAGCTCTAGGATTGTGATAACTCGATATTTCAGTCCTCCTTTTTAAGATACTAAGTGCAACTGGGCATGTGCTTGCTTAAGATCCAGTATGGGCTGGGTAGCGCATTGCCTTTAATCCCAGCACTCGGGAGGCAGAGGAAGAGGCAGAGGCCTCTGTGAGTTCAAGCCCAGCCTGGTCTACAAAGTGAGTTCAGGACAGCCAAGACTACATACATGGAGAAACCCTGTCTCAAAACAACAACAACAACAAAAACAAAACAAAAAAAACCAAAGATAAATAAATAAAAAAGAAAAGAAAAATCCAGTATGGAAGGGTTAAAGTAGACCCTTAAGCACAGTCCAGTAAGAATGAGTGTGCTGCTGGGCAGTGGTGGCGCACGCCTTTAATCCCAGCACTCGGGAGGCAGAGGCAGGCGGATCGCTGTGAGTTCGAGGCCAGCCTGGTCTACAATATGAGTTCAGGACGGCCAAGGCTACACAGAGAAACCCTGTCTCAAAAAACCAAAAAACCAAAAAAAAAAAAAAAAAAAGAAAAGAAAAGAAAAAGACATCTCTAAGCCTCTAGGCCAAGTGAGGGAGAGCAGCCACTTTTTGAGACAACTACAAAGGAAGAAGCCTATTGAGAGCAAGAGGATGCAGAGTACCTGGGAAAGAGATGTAAGGATCCAAAACATTCCTTAGACCTTGGCCTCCCATGGAAAACGGAATCGGAAAGGCGCTGTATAAGCTGGATGTAAATTGGCGCTAGGGAAGGAGAGGGAAGAAAGGCTAAATGTGTAGGGTTGAAGTGTCTAGTGGGATTCATCCTGAAGGTACCAAGGTATAGAATCCTTAAGGGAGGGGAGCGTGAGCTGTAATCCAGATCACACATGCCCTAGGGGGGTCATACTCAGGCCTGCTGACTGATGCAGGCAGCCCTGTCAGTGGAGCGGGGGCTGAGTTCTGCTCTGCAAGCACCAAGGTCCCCCTTCCTAACTTCTGTCCACAGGGAGGCCTCCAGGGTACCGATGTGTACTCTTGTTCCAGCTGGGCAGGAGCACTGGTGCCTGCCTATTACCACCGTATAAGCGCCAGGTTTTGTTTTTCCAGGAAGTCTCCAGTTGGAATGGGCTGTCCTTGAAGTGTACTCCCCCTTCCTCCCCCCACCTTTAAACCAAACAAAACCATCCAAAACCCCAAAGGCCCTTTCTTCTTCTCCATCGGTTCCTTAAATACCCTTCTCTCAATGTCTCTCCTTTCTGCTGAATCCCTGTCAGCTGGTTTCTTGCTCTGCCTCTTGACCTAGGGTTGACATTACTCAGTTTTGGAGTCAAAACCGCAAGTGCTTGTTTACAGTAAACGGAAAGCTCTTGGTGTTAAAGGTGTGTGCTAGGGCTGAGCCACTGCACAACTAGAAAGAGGTTTGTGCGGTTCACAACAATGGGATCAAATATCCTGCAGCAAAAGGGCAGTTGAGAGCTGCCAGGCATGGATGCTGGGGACTGACTGAATCTGAGTCACCTGTACACATGGCAGGTGCTGTAAACCACTGAGTTCTCTCTTCAGCTCCGTGTCTACTTATTTTTAAGACATCATTGAACTTAGATAAACTTTCCTGTCTTTCTATTTTCTTTTGATTCCCTCACCTATTTTACATAATTCTTACTCTTTGTCGTCTTATAAAGAGTCTATTTTTACTTTCCGACATCTCCCCCATAACTACTGTTCTCTCTGATGCTCTTGTCAGCTTCTTTTACCTTAACTGGCATTGCCCCTGTTTGAGCTCCACCAGCCTGATACAGCTGCTGCAGATGATTTCATGACCCACTCTTAGGGGCGTGGGGTCAGGGGGACTTAATGACCTGACGATAAAAACATGAATTTACTCATGCATTTAATTTTTATGTTTATGAGTGTTTTGCCCGTGTGTATGTTCATGTACCACATGTATGCCTCATGTCTAAGGAGGCCAGAAAAGGATATCAGGCCCCTGGAACTGGAGAACAGACATTACATAGGTGCTGGGAACTGAACCCAATTCCTCTGTAAGAGCAGTAGGTGCTCTTAACCTTGAGCCTTCTTCCCAGGCCCCTGGTTTTCTGCCTTTTATTTCTATTACTTAAGCTTAGCTCCCTGCTTCATTCTAATACAGAAGGTTACTTTCCTACCCTGGCCCATCTAATACATCTTTCCTTTTTTACATTTTCTCATCTTCTGATGCAACCTTCCCTGCAAAACTACCCTAGCTGTTTACAAATACCTGGCCACCTGCGAGTACCCTCTTACCTTGATAAACAGTTTTTGTTGTTTATTCATTCACTCACTTGAGATGCAGTCTCTCTCTGCATCCCAGCTAGCATTGGCCTTGAAGTGGTCGCTATGTAGCTTAGATTGGCTGCCAACTTGTAACAATCTTCCTGCCTTACCTCTGTAAGTTTCCTGCTTTACAGTTCTGAACCAGTATGCCCAGCTGACAGATATCTGTGAAAGATTTCTTTTTCTTCTTCAAGATAATTATAGTTCTGGTGTGTGTGTGTGTGTGTGTGTGTGTGTGTGTGTGTGTGTGTAACAAGGCCTATGTAGCTGAGAATGACCTTGAATTCCTGACCTCCATGCCTCTACCTCACAGTATTGGCATCACCATACCCACCACCAGTTTTTATGGTGCTAGGTATCAAAGCCACACCTCTTGTACACTAGGAAAGGATCCGGCTATTTGAGCCACCTCCCAAGCCCCTCCAAACCCCAGTTAGGTTTATATTCTGGGATTTAATTGACATAATTCAGGCTGATTAATGAAAGCTTAAGTTTATTATGTTGGAAGTGTTCGCCTCATGTTAACTTCTTGGAATCCTTTTCGAAGTCTCCCCAAATGTTTTCGGTCCTTGTGTTAGTGCGCTTGGCTAGCCTCAGCTTCCTGGAGTGCATGTGGTCACTCTCTGGCTACTCAATGCTTTGATTTTAAGCTGACCTTTCCGGTCCTGATCTTGTCAGTTTGCTCCTGGAATCTCGAAATGTGTTCTCAGTCGCTTGAATGACAGAGTGTTCTAGATGAAAGATTTCCTGCTTTGGGAGATGAAGCCAGTTTCTTCTGCCTTGAGAAAACTATCAGAGCCAAAATCTGGGACTGAGTTGTGCATGCTACCAGCATCATTCATCACCAGGCCGAGGGTGGGTAGCTTCCAGTGTTCCCTTTTTATTTTCTTTCCTTCCTCCCTTTTTGGAAGGAGTCAGGGTGCATCATATCCTATACCTGTAATGTCAGGTCCAAGTTATTGTACCAACATTCTTGCTACTTTGCTTTTCTTTTTGGTTTTTCAGGACAGGGTTTCTCTGTGTAGCCCTGGCTGTTCTGAAACTCTCTCTGTAGGCCAGGTTGGCTTTGGATCAGAGGTTTTTTTGTTTTGTTTTGTTTTGGTTTTTTTTCATTCTTGATACATCCTGAACCAAAAAATGCATGTTGTGTAGATCCTGGTCTCTGTGTCACAGAGAGGAAATCGTGTGGAGAAAAGTGCTCAAGTGAAGGATGAAGCCAGCATCATTTTAAAGCCACCCGACCCAGTGACACACGTCTGAAATCCCAGCACTTGGGAGGCAGAGGCAGGCAAATCCATGTGAGTTTGAGGCTAGCTGTCACAGATCGGCTCAGTTGGGTATAGGTTTTTGGGAACAGGAGTTTTCAAAGCGTCGGTGGACAAAGATAAAGCGAAGCAACAAACAGAGACAAACCCAGAGGTAAAGTTTGAGTCTGAGTGTCATTTCGCCTTATCTTTGTCCACTGACACTTCGAAAAACCTATACCCAACTGGGCCGGTCTATAACAGCTAGTCTGGTCTACAAAGTGAGTCTAGGACACCCTGTTTCAGAAAACCAACCAAGGTAACAAACAAAAAATGCAAACTCTCAGCAGGGCATAGCACTCCAGGAGACAGAGGCAGGTAGAGTTGGAGATCACCCTGGTCTACAAAGCGAGTCCAGGATAGCCAAGGCTACATAGAGAAACCCTGTCTTGAAGAAACCAAACACCAAAACAAAACTTTAAAAAAAGAAGAAAAATTCCCAAAATGCAAACCCTCACCACCAATAAGAATTCATGAAACACTTTGAGTAAAATAGCTATTTGCATAGGGAGTGTCCATTCTTTTTTGAGACAAGGCTCTCGTGATGTAGCCTAGGCTGGCCTTAAACTCCCAGCGGTCCTCTTGTCTCAGCCTCCCATGTGTGGATAAGAGGGCTGTTTGGAGCAGCAGCGGGTGTCACATCATGGTTCCATGGACATTCTCAGGCTCAGTGAGAACTGCTCCAATACCTTTGCCTCAGGTCAGGGTTCACTCTAGGGATAGGAGTAGAGGCGGAGCCTGGAACCGTGCTCATCACGTGAGGAAGTGCTGTGGAAAGATGCTCTGAGCACCAGGGCAAGCTGGGCAATGCTGTTGTTTAGGGCTTGGAAGAGGTAAAAATGGCCATGGTAGTTTACCTCCATTTTGGGTCTCCTCGAGGCTGACTCTGGTTCTGAACACATTTAAAAGGCACAGGGTGTTCTTAGAACACTATTTTTAACAGTAGAAAAGCAGAACCAGAACCAGCATGAATGCCTAATGCTAGAAAAGCAGCTAGTGGAGGGAATAATAATGTGGCCTTTTTAAAAATAGACTTGACTTGCTAGAACAGTTTTAGATTTGCAGAAAAATAGGGAGGAGTACAGCGAGTCCCATGTGGCCCAGGCCTGGCCTCCTCTGTTATGAACCTCTGTGTGATGCCTGTGGCAACTGGTGGGTAACAGTGACACCTTATTCTTTAAGTCTGTCCTTTATTCAAATTTCCTTAGTTTTCCCCTGGTGCCCCGTGTTCTTTGGGATCCCACCCAGGATGCCACATCATACTTAATTGCTATGCCTCCTCAGGTTGCTTTTGATTGTGACTGTAGTCATATGGCAGTCTTAAACACTGAATGTGTTCTAATAACATGTGAGTAATGGGGGGTAAACATGATAGGAAATGTATATAACTATTATGTTGGGCTAATAAGGATATGGTTAAATGTACTTTATTTACTGTTTTTATTAATATAAGATAATGGATTTCAGTATGGCATATTCTCTCTCTCTCTCTCTCTCTCTCTCTCTCTCTCTCTCTCTCTCTCTCTCTAGTTTTTCAGGGCAAGATTTCTCTGTGTGACCCTGGCTGTCCCGGAACTGCTCTTTAGACCAGGCTGGCCTCAAACTCATAGAAATCCACCTACCTCTGCCTCCTGAGTGCTGGATCTAAAAGCATGAGTGGCTGCCACTGCCACCTGCTTTTTTCCCCTTCTTTCTTTCTTTCTTTCTTTCTTTCTTTCTTTCTTTCTTTCTTTCTTTCTTAACATGGGTACCATAAGAATTCAAAATCAGGTCCCCAGGCTCTCAGAGAATCTACTGAGCCCTCTCCTTGATGCTCACATATTTTTATTTACCCACCTGTTGATGGACAGCTATGGTACCTCTATATCTTGTGAATTGTTTACATAACTTGTATTCCTTTATTATCGCTATAAGGTCTCACTCTATTGTTCAGATGTTGTGGGTCTCATGCCACAGTTTCTTCAGTGCTGTGATTATGAAGAAAACAGCTATGCACACTTTGTATTATTTTTTCATCAGAGTCTAATGTTCATACTAGCATAAATGTCAATGTCTTTGCCTTTATCACATCTTTACATTGTTTTTGACTCTTGGATAAATAACACCCCTACAACAACTCCCAAACAGTGGGTGGAACCAGCAACAGACCTTGGAAGGTTGTGGAAAACACACACACACACACACACACACACACTAGCGGCTTCGAAATCCTTTGGATTCCAGAAAGCCAGCTCTGTTCTCTGTCCACCATTTCCTCTCTTCTGGACAGCAGAGCACCCCAGCAAACCCCATATCTAACCTGGCCACAGGAGACCTAAAACTCGCTCACCCTCATCCATGTTCATGGTCCAGGCCTGCACAGCAGTGAAAGGGTTTTCATGCTGGAAAGAGGAGCAAGTATGGTTTGAGTGCGGAATGGCAGTTCTGTCTTCTTCATCTCCCCTCATTTAGAGAGGGACAGATGTGTGTGTCTGGTGCTGCAGGTCAGCCAGGATTCTTCTCCACGTCTGAGCCTAGAGATTGTTAGCATCCTGCAGATTTCTTTGGCGTAGCTGGGGGAATAAATACCGTGTGAATATTTCTCCACTTATCTTTCTTTTCTCTCTTTAAGCAAGAAGCTTGCCTCTTTTTCCAGCATGAATCCCCTTCACTGATGTGCAGGCCCAGACCATAGTTTTAGGTCTCCTGTGGCCAGGCTAGATATGGGGTTTGCTGGAACACTCTGCTGTCCAGAAGAGAGGAAATGGTGGACAGAGAACAAGCTGGCTTTCTGGAATCCAAAGGGTTTTGAAGCCACTTGGATAGAATGGAAGGCCTTGATGGCAGAGTGGCTAGATGGTCACTGTCTTAGAGTTTCTATTGCTGTGAAGAGACACTGTGGCCACAGCAACTCTTTTGTTTGTCTGTTTTTCGAGACAGGGTTTCTCTGTGTAGCCTTGACTGTCCTGGACTCACTTTGTAGACCAGGCTGGCCTCGAACTCACAGAGATCCGACTGTCTCTGCCTCCCAAACGCTGGGATTAAAGGCATATGCCACCACCACCCAGCTTGGTTTTTTGTTTTTGTTTTTGTTTTTTTCCCCACAGCAACTCTTATAATGGAAACATTTCATTGTGGCCGGCTTACAGTTTCAGAGCTTTAGTCCATTATTATCATGGCAGGAAAACATGGCAGCATGCAGGCAGACATGTATTGGGAAAAGGAGCTGAGAGCTCTCTATCTTGATCTGCAGGCAGCAACAGGAGACTGTGTGCCACTTTAGGCCTCACTTGAACAGACTGCAAAGCCTGCCCACAGTGACAAACTTCCTCCAACAAGGCCACACCTCCTAAAGCGCTACTTCTTAGGAACAAGCATTCAAACACATGTGCCTATGGGGCCATACCTATTCAAATCACCACATTCATCAGACTTCTGTCTTCTACTTCCTGGAATATTCTGGGGCTCCTTCCTTAGTCTTCCTTGCAGGAATATGTGGCCATAGGACTGAGTTCTGCCCAGCAGAATTTGAGAAGTAATGTTTGGCATCCCCAAGTTTTTCTCATGCAAAGGAAATTGGTGTTCTCCCAGTCTGTGCTCTACGGCCCAGGACATACACCTGTCCCACTGCCCAGGGCACACACCTGTCTTTCTCTTTTCTCTCTTTCTTAATTTTTTTAGACATGGTTTCTCTGTGTGTTGCTCTGGTTGTCCTGTACTCACTCTGTAGACCAGGCTGGCCTCGAACTCACAGAGACCTGACTGCCTCTGCTTCTTACTGGGATTAAAGGTGTGTGCCATCATAGCCGGCTCTCTCCTCTCTTTTTAGGTACAATTCCACGTGTCCCCACAGACACAAACCACACATTACCTCATTATTTATTGCCTTGGCGTGACAATCCAGTCACCTGCATCCTCTGCATCCAGACCCAACTTCAAGATTCCTAGCTGCAACCCTCATACAGGGTCCATGTTATATCTGTGATCTGACCACTTATAGACTGTCCAGCAGCTCCAACACAAAGCACTTCCCTCTGGCTCTCACTCAAGTTTCCACTCTTAGTTTCTTTCTTAGACAGGTGCCCTCTTGGGTGACAAAATCTCAAGGCGCTTGGCAATGTGAGATAATCTTAAGGCCAAGAGACAATGGTCTTGGCCTCTTTGGGTTGGTTGTGACATCTGCAACATTGAAGGGAGGAATTAATGGGACAGTGGTACTTGCCATGCAGGCTGAGCAATAAAAGCTCCTCTCAGATTGCACTACTTTCTGGGCTCAGTGAGAAACTTTTGTACTTTTGAGGTGAATCATCATCCCTTTCCATCCCTGCCTGCCCCCTCATTCTTTGTTTTTGTTTGCTTTTTGAGACAGGATCTCATGTAATTTAGAGCTTGAACTTCTTAGGTAGCAAAGGATGACCTTGAACTCCTGATCCTTCCTTCCTTTATTGGAGCATGGGGACAGGGCATCATCCTAGCACAGGTGGACCCAGTGTTTACTCTGTGACCCAGGGTGGTCTGGAACTCATGGCCTCTTCCTACCTCAGCCCGAGTTCCAGGATTAGCAAGCATATGTTATTACATCTGGTTTATCTACTTTCTTTACTAAAAAGAGTGAATTCCAGATGACTACAGTGGTGTACCTGTAATCCCAGCACTTGGGAGGCTGAAGCAGGGGAGCTGCCATGATCCAAGGTTAGTCTATGCTATGTAGTTGTTATGGGGTTCACTTAAATCCAATATAACTCAACACTAGGTCAATGCAGATGACAAAAATTAATTGTAATCAAGTCTCTACCGATCTACCAGGGCCACAGAACAGACATGGAGCTGAGCTGCGGCCCTGAAGGGATGTTGTACAGCATATTTAAAAGATGAAACCATGCTGAGTGGTGGTGGTGCACGTCTTTAATCCCAGCAGAGGCAGGCAGATCGTTATGAGTTCGAGGCCAGCCTGGTCTACAAAGCGAGTCTAGGACAGCCAAGGCTACACAGAGAGACCCTTTCTCAAAAAAAAAAAAAAAAAAAGAAAGAGAGAGAGAGAGAGAGATGAAACCATAAAGCAAATGGGGGCTAGGGTGGGCTGCAGCATTGTCCAATCATATTTTGACATAAGGGGTTGAACAAGGGAGTGTTCATCAATCAGGACAGGAGTAGGTTCCCGGGCCTAGGAACATGAACTTAGTTTGACCCTGCCAGCAAGATGGAGAAGTTGTCCCTGAGATGGCTGGACTCAGACAATTGTTTCCTTACAACAGAAGCTGTTCATCTATTGGGAAGTGCCCAGTTCCCCTAGGGCCTGGGCCCTTGAACTTAGTTTCTCCCTATGATTAAATGGAGTCTGAAAATGAAATGGTAGCTCTTAGGATATTTTTGCTTGTTCCCAGCATAGTGAGTTCCAGGCCAGGAGGGGTTGCAGAGTGAGATCCTGCCTCAAACAAAACAAAAGGACTTCAAAACAAAATAACAACAAACATGAGTCCTTTGTGGAGATTTACCTAAGGATGATGTCTTTGGTTGACGTTTCATTAGGACAAGAGATTCCCCTCTAGAAAGAAAGTTTAACCCCTGCACTAGAGTTTCAGCTTAAAAAACGCCCACCTCTATCTGTTCTTAACACCCTCAGCCCCGTTTCAAAGGGCTGTGCTTCTAGAATAATAGTTTGGTAGCAGGTGTGGAATATATTGCTGGTGCAATTGCAGTACTGAGTCCTGGATCACAGTGCAGAGGAGAGGGGAGGGGAGGGGAGGGGAGGGGAGGGAGCAGTGGTTCTGGGAGATGTGCAGCTGGAAGCTGCTGGGTTTTCGAAGCTCAGTAGGTGTGAGACCTGAGGGAGCGGCCGAGTGGATGTGCGCTGACTCCATCTGCAGCTCTATGATGTGCTAATAATCTACAGCTCAGGTTGAGAGAAGGATCACTTCTGCCCTTCTAAGTGGCAAAATTAGAAAGCTAATTAATGCTCAGTGTTGGCAGAAAGGCAGTAATGTAGGGACACTCACACACTGCCAGTGGCGGAGCAGACTGGTATAGCATTCCCACCAGCAACCTGGCAGGACTCGTTAAAACAGAGAGTTCATGTGCCCTGCTACCTAATTATTTTCCTCCTGGGTGCGCATCAAGGGAAATTCACACTTGTCCGAATGCGAGATGTGTGAGGGTGCGCATTGCAAGGTTTTAGCTTTAAAAGAAGTGAGTTGCAGGCAATCTACTTGCCTGTCATGGGGAGACTAAGTAGGTAAAATATGGGGTATGGGACATTATACATAGTTAGGCACAGCAAATGGGGTGCTGTCAACACTGTGGCAAGGTCTTAGAAACATTGTAGGGAATGTAGCTCAGTTGGTTGCGTGCTTGCCTAGCATGCATGATTCTTTGAGTTCAGTTCCTGGTGTGGTATAAATCAGGGACAGTGAGCTGGGCGTGGTGGCGCACGCCTTTAATCCCAGCACTCAGGAGGCAGAGGCAGGCTGATGGCTGTGAGTTCGAGGCCAGCCTGGTCTGCAAAGTGAGTCTAGGATGGCCAAGGCTACACAAAGAAACCCTGTCTCAAAAAACCAAAAAAAAAAAAAAAAAAAAAAAACCAGGGACAGTGGCTCACAACTATAATATCAACACTTTGTAGGATAGAAAGTTCAAGGTCGGGCTGGAGAGATGGAGAGATGGCTCAGGGGTTAAGAGCACCTTCTCCTGTGTCATTTTGAAGACATCATACAATGGGGGTCTTAGGACTTTATTGCCGTGAAGAAACACCACAACCACGGCAACTCTTATAAAGGAAAACATTTAATTGGGGCTGGTTTACAGTTTCAGAAGTTTAGTCCGTTATCATCAAGGTGGGAAGCATGGCGGCATGCAGGCAGACATGGTGATGGAGAAGGAGCTGAGAGCTCTACATTTTATTCTGCAGGCAGCAGAAGGAGACTGTGTACCGCGCTGGGCATAGCTTGAGCATGGGAAACCTCAGAGCCTACCCTCACAGTGACACACTTCCTCCAACAAGGCCACACCTACTCCAACAAGGCCACACCTACTCCAACAAGGCCACACCTACTCCAACAAGGCCACACCTCCTAATAGTGCCATTTCCTTTGGGACAAGCATTCACACATATGAGTCTATGGGGGGCCATGCCTGTTCAAACCGCCACAATGGGTATTGGGCATGCCAAGTTTGCACAGGGGCTTCTCTTTTATTGTCTTGGCAGTTAGGAGGAGAGGATGCTACCATCCTCTGGGGGAGAAGTACCTAGAGGCTTTGGGAATACAGGAGATACTTCACTTGCCATTTTCTACTTTCTTGTTTTTTTTTCTCCCACCAATTGGTTCTGGAACACCTGCTTTCTCCTCCTGAGTCACAAATTCCTTACTGCACTGAGGAGTTGCTCCTTAGGCAATTCTACTCTGCTGGCAGGCTCTCATGTATAAGCCCTGGATGGCTATCAAGGAGGCAAAGGACCTGAGTGGGTACAAGCCCATGGTTTCAGTCCTGCCTACAGAAGTGAGAATTTCCTGTGAGGTTAAGCTCCAGTTGCCTTCGGTGGCAGTTTCTCGATCACACCCTCTCTCCACGCCACTTCCTCTTCTCTCCTGTAGGTGGCCCCTGCATCTCCCAGATAGACCCAGGCATGACGATAGATGCAGGTTTCTAATCCCAGCGCCCAGAAGCTGAGACGGTGGGATGGTGAATTCAAGGCCAGCATGGGTTACACAGTGAGTTTGAGCTTAGTTTGGACAATATTACAGTGAGGCCCTTTCTCAACAGTGAAACTAACTGCCTGCACCTGAACCTCTGGAGATACAACTACTTGCCAGAGCTGGGATCGAGGGCAAAATGAATATATGGATGACAGCAATTTCTGGAAGAACTTAACAGTCAGCCTAAGAGTTTAGACTTGATTTAGAAGACGATTTACATGCTGGCTGAAATGTGACTGATACATTTTTTTTTTTTAAAAACATATTATTTTCACATTCAAGTTATTAACCCCCAGGTTTCTATAAACCTTGCACTATCCATTGAGCACTGGCTAATAAAATCTTGCCTGAAGATAAAGGCAGCAGCCTCCTTATCTCTCAGCTGCTAAAGGAGAGAGAAATTAAAAAAAAAAAAAAAAAGAAAAGAAAAGAAATTCTAGCGAGAGAAGTGTTATTAAGGTGTAAGACAGATAAAATGCAGAGCTCTGAGGCCAGTCCTAAGGCCTCGTGTGAAAAAGATGAAGGGGAAAATAGTCTGGAGATTGCAGCTGGCACAGAGGGTTTTTGTGTGTAGTCATCTTGTTCAATATTTTATCTCCTTTAAAAAAAAAAGTGGCGTTGTAAGATTATCTCAAGGTCTCCTTGAAAATATTAGCCCTTCAAAAATTTAACATTGTTTCCTGTGGTAAGGCATTTTGAATCTTAAAGTGTTGTATAATAATTGGTTGTCAAGGGAAACCGTGCGACTCTGCCTGGTGCCTGCAACTCCACAACATATATAAATAACCAAAGTCCCTTTGTTCTGCAGAAGACCCTGAACACACCACATACGGGTCTTCTCGGTTAGTGCTAAGCCAAAAAAATAAGCAAGTCAGGGACTCTGGCAGACTGTATCCCGAAGACAAGACCTTTCAGAGCTTTAGACCCGAAATGCGGCAAATGTGTCATGTTCATTATGACCTACAGGCTTAAGAAGCCAGAACAGTTCTTCAGAGAGCTTGTTTCTCCCTTGGGGTATGCAGAAGCTTAGAGTCGTCATTCATATGTAGATCTCAGAGGACGTTGCACTTAAAAATCCCAACAGCTAGACAGGGCACCTACCTGTAACTCCACCGTTTGGTAGCCTGAGGCAGGAGGACCGTGTGTTCAAGGCCAACCTCGGCTACCTAGGGAGACTCTGTCTCAAGAAGCAGAGGAAAATGCCACTTGGTGCAGGTTGGTCGGCTCACACTGGGACTCTCTCTGCCAGAGGCTTCCAGATCTTCCTGATCAGTCCTGCCCTGTAGACAGGCTCCCCGAGAAGACAAATTATAACCAGAAGTCTGCTTAGTGCATGTCTTGGTCAGGGTTACTATTGCTGTGGCGAAACGCCATGACCAGAGCAGCTTAAGGAGTGAAGTTATTTCAGTTTCCACTTTTACATCGCTGTTCATCATCCAAGGAAGTGAGGACAGGAACTTGAGCAGGGCAGGAACCTGGAGGCAGGAGCTGATGCAGAGGCCACGGAAGGGTGCTGCTTACTGGCTTTCTTCACGTGGCTTGCTCAGCCTGCTTTCTTACTCAACCCAGGACCTGCTGGAACCCAGGGCTGGCACCACCCACCATCAATCACTTAAAAAAAAAAAATGCCCTGTGGCTGGATCTTTTCCTAATTGAGGTTCCTTCCTTTCAGATGACTCTAGCTTGTGTCAAGTTGACATTAAACTAGCCGGCACAGTGTGTGTGAATTCAAAGCAAAGGAGAGTTGATTGTATGATTGGTTGATGGACTTAAGCCTCATGAACAGTGGTTCTCAACCTTCCTAACACTGTGACCCTTTAATACAGCTCTTCATGTTGTGCTGACCCCACAACCATAAAGTTACTTCCGCTGCTTGTTGCTACTTCATAGCAACAATTTTGTTACTCTTATGAATCATAATGCAAACATCTGTTTTTTCTGATGGTCTTAGGCGACCCCTGTGAAAAGGTTGTTTGATTCCCTAGAGGGTTCTTGATCCATATGTTAAGAACTGCTGCTCAGGAAGGTAAAATTCCCAACCAACCCACTCCTGGAACCAAACAGCTGGTAAACTTCGCATTGTCTCTCAAATGGTGGATAACCGAACACTGGCCGTGTGGTGCACTGCGGCTCTTTGTGCACAACCCACCATCCTCTTCTGTCGAACATTCTTTGAATACTTTCAATGCATTGGACCAAGCCTTTTACTTTAAATGCTAGCTAAAAAATAGTAACAAAAATAAAAACAGTTTTTCTGGAGGGGAGTTAAAGCTTTTATCTGACTCACAATGGATCTGTTACCTAAACAGGCTGAGGAACCATTGATGTAAATAAAGCCATGTCCTGCTGGCCTGGGGTCCTCTGAATGACATCTCTAGGTCCCTGCTGTGTTTCAGGATGGCTGTTCCAAAGCTTTAACTCCTCTGAGGCACTGTGTCCCTTATCTGCAGGTGAGGAGAACAGAGAGTCCTTCAGTCTAATCATGAAAGGCCCAAGAGCTGCAAAAGCAGGGACTGATGGAAGCCTAGCGAGAGCAGTACCCTGACCTGAGGGACTTAGAGGCACATAATATTTTTTACATTATAGGGTTGGGGTGTGGAGATGGTAAAAGTGCCTCCTACAGAAATCTGGAGACCCAAGTTGGATTCCCAGACCCAAGTAAAGGTAGAAGGAAAGAACTCCAAAAACTTGGCATCTGGCCACCTCAGGTTCCTCACCTAGTGATAATAAACAAGACTTAAAAATAAGGAATTTGGGGTTGGAGTGATGGCTCAGAGGTTAAGAGCACTGGCTGTTCTTCCAAAGGTCCTGAGTTCAATTCCCAGCAACCACATGGTAGCTCACAACCGTCTATAATGAGATCTGGTGACATGGAGGCAGAATACTGTATAAATAATAAATAAATCTTTTAAAAATATAAGACTTTTTAAAATAGAAGAATTTTGCATCAGTTGTTTTTAAAGTTGTAGACATTTCTTTCTTTTAGACATTAGCCTGGGAGCTGATGCATTTAATCAGGGCAAGCTGGAAAGTACATGTGGAATGCATCAGACCGGAAGAGGAGAACTTCTGAATTTGACTGGCATAAAATGATTGGCAGGGGTATATTTATGGGATCAGCACTATAGTATTTACCATTAGTGCTCACAAGTGCCTTTGGCAGCTCACTGCTCAAGTCGTCTGAAGCTTGGAGACAGGGGGTGGCCTACAGCCAATTAGAACGACAAATCATCAAGGTTCTAATGGAACAGGAAGCCAAATGGACCTAAAGCTACAGTTTGTTTCCTCAGCTGTCCCCACTTCCACCCAGGGAAGAGTCTTCATTTACCACAGCCTTAAGCCAGCACAAGGAAGAGAATCCCTGGAAAGCAATGCCAAAGACAGCAATGGGGGACCCACTTGAGGACTGTGCTGTCTGGGTGGACAGAGGCCAGGGGGTGGTTCCCTAAGAATCAAGGTGGATAGATTACACAATGTAGTCCAAGGACAGCATCTAGTAGAGTGTTTGGTTGCTAGAGCTCCGAGGCAGCAGCTAGTTGATTATGGGTTCCTTGGGCAAGCGCAGATGGCTTTGTCTATATGACAAAGTTCTACACAGGGGGAATTCACTGACTTCCACCTCCAATTACCGAAGGAAGTGGTTTCCGGGCTACCAATGACAGATTGCTGATTGACCCATTGAAAGAAGGACCTGGGAAGTCAGCACAAGTATATCCCTGAAAGGACTGCAGCATCTTGCTTAGGCGACTGTGGATCTGGAGGGAAAAGATCCCAACCTTGGAGGAACTATCAGATAATGGTTCTGTGGTAATCTCATTTACCGGTGGCACAAAAATGACCTGTTGGTCAGAATGTGTGTTTACAGAAGTCACGTGACACCTGGAGCTTTGCCCTCACTCTGCGCAGTAGACTCAGTGGATCTGGTTCTTTCCTTACATCCCACATGTATAAAGGTAGATATATTTACTCTTCACTGAATCCTTTTATCAGCTCCACAAGCCACTGTTTATTGTCTCTTCTTTGACTTCACCATTGTGGTGTCTATAGCTTATGACACAAATGCTCAGAAGACGAGATATGAGGATAGGCCTATTAGAACTGGCTTAGTGTCCTACCAAAATGGCCATCGGTCACCCGTGGCAAATAAATCCAAAAAAACCAGACTGACAGGATGACTTGACGTGTGCATATGGCGTCTTTTTCCAGCCATACCCAGGGTTGCTCATTGGAATTGAGACAAAGTGCCAGGGTGGAAGAAGTGAACACTAGGCTTGAGCTAAACATTATGGCCCTTCACCAAAGGTAGTGTGGCTACCAGCTCTGAGTGCTCAGTTGCCACAGCAGAATGGTAACACTCTGCCCCCAATATAGCACCGTTCTCTAGTGGGAGCAACCAAAAAAGTCTGGTGGTAAATTGGAACACTTCTTTTACTGCAGACAGAAATTACACTCATGGGAATAGATCTATTTCCAGGTATTCTTTTTCTCCTGATATTTCTGTCAGAAGCATTGCTCAGAGATTCATGAAGATTATCATCTTTACCACAATGTTATCCCTCACTTGGATCATGACCAACAAGCTCATTTGATAAAGAAAAGAGGTCTATGCTATGAGATTCATTGGCCTTGGGATATATGTTATCATGTAGATAGCACTGGCCAGGAAGTGCTGTGGAATGGTATACTGAAGCAAAAATCTTTGAGGGCCAGGCATGGTAGTGCATGTCTTTAATCCCAGCACCTAGGAGGCAGAGGCAAGTGGATCTCTGTAAGTTCGAGGCTAGCTTGGTCTACATAGCAAGCTTCAGGCCAGCCAAGGCTACATAATGAGATCCTGTCTTAACAAAACAATACTTTTTTTAAAAAAAAAGAAATCTTCATTACACTAATAAACAACACAGTAACTAGTACATGATATCTTTAACTATAGATGACATCGATTTTAGATATGCCGATGACTTTTTTGGTACAGTTTAGCAGCTAACAGTACACACGTAAATTTTCCTATCCTGGGAACTTTTCCGAGGGTTTCCATGTCTAAAGAGAACCCCTGGGGATTGGGCAGGTGGCTAGGGTGTTGTTATTAATATTACCTGTGCAGCCTAATAATGTTTATTATCCGGCCTATAATTATTATTATGTCAGTATAACCCACTAGCAACCAATCAAGACACAGACACCTGTTATATTTTAAAATAGCCTTAGTTAAGCTGGGGCAGGGCAGATATCAGTCCCCTAAACTACTTCCCATAGTGGGACAGGTATGGGATACCTGCCCCAATCCTATACCATCTGCTTCTAATAATTTCTATCAAGCTACCTCCCATCCATAATGCCATATACTTGCTAATGTTCTTCATCTGGGTCAAATCCTCCATCCATGCTGGCCGTGTGCTTCTCTTTCATCTAACCTATGGCGGCCTTCTTTCTCCTCCCTTCTCCGCTGGTCTCTCTCCTTTCCAAGACTCTCTCTGTCTTTCCCCAAGCCCAGGAACCTTAGCCACACCTAACACATTTGCCCTGCCCAGGTGTGATGGCTTTTTATTAATTAGCATCAAAATACATCAGACCATCCTCCAACACTAGGGTCTCTTGGAGATTGTGGATCTCAAATACTATTTTTTGAGATGATAAAGTTAAATAAAAGTCACAACACTTATTTCTTCCTATGACAATCACTGCACGGTCATTATGCACATCTCATACATGAGCTCTGTGACTGGAAGTTGCACAATTTTAGGCCGGACAAGAGAGAGACCCATGCTGAGGCCTCTGGGCAGCCTCCAGCACACACTGAATGAAGGAATGTGGTCACTTACTCGCAGGCGACCAGCCTGGCAGACCCACACATGGATGAGGACATCTTATGGCCATGGACTGTACTGAAAAAAAAAAAAATGGGAAAAATGTACCCCACTGCTAAAAATAAAGAAAAAGAAATAAGAAGCAAATGGAAAAAAATTCAGCTGAACTTGAAAGCTGGGAGGGAAAAAAAAGAAACAACAAATAAAATGAAGCAGGATAAGCAATTCAGTCGTTTCATCATCTCAGCTCTGGCTGCACGTGCTGGGTGTACTGAGACGGAATTAGCAGAGCTTCGAGAGAATTCCATCAAATCAGCCTGCTCTCGCCCATTATCACTTGACAGGAGCTTTTCAGCTTCACCCTCTAGGAAGGTGAGGCGAGGCTTATTGAGGCTCTCCCACCAAGTTCCATTACAGTGAGAGAGGAAGTGTGCATGGTGTGTGATTTACTTCACATCTGTTTTCCAGCAAATAGCTACTCACCTACCATAATTTGGTGCCCAGGCCCGGATCTTTGCCATCAGTCTTCTGAAGGATTCTACTGAGGAATGTTGTTTTGCTCTATAGGAACTTGAGGTATAGATTCCAGACCATGAGGCATTTTGGAATGTCAGCTTAAAGGCAAACAAACAAACAAACAAAAAACAAAAAACAAAACAAAACAAAACAAAACAAAAAACCCAAAAACAAAAACAAAAAACCACAGGGCTAGACAGGGGGAAATACAATATTAACTTGGAAACAGCAAAGCAACCAAACAAATGAAAAACTGCCAGTAATTTCTGTTTCCTCCCCAGACTTGTACTGAGTCTGGATCTGCATTGGAGATGAGGCTGGTGGAGCCACCATGGAGTAGAAGAGGGGGCTGTTTCCTCCCAGAAGTACTGCGCCCCCTGGGGGGGGGGGTGAAGGGAACACTGAGCCAGCTGCATGTTGCTGGAGAGTGGCAGGATTCTAAAAGACCGCGCTGCTGCAGTGTGATAGAGGACAACGCTCAGATTGAGTGACACAGTCCAAGCTGGTCAAGGGGGCGCATATCTATAATCCCAACACTGAAGAAGAGGAAAAAGGAGCATCAGGAGTTCAAAGTTATCCTTGGGTACATATCAAGTTCAAGGTCAGATCGGGCAACATGAGATCAGAGAGGGGGCCATTTCCAGTCCAGCAGAACTCCAGAGTCTCACTGTACAGAAAGGACCGAAAGGTCTGCTGGAAGCCAGTTGTAATGAGCTGCTGACACAGAGGGTTATGTCTAAGGTCATGAGAGTCAGGAGCCCTAGTTCCAGGCAAAAAGAGTGGCTGCTAGAGTTTTCTGGCCAAGTCTCCAGGCACCTGACCTGAACAGGCGGTCAGCAAGATGGGCAGATGTCTGGGTACCAAGCACCTCTATGAGATGCTCTAGGATAAAGCAAGTGCAAGCTGGACAGGCTGAAGAGTGTGGTCAGAAAAACAGGGTGGGGTGGGGATGGGAGTGGGGAAATGGTTCAGGGGTGAGAAGCACTTGCCACATGTGCCTGGTGGCCTGACTTTGGCTTCATTAAACCCATATAAAAGCCAGACTCAGTAGTGTAGGTGTTTGCAAGCCTAGCATGCCTGTGGGAAATGGGGGGAGGGGGGAATCTCTAGATGCTTAAGGGCTAGATAGTAACCTGGCCAGGGAGACCCTGTCTCAAACAAGGTGGGAAGATGAGGACTGAGCCCTGAAGATATCTGGGTTATCGCCATAGTTTTTATTTTCTGAAATTTCTCTGGAAAATAGAAGCACTATAGACAAAGGAAACAAAAAATTCAAAGGATGATTCCAGAGAGAGCTTTGAGCTCTTCCAAGGAACTTTTGCAATCGTTGAAAATTCACTTCACGCTTTAGAGAAAATGGGATGATCAGGTAAACAGGCAGGAAAAGGAAAGATGACTCCCATCCCAGACTGTAGATTAAACGAGTCCCACCAGATTAAAAAAAAAAAAAAGCAAGGTCTCACCAGGCAGCAGAATGCCCATTAACATATGAATAGAACTCAAAGTAATATCCGTCAGCAAAAGTTTATTGATTTCCTGAGCTAGAGACTTGAGAAAGAGAAGCTTGAAAAGCACACTCCCATCCCCAGGCAGAGATGGCATCTCCCACCTCACAGAGGGCTGCAAGGGGGTACCGAGGGGGTACCGAGAGGGTACCGAGGTTGCACAGAGATGACGCCTTAGAGGCTGAATGCAAGCAGTCAGCACTGGGGACAGGTACCCATCAGGATGCACAGCTGAGGCTTTTATGACCCCAAGGATTTTCTAGGGGTCATGGGGTGTTACAGGACTTACTGGTAGGTACAGGAGAGGAGAGTCTAGCCAGGTGTCCACAGGATGGGGGTGGGGAGCCCCCTCTGCCTGCTTTATTGATTATAGTGTGGTCCTGGAGATGTCTGAGAGGTCGGTATTCTCAAATTTAGTCTCCTCCCAGGCTCAAGAGAACTTGCTACATAGGCAGCTCTCCTCCCACTTTGCCTCCTGGTCCTGCTGCATGGACCCTCTCCTTCATCCCCCTTGTCCATTTTCTTCAGTGTAGGACAAATGTAAAAGAGAGACCCCACTGCTTCCTAAATTTGTTACACAAATATCAAAGAACATAAGAAATAGCATCTCTTCTTGGTTCATGGTGAATGATTTTGTTTTTCTTGCATAGAAGGCTGTAGCTCTCCTAGTCTACACACATGCTTACTTTAAAACGTTCTTTTTAAATTTATTTATTTATTTTATGTGTATAAGTGTTTTGCCTATATGTGTGTATGTGTGTGTACCATGTCCCTCTCTTGTGTCGACAGGGTTCAGAAGAAGGCATCAGATTCCCTGGGACTGGAGTTACAGAGGTTGAGAGCCACCATATGGGTGCTGGGAACCAAACCTAGGTCTTTGCTCTTGACTGGTGAGCCATCTCTCCATCCCTTTGTTGGTGAACCTAAGATCTTGGACTTGGGGCTGGAGAGATGACTCAGCAGTTAAGAGTACTTGCTGCTCTTTTAGAGGATCTAGATTTGGTTCCCAGCACCCACACGGTGGCTCATAACCATATATAAATACAGTTCCAGAGCATCCAACACTTTTTCTGACCTCTGCAGAAACTGCCCACACATGGTGCACATACATACACATAGGCAAGGCTGTCATACATACAACATAACAATAAATAAATCTTTAAAACAAGAAGATGGCCTATTTGGGGGGACCTTCTGACTAAAATATGTTCTGTGCGTAAGTCCTTCACTGTGGTTAATGACTTTGTACACTTTCACTGGTAGCACTGAAGACATGCATTGTAGTCTATAAATAGAAGTGAAAGAAATGAGTGGTCTACATGGAAGCCTCTCCCATGTCTTTGGAGAGTTCTGTAGGCTATGCTAATTTCTAGCTAGCATCTTCTTCCCACTTATATGACATGGATGGACATAATACTGGAAAGTCCCAGTGCTGTGGCTTTTTCTGATGTCCAAAGCACCCAGAGGAGGCCCTAACAACCATCCTAGAATGGAATATCTTGATCTTGGTGAAGTTTGGGACTAGATGATCTTTTATGGGGGGCTGTCTTGTGCACCTTAGAATACCTGATGGCATGCTTGGTCTGTGTACTCTAAACACTGTGCACCATGCACCTTCAAGTTATGACAGCCAAAAATGTTTCTAGATATTGCTGAAAGTCCTCATATGGGCAAAAATCACCCCTGGTTGGAAACCACTGTCTTTGGCAAAACCATACACCTTCCCCACTGGGATATGTAATTGATCACTAAAGTTTGTTGAATCCACCTTCCCAAATTAGCTGCCAATTTTGTTTCCTCTCTTATTCTAATGTCCTGGTCTCCTAAGGAAATGTACAGGGAAGAGAATCTGAAAGATGTATATGAAACCAGGAAGCCTTACCAGAAGGTGAGGGCGCAGTAGTGGATGTCAGCCACTGGGTGGCGTCTGTACATTACCAATTCTGGCAGAGCCAACCTGAACTCCCCAGAAACAGACAGAATTCTGTCCAGATCAAAAAGATAAGATTGGGCCTCACTTATTTACAGAGTATCTTCTGCGTGCCAGGCACTGCACAAGGCATTTCAAGTATAATAATAAGCAGATAGCCTTTCCTGAATATTTACTCTACGTGAGACAATGAGTTCTATGTAATGTGTGGTTATCACTTTGAATTCTAATAGTAATCCAAAGACGTAGAATTATTTATTATTCACAATTTTATGCCATAGACAAACAAATGAACAAAACCTAAGATGTACAGAGGAATTAAGAAGCCTTTTAATCCCAGCACTTGGGAGGCAGAGGTAGGTAGATCTCTGTGAGTTCGAGGCCAGCCTGGTCTACAAAGTGAGTCCAGGACAGCCAAGGCTACACAGAGAAACCCTGTTTCAGGGGGTGGGGGAAAAGAAGAAGCTTAAGAGTTGGAATGTAGCATAGTGGTAAAACACTTGCCTAGGGTGCAGAAGGCCCTGGGTTCAGTTTCCAAGCAATGCAACAAACAACAAACAAAATACTAAATAATTACATAAATATAAAAGTTACATAATTACTTCAAAAATACTCAAGAAGGTCAGGCTGCTGTTGAATATCTACCACATCCCAGACAACCTTATAGATACTATGTTTAACCCTTCTGCTGAATCATGTTAGGACATAAAGAAAATAAAACCTGAGTCCATGTCTCCTTCTGACGTAGCTCCCTGACAATCTGCTATGTGACAGGACCCTTGCATGCACCTGCTGTGTGGCAGGAAATCACTTTGGGCATTTGACGGTGAACAGACAGACCAGACCTTGTATTCATGGAGCCTACAGTAAAGGACATGAGGGAAACAGCTGATGAGTAACCCACTCCAGAAGTCACAATGGATCTGTGCGGAGTGCTGCGTGGCCAGAGGAGCTGAGCCGTGAGTCTAGAAGGCTGGGAAGAGAACAGGTAGCGATCCATGTGTGGGTAAAAAAAAAAAAACCCACCACAGGACAGACTCAGCTAATGTTCTCACAGGTCTTAAGCATGGACTCTGGACTGCATTGCTTGGATTTGAGCTCTGTATTCACTGCATATTGGTGTGCCAAAGGGCAAGTTTAGCATCTGTAAACAAAATTGCTCCATCCTTTAAGGCTTTTTTTTTTTTTTAAGACAGAGTTTCTCTGTGTAGCCTTGGCTGTCCTGCACTCACTTTGTAGACCAGGCTGGCCTCAAACTCATAGCGATCCACCCTGCCTCTGCCTCCCGAGTGCTGGGATTAAAGGCGTGCGCCGCCACGCCCGGCTCCTTAAAGGCTTTTGTGAGGATTAAATGAGCTGACCATCTAAAGACTTAGGTAGGCCACTGTGCATGGGGCTGCCAACGATTTGCAAAGTATGGTCATGCCGCTGTACACATTTATATTTGACTTTCTCCACTTTACAAGTAAACTTTTCTCTATATCACTAACAGCTTCTTTGTAAATATGAAGCATTTACGTCCTCCCCAGCTGCCTGTGGTCACCCAGAGAGAGAAGACGAGTGGACTTCACAATGTTTTGTCCCTAACAGCTTTTTATTGCTGTTCTGGGAACACCACCGCCAACAACAACAAAGGACAAATCAACCTAAAAATAGAGTCAAGAGCCCAGCAATGGATCCACACGTTATTTATGTGTGGGATTTATGACAGACTCCACTCTGTCAAGGCTATTTAAAAAAGAATAGACTGATGGGATAACTATGTTGGAAAAAAGGGAGCCTAGTTCCATCTACACGGACATCAAAAATTAATGGCTACCATCTTCAATGTGGAGCTAAAATGAGGTGGCCAAGCTTCCTCAAGAACATGGATGGAGCAGATTTACCAAGAACAACATGGCTAAATTGAGTTTCATTAACATTAAGAATTCCATGGCAGGGTGTGGTGGCGCACGCCTTTTGTCCCAGCACTGGGGAGGCAGAGGCAGGTGGATAGATGTGAATTCGAGGCCAGTCTACAAAGCAAGTCTAGGACAGCCAAGGATACACAGAGAAACCCTGTCTTAGGGGGGGGGGCGTGGAGGGGAGGGGAAGAACTTCTGTACATCAAAAGACACCATTAACAGAGCAAAAGAGGCCGCACAGACAGGAGCAAATATTTGTAACATATATTGACAATGTAATCACCTCAGACTTACAAAGTATATAAGTTTTAATGTACATATAGTATATCAATAAATCACATATATTAAGATGTCAGTCAGCCTGCCATCACTATAGCAAATACCTGAGGCAATTAACTTATAAAGTAAAAGGATTGGCTGCTTAGATGGTCAGGAGTAGAGTGTGAGAAGGAGAGAGAGAGAGAGAGAGAGAGAGAGAGAGAGAGAGAGAGAGAGAGAGAGAGAGAGGTTTATTTTAGTTTGGAGTTTCAGCGATTTCAGTCCGTGATTGACTGGTTGGCCAGTGGCTTTGGGCCCACGACAGCACATCATGGTGGGAGCATGAGACAGAACAAAATCGCTCACCTCATGGCCAGAAAAATCAAAAAGAAAAAGAAGGGCCCAGGTCCCATTATTACCTTCGAGGGCGTGCCCCTAGTGACCGAAAGACCTCCCATCAAGTCCCAGTGCTTTGAGGTCTACTGTGTCCAATGATACTACCTAGAGACCAGGCCTTTGGGGTATACTTAACATGCAAAGTATAGCAGAAATGATAATCAGCAATGAGGAATAATGAACAAATTATATATATATATATATATATATATATATACCCACAAATGAATCTCAAAAACATTTACTGCTAAAAGAAAGTTGCTGTATTCTAGCCAAGCAGCAAAAAAAAAAAAAAAAAAAAAAAAAAAATCCCTGACTTCATCACCCATCTGCCAGCAAACACTGAGTGGGATTGTAGACCCCACCCTCATCTGCAGAGAGGCTCCAAACTCCCTGCTGGAGAAACAGCAGGGAAAGCTGAATAGGGAGCTGGGATTCTCATCCCTGCTGAGCCTTAATAAGATTCCCTCACACTGTGCTTAGTGCAGAGACCATGCAGGGAGCCTGATCTCCCATTTCCCACAAGGCAGTCACTCACGGGGAGCCCTCCTCGTCCTGTAGGATTGGACCCTGGAGGCTGCAGGCTGTGTGGAGAACTTGTCCTCCTAGCCACACTTGGCCATGATGAGGTGGAATATGTAGCCCCTTGTGTTGCCGGAACAGATTTAAAATAAGACCCAGAATCTCAGCACACAAACACCCAAGATTTCACCCACCTGTTACATGTATCATGCTAAGCTTACCTGTTCAGGTTTTCATGCACAGATACCGCTAGTCTGGGCGTCATGAACATCAGAGTTTATATCTCAGCCAAGGAGGCTGTGACGTCTCCAGAGCAACGTTCAAAGCAGTTTGGTTCCCCATGAATCTCTCTCCCTTTTGGCTTGCAGATGTCTGTTTCTTGCTGGATCCTCCATTGTAGATAAGTCTGTGCTCAAATGAGAGCCAGAGAGAGAGAAAACAGATTTTTTGATGCTCTGCCATGACGATCGAGGCTTGGGTACTAGAACCGTGGGTGGGGGCAGCAAAGGAATGAAGAAAGGACAGACACATATATAGGAAAGCGGGGGTCTAACGGGGATCTGGACACTAGTGAAACTGCACCCCTTACATTCAGCAACCTGGAAGCTCAGTGTGTTTATTATGCGTAGCGCAGGGGGCAGGATTAGCTAGACTGGGACGAGTTTTCAAAGATGGGCAGTCTCAGGCTATAAGCATCCAGGAAGAGGAAGCCACAATTGTTAGCTTTTGTATACACTGGTCACTCTACTCTCACTGGGCCCCCAAGGAAAGGTTGGACACCCTTCTTTAGCCTGGCTGTTAAAGGGAAATGGCCTTGCCCTGCCCACATCAGAACTTCCCGAGCTCAGGACATTCTCTGCTCCCTACTGTCTGTCTGTTTGTCTGCCAGCCTGCCTGCCTGCCTCACTCTCCCTCTGGATAGCAGGGTGTGCCACCATCGCATTCTCTTCTTTGGAGATTATTATTCTCAAGAGACGCTAGCCCCACCCTTGTAACTTCTTCTAGCCCTAGTTTTATCTCCCAAAGGGTCCAATTCAAAGACACTGAGCCTTAGAGAGTTAACAGATGAACTTAAGGGGAAATCAAGCACTTAGCCTACAGAATCAACCAAGAACCAGGACAGCTGACTGACTGAATAAGTAGAATGAGCTATTAGGTGACGAAGCTATAATATATAAATGTAGGTTTATTGAAAGAATCACAGGAAGGGGAAGGGAAGGGGGAGCGCACGCTGGGGGCGGTAGGGAAGGGGGATCGCTGGGGTGGGGGAAGGGGAGAGGGCAGGATGGTTGGGGAAGGGCAAGGGCAGGCGAAAAAGGGGCCAGTGAAACCAAAATGTCTGGTTTATATAGTGAGTCTCTGAGAGAGGGGAAGCTCCGCCCCTAGGCTGCCAGCCAAGGCCTGCTGCAGGACCTAACAAAAACCCCAAACTGAACTTGTTTTTTGTTTTTTGAGACAGGGTTTCTCTGTGTAGCCTTGGCTGTTTCGGACTCACTTTGTAGACCAGGCTGGCCTTGAACTCACAGGGATCCTCCTGCCTCTGCCTCCCGAGTGCTGGGATTAAAGGCGTGTGCCAACATGCAGGGCTCTCAAACTGAACTTTAAAAAGACAATCTCTATAGAAACTGGGGAGATAGCTTAGTGAGTAGTGTTTGCTACCCACTGAGTTCAGACTCCCGAGCGCCCAGTTGTAGGCGCAGTACAGCAGAGGCCGAGTACGAAGGTTTGCCGTTAGTTGTATGATCAAAATCTCTTCCTGACCGTACTAGTTCCTTGTCTGAAGATGAACATTAAAACCTAATCATTCATTTACAGTTTGTCAGCTTCTAAAATTTCCCTAAATTTTTCTCAGGCTGGGTATGTGGTGGCACACACCTTTAACCAGCACTCAGGAGACAGAGACAGGCAGATCTCTATGAATTCGAGGCCAGCCTGGTGTACAGAGTGCTTTTCAGGACAGCCAGGCCCACACAGAGAAACCATGTCTTGAAAAACCAAGGAAAGAAAGAAAGAAAGGTCCATCAAGAGCAGTGAAGGGTTAATCCAAGAAGTCCAGGCACTGGAACTTTGCCAAGCAGCACCCTTGGGATGCTTGGCCTCGCCAAGGAAGGAAATATTTGAAACAATTGTGTGGAAATAAATAGACTTAAGGGAAGTAAGATGATTTCTACATCCCAACTTGATAAAACGATGACACCAATAGACTCCGATGTTATCTGTGGACATATACATCCTCCAGAAAAGCTATACAAAGGTATGGATGGACTGAAGACACTGTAAACAGGACTGGGTGCAGCTCAGTTGGCAGAGAGAGGGCTTGCCTAGCATGTGTGAAATCTCAGCCTCACTCGTCAGCACCCTGCTTATTAGGTGTGGTAGATGTGTATCTGTAATCCTAGGGCTCAGGTGATGGGAACAGAAGGATCAAGAGTTTGTTGCCAGGCGTGGTGGCGCACACCTTTGATCCCAGCACTTGAGAGGCAGAGGCAGGCAGGTCTCTGTGATTCGAGGCCAGTCTGGTCTACACAGTAAGTCTGGGACAGCCAAGGCGAGATAGAGAAACCCTATCTTGAAAAACCAATCCCCCCCCACCCCAAAAAAAGAGTTTGTCATCCTTGGCTATATAGCAACTTTGAGACCTGTTGGGCAACCTTGCTCCTGACTCCTTAAAAAAAAAAAAAAAAAAGCACTGTAAACAAATAAAAATAAATATCTAAAAATAATTCAAGTAATCATAGGGAGGTAAGAAGAGGAAGATGAGGGGCAAAGGACAGAAAAGAAGAAACAAAGTGGTAGATTTAAGCCCTAACATGTTAATAATTACATGATACAAAAATGATTTTTCCTTTATTTTTCAAGACAGAGTTTCTCTGTATAGCCTTGGCTGTCTTGGAACTCTAATTGTAGACCAGGCTGGCCTTGAACTCAGAGATCTGCCTGTCTCTGCCTCCAGAGTGCTGGGATTAAAGGTGGGTGACTTATGTAGAGAACACATGGCTCCTGTGGGCTGGAGAGATGGCTCAGAGGTTAAGAGCACTGACTGTTCTTCCAGAGGTCCTGAGTTCAATTCCCAGCAACCACATGGTGGCTCAAAACTGTATATAATGGAATCTGATGTTTGATGTTTCTATAAATCAATAATTGATCCAAAATTTGATCCTATGAGGTAAAAAGAGAAATGTTATTCCTGGAATATTAAGAAAATGGTGGCCAGGTGAGGGGACACACACCTTTAATTCCAGCACTTGGGAAGCAGAAGCAAGAGGATCTTTGTGTGAGTTCTGTGAGTTCAAGACCAGCCTGCTCTACAAAGCAAGCCTAGGACAGCCAAGGCTACACAGAGAAACCCTGTCTTGAAAAACCAACCCCCCAAAACAAACAAACAATGAAGAAGAAGAAGAAGAAGAAGAAGAAGAAGAAGAAGAAAAGAAAATGGTGACCACTAGCTTCTGCACCATAGCCTCTCCTGCTTCCAGCTCATACTGGAGCTGGGTCCCTGACTCCCCTGAGTTTCCAGGTCCTTGACTCATTCTGAAGGTCTTGGGATTTGCCCACTTCTATAAACAAATAAATGAATTCCCTATTTACCTATCCATCCATCTACCTCTTTTTTTTTTTTTTTTTTTTTTGGTTTTTCGAGACAGGGTTTCTCTATGTAGCCTTGGCTGTCTCACTTTGTAGACCAGGCTGGCCTCGAACTCACAATGATCCACCTGCCTCTGCCTCCTGAGTGCTGGGATTAAAGGCGTGTGCTACCACGCCTGGCTCCATCTACCTCTTTTTATCATCTGTTATCTATGTATCTGTTGTCTGTCTCTTATGTACATATCTATGTTTGTTTGTATGTAGATATGTATCTATTTATTTATCTATTTGTCATCTACCTCTGGTCTATCTACCACCTTCTTCCTCCACATTCTACTGGTTCTCTTTCTCTTGAAACCCTGAAAGTCATTCTATTAAAACTTTTAAAAGGAGGGGCTGGAGAGATGTCTCAGAGGTTAAGGGCCCTGACTGCTCTTCCAAAGGTCCTGGGTTAAATTCCCAGCAACCACATGGTGGTTCACAACCATCTATAACATGATCTGATACCCTATTCTGGCTTGCAGGTGTACATGCAGACAGAACACCGTATACATAATAAATACATCTTTTTAAAAAAATTAAAAAGGAGTTTCTGTAAGGCAAAGGACACGGTCAACAGAACAAAATGGCAGCCTACAGACTGGGAAAAGATCTTCACCAACCCTACATGCAACAGAGGGCTAATATCCAATGTTTATAAAGAACTCTAGAAATTGAACAAACCAAATAATCCTCAACAGAGGAATATCGAATGGCTGAGAAACACCTAAAGAAATGCTCAACTTCCTTAGTCATCAAGGAAATGCAAATCAAAACAACTCTGAGATTCCATCTTATATCCATCAGAACAGCTAAGATCAAAAACTCAAGTGACAGCGCATGCTGGCGAGGATGTGGAGAGAGAACACTCCTCTATTGGGGGGGTGCGAATGCAAACTTGTACAACCACTTTCGAAATTAATTTGGCACTTTCTCAGAAAATTGGTAATAGTGCTACATCAAGACTCAGCTATACAACTCCTGCGCATATAACCCAAAAGATGTTCCACCATACAACAAGGACATTTGCTTAACTATGTACACAGCAGCTTTGTTTGTAATAGCCAGAATCTGGAAACAACCTAGATGTCCCTCAACCAAAGAATGGATAAAGAAATTGTGGTACATTTACAAAATGTCTCTAAAAATGATGTGTGTTGGGTGTGGGGGTGGAAAGATGGCTCATCCATTAAATGGGTGTTCTGCTCTTACTGAGGACCCAGGTTTGGTTCCCGGCACCCATTTCAGGGTCACAGCTATAATTCCAGCTTCAGGGTACCTGATGCCCCCTTCTAGGCCTGGAAGGTACTGCAGTCCTTTGCACGCGAGCGCACACACACACACACACACACACACACACACACACACACACCAAATGCACATAACTTTAAAAATGTACAGAAATGCAAGCTTCATCCTAAATGGGAAAACCCTGGAAAAGTTCCTCTGAGGTCAGGGACGGTGCACAGGAAAGCACATTGCACACTGCTTCTAGTTAACATATTGGAGAATCTAGCTAGATCCTCACAACAAAGAAAAAAGATACTAGGGTCAAAATATTGATAAAAAAGACATGAAAATTACATTGTCTGAGAATAAGAGATGCAAACAGGTGGTCCCCGCCAAGTCATTATAAATATTGCAGTGTTTATAGATATAAGATTATCAAAGACAATTGTCTCCCACAGCAGCAGCAGGATGCAGCTAGAAATCATGACAAGAATAAAGAAGCAGAATGGGCATGCTTGAGAATTTCAAGTCCTTGAGACCTGATAAATCTATAAGGAAGACTTCAAGACTTTTGCTTCAGAAATTATAGAGGCCAGTTCTCCCCAAATAGATAGGCAAATTTGATGTAATTCAAATAAGTATCTCAATAGAGATAGCACAAAACCTGTTAGATGCCTTTAAAATACATATGGAAAAGTAAAGGGCCAGACATGGTGGCACATGTCTGTAATCTCAGGTTAAGACAAGAAGACTGCTGTGAATCTAAGCCTAGCCTGGGCTACATAGTGAGTTCTAGGAAGCCTAGCCCAAGCTACATAGTGAGTTCTAGGACTACTTGGGCTACCGATGGAGACTGTCTGAAAAACAAACAAACATCAACAAAAGCGAAGGCCCAGAGTTCGTCAGGGGTAGGTCAGCAGCCAGACAAAAGGGAAGTTGAACCTGAGAAAGCTGAAAGAAGAGAGACCCACAGGCTCACAGAGTTCATCTCCAAGTTCTGCAAGGAACTTCTCTCAGCTGACCAATCAGCAGACTTCTGGGATAGAAACCAGGACAATGTTTCCCTTTAATCTGTGGAGTTACTAATTTTGATCTGAAGAATGAAGTTGGAGCAGGAAGGGAAGAGGTTGGAACAGATGGCCTTTACCCACAATTCAGGGCGTGCAAACAGCCCTCAGACGAGCCTGGCCTGGGGAGTCTGTCTGCAGTTTGGGGGGGGGGGTCAGGTTTAGGAGAGAGCTAAAGACAGTAATTTTGATATTTGTAAAAGAATCAGCTCAGAAGGTCATAAAAAAGAAAAACCTAAACTTTATTCACAAACTGAAGCCCAAACAAATGATTTTTTTTTTACTGCCTGCTTCTTCAGTCTCACTTTCTATGTATTACTACAGACACTTTTATTGCATAGTCGTGACTTTATTTGTTTATATTTATTTAGTGTTGGGAATTTAACTTAGGGCTTCACAAGTGCTAGGCAAGTGCTCTACCACTGAGTGATACCTCTATTTAGCCAGATGTAGGAACACGTGCAGAGATAGGAGAATCTTTGAGTTCAAGGTCAGCCTGATCTACACAGAGAGTTCCAAGACAGCCAGGCTACATAGAAAGACACTCCCCCCTCCCTGTAACCCCCCACAAAAAACCCTAAAAATCTTTATTTATTTTGTGTGTATGAGTGTTTTGCTTGCAAGTATGCAAGCACACCATGTGCATGAAATACCCACAGAGGCCAGAAGAGGGCGTCAGATCCACCAGAGCTAAGTTAAGGATGGTTGTGAATGGAGTGTGTGGGTATTGGGAACTTAAGCTTGGGTCCTCTGCAAGAGCAGCCGGCGGTTTTTTTGTTTGTTTGTTTGTCTGTTTGTTTTTTTGTTTTATATTTGTGTGTGTGTGGTTTTTGTTTTGTTTTGTTTTTGAGACAGGGTTTCTCTGTGTAACCTTGGCTGTCCTGGACTTGCTTTGTAGACCAGGCTGGCCTCGAACTCACAGCGATCCACCTGCCCCTGCCTCCCGAGTGCTGGGATTAAAGGTGTGTGCCACCACGCCCGGTTTGTTTTTGTTTTTTAAAACAGGTTTCTCTGTGTGGCCTTGGCTGTCTTGGACTTACTTTGTAGATGAGGTTGGCTTTACATTCACGGAGATCCATCTGCCTCCGCCTCCTGACTGCTGCATTTGAAGGCATGAACCACTACTACCCAGTGATTTGTGTCATTATTATAAAGATTGTTCTGTGAACATTTTGTGCAGTGTGTTTTTTATCATTTCAGAGACAGAGTCAGAGATACAGAGATGTGTGCAAGGTTTCTAGTAAGTTCCTTTTCTGTCTTCAAAATCCTTAGCAAAAGGTTCTATTTCTCAAACTTTCTAGATACCCTTTCCCTGCTGTTTACTTAGTATTGTCTGTATTAGTAAATACTCCAGTTTCTACAATGACCCCTGACCACTAAGTGGAGTTATTTAAGCAGCTCCTGGCCAATAGTCTTTGATAAAAGAAACATTAATGGTATCAGCTATGTGATGGGTAGAATTCAAAAGAAGAACCCTCCCAAACAAATATCTGAATTAATTACAATACAGGATATTTCCTAATCTTTGGTCTGTGATTATGTTCACTGAGCCTTTGATAAACCTTTATGTCTAAGACCAACTGTTTTTTTGTTTTTGTTTCTGTTTTTGATTTTTGAGGCAGGGTTTTTCTGTGTAGCCTTGGCTGTCCTGGAACTCATTCTGTAGACCAGGCTGGCCTCGAACTCACAGAGATCCACCTGTCTATGCCTCCCGAGTGCTGGGGATTAAAGATGTGAGCCACCACGCCCAGCCTAAGACCAAATCTTGAGAGAAACAAGCCAAGTCCGGTCAGCTGGCTCTGATGGGATACACTGGAAAGAGTGTGATCACAAGTGGAGATCATCCTTCAGGGATGACACAGAAGAGCCTGGGGGAGGTGTGGGGCAGAGGGGCCTCGCCGACCAACATTACTCTGTCCCACTTGAAGATGCTGCCTTTGGCCCAACCCTTTGCTGGCTTTCTCCAAGACAAATAGAGGTGATGCCCATGGAGCACATCAGGCTCAAGAATGGCTGTCACCGCCGTGAGCCCGAAGAGAACAGTCTGACTTTGTCTGGTTTGCTTCTGGGTCCTATTAAGATAAAGTATGAACAAGTGAGTCGGTCTGTGTACCCCTGGAGCCCCACATGTCAGCTCTTATGGCCTTATTTTTTACATCTAAACAGACACATGAAAAAAGTCCAAAAGAATAAAGAAAACGACCAATTGTGCAGGCTGGTTTGACGTGAACTTGACATAAGCTAGAGTTATCTGAAGGGAGGAAACTTCAATTGAGAAATTGCCTTCATAACATCCAGTTGTTTGCAGATCTGTAGAGCATTTTCTTCTTTCTTTCTTTCTTTTGTTCTCCCTCCCTCCCTCCCTCCCTTTCTTTCTTTTTTAATTATTTACAAATCTCACATCACACACCCTATTGTCCTTTCCTGTCTGCCCCCTATCCCATAACCAGCCCCCCACCCCCAAAAAAAAAGAAGAAAGGGAAGAAAAAAGGGGAAAAAAAAAAAAAAAAGAACCATTTTGTCCATATACTCACTGAAGCATGGTCAAATTCCTTGTGGCCAGTCCCCCCCCCCCCCGCTCCCCCCCAGTGAAGATGAGTCTTTCTCTGCCTGCATCCACACCAAAACCCATCTACTGAGGAGAGCCTTGCAGCAGTGTGGTGTGGGGGGTGGGCGACTAGCTTTTCCACATTCACCGACATCAACATGGCTTCAGGTGGCAGCCCAGACCACTGGACATCTGCATGGCCTTCAGTGGTAACATGGGCCATAGATATCAACATGGCTCTTGTCTGTATCTGGACCACTGATCCACTCGTGGCCTTCAGGGGCTGCATGGAGCCAAGTCTCAACTTCATGGACCCTGGGTATCATGGCCCCTCAGGCGACCCCACAGGCTGCTCATATCAGCATGCGCCCCTCCCCCCCCCCCCCATCTCCAACCCTTCTCCAGGCAGCAAAGCCCAAGGACATCACCAAGGCACCAGTCAGCTGCACAGACTGCATCATAGTGATCAGAGTGGCAGCTGCCCTGTGCTGCAGAGATGGGGGGAAGGGGGACGGGAAAGAGAAGGAGAGGGGAGGACCACTCTGCCGATAGAGCATTTTCTTTCTTTTTTAAAAACTTTATTTATTTATTCACTTTACATCCCTATCTCAAACCCCCTCCCTCCTCTTCTCCCGGTCTCACCCTCCCACCCTCTTTTCCTTTTCCCCCTTTCCTTCTCCTCAGAAAAGGGGAGCTCCCCCTCCATACCAACCTGTCCTGGCACCTCAGTTGTAGCAGGATTAAGCACATCCTCTTCCACTGAGGCCTGACAAGGCAGCTCAGCTAGGGGAAAGTGATCCGAAAGCAGGCAACAGAGTCCATGTCAGAGACAGGCCCTGCTCTAATTGCTAGGGGACTCTCATGAAGACCAAGCTGTACAGCAGCCACATATGTGTAGGTGATCTAGGTCCAGTCCACGCATGCTCTTTGGTTGGTGGTTCAGTTTCTGTAAGCCTCCATGGTCCTTAGTTAACTGACTCTGTTGGTGTTCTTGTGGAGTGCTTGTCCTCTCCAGTCCCTTTATCTTCCTTCAACTCTTCCACATGACTCCCAGACACCCCGAGCTCTGCCTAATTAGTTTGGGTGTGTGGGTCTCTGCAGCTGTTTCAATCTGTTGCTGGGTGGAGCCTCTCAGAGGACAGTTATGCCAGGCTCCTGTCTGCAGGCATAGCAGAGTATCATTAATAGTGTCAGGGGTTGGGTCTCTCCCATAGGGTGGGTCTCAAGGGGGCCAGTCATTGTTTGGTCTTCCCTCCAATTCTCTGCTCCACTTTTGTCCCTGCACATCTTGTAGTCAGGTTGAAGGTTTTATAGCTGGGTTGGTGTCCCTCTTCCCTCACTGGAAGTCCTGCCTGGCTGTAGGAGATAGCCACTTCAATGTCCATATCCTCCGCTGCCAGGAGTCACAGCTAGAGTCACCCTCTATCTCCTCCCAGGAGCCTGCACTGTCAAGGGTCTCCAGCTTGTTCCAGAGATGCCCCCCAATTGGTTTCCTCTCTCTCTCTCTCTCTCTCTCTCTCTCTCTCTCTCTCTCTCTCTCTCTCTCTCTCTCTCTCAGCCCTCTCACCTCCCACTCTCCCCCCACCTGATCCCCACCCTCATTCCTCTTCCCACCCCTCCCCCACCCATTTCTCTCTGTTTATCCACTTCTGCTATCTATTTCATTTCCCCTTCTGAGGGAGATTCTATGGGAGATTTTGGTTTTTTGTTTTTGTTTTGTTTTTTGAGACAGCGTCTCTCTGTGTAGTCTTGGCTGTCCTGGACTCGCTTTGTAGACCAGGCTGGCCTTGAACTCACAGCAATCCTCCTACCTCTGCCTCCCGAGTGCTGGGATTACAGGCGTGCGCCACCACCACCTGGCTCTATGGGAAATTTTGAGGGGGAAATGCTATAGAACATTTTCTTAACTAGTGACTGATGGGGGAGGGCCCAGGCCATTGTGAGTGGTACTATCCCTGGGCTGGGGGTTCTGGGCAAGCCATGAGGAGCAAGGTAGTAAGAAGCAACCCTCCATGGCCTCTGCATTAGCTCCTGTCTTCAGATTCCTGACCTGTTCGAATTCCTGTCCTGACTTCCTTTAATGACGAACTATAATACAGAAATGTAAGCCAAATAAACCCTGATCTCTCCAATTTGCTTTTTGGTCTTGGTGTTTCATTGCAGCAATGGAAACTCTGACTAAGACGTCAGTGTAGAATGATAACAGGATGCTGCCTAAGACAGAAGAACTGGGGGGAGGTTATGCACGTATAGGGTTATGCATGTGTAGGGTTATGCACGTATAGGGTTATGCATGCACAAGGCTTTGAGGTTTTCACTTGTCTGTGAAACCAGAACTGTTTCTAAGAAAATAAAGAGCTGAACATGTTGATGGTGGTGTATAGGAGAGGTATAATTAGAAGTTTAGAAGGTGTCTGATTAAAAATATTTGCCAAAGGCTAGGGTAGTAACTCAGTGTTAGAGTGCATGCTGAGTATGAACAAGGCATTAGATTCAATCTCCAAAATTTTAATGACATAAAAGAACATAAGATAGATCTATGTGAATAGAACATAGAACAAAGACAAGGAATAACACAGATAGACAGACAGACAGATACACACACACACACACACACACACACACTACTGGAAGGAGAGAAAAACAATAACAAGATATTATGAAAGAAAAAGAATAGAAATAAAGCATTGATTCTAGAAGGAGTTCTTCCAACAAAAATAACTTCCTTAAAGAGAAAAACAAATGAAACCCAACAACAACAAAAAACAAAGCCTGGGTATGGCAGTGCATGCTTTTAATTCCAGCACTTGGGAGGCAGAGACAGGCAGATCTCTGAGTTTGAAGCCAGCCTGGTCTACAAAGTGAGTCCAGGACAGCCAGGGTTACACAGAGAAACCCTGTCTTAAAAAACCAAACCCCCAAAAGTAGTCAGTCTATAGATTAAAAGGGTCCATCTCAGAACAAAAAATTTAAGGCTCATCCATTTCAAAGATATATCACTGTTAAAATTCAGAAATGCATAGAAGATTCTGGAAGGTTCCAGAGGATAATAGAGAAGGGGAAACCAAAGTCTCTAAAGGGTATAAACCTGAATGGAGTTTTATACAGACTTTTCATAAACAGTGCTTAAAATGAAAAGAAATCTAAACACTTTGCACAATTTCCTAAGGGGAAATTACTTTTTTTTTTTTTTTCAAGATAGGGTTTCTCTGTGTAGCCTTGGCTGTCCTAGACTCACTTTGTAGACCAGACTGGCCTCAAATTCAAAGCAATCCACCTGCCTCTGCCTCCCAAGTTCTGGGATTAAAGGCATGTATCACAACACCCGGCTTTTGGGAAATTACTTTTAACTGACAATTTTATACCCAACTAAATATCTCAATGTTGTATGATATTGAAACATTTTCAGATGTAGAAGATACAATATTTTTCAAACCTTCTCTGTTTGGAAATTACTTGAGATTATACTTTAAAAAGAAAGAAAGAAAGTCAATTGTTTAGCTAGGGTTCCTGAAAGAGGAGTTCAAAGTAAATATTTACATTCAAGTAATTTATTTGTGAGTTTCAGTCCAGATAGGAAAAAAATGCAAAGAATGAAGTGGGAACAGTGATGTCTTATTGAACTGGCCACTGTGACTAGTTGGCTACTATTTAATGAAAGACTATTAACTACCCCATCAAAAAATAGAAAATCTTATCTATCAAATATCTCTCTATCTATCTGTCATCTATCTATTGGTTTTTTAAGACAGGGTTTCTCTGTGTAACCCTGACTGTCTTGGACCTCACTTGGTAGACCAGGCAGGTCCACCTGCCCCTGCCTTCCAAGAGCTGGGATTAAGGTGTGCACCACCACATCGATCTTGGGAAAGCATGTATTAGCTCTCTTCCATCGCTCAGGGTTGCTCCAGGAGCACAGCAGTTTCCCAGCATTCCTCTGTGTCACATGTGTGAGAGGGGTCCACACATGCTGTGCTAGGAAGGCACCTACTAACTTAGCTGTATCCTTGGTCCTTTTTTTTTTTTTTTTTTTTAAATCCAAACCTCACTGTGTAGCCTTTGCTGGAGGGAAAGTACTTCAGATCCTCTGACACTTTCTGTTAAGTCAAATCCATCACAGGATCTTTGCAGCTGCCATCTCTGGAGTGCAGAGGAATCAGGGACAGAGCCATAATTCCTGTTGTGCAGCTGATCCCAGGGCCATAGTTGATATTTACTCTTCCCCTTTAACATTCAACAATAGTGTTATAATTATTATCTTATACAACCTATGTCTTTCAAAACCCTAAGAGGACAAAACATATTTATACAGTTTTTTATATAAAGCCACCCATCTGCTGTTTCCAGGGCCCTTCACTTTGCCTTTAGACTTGAGTTAATATCTAATGTCATTTCTCGCTCAAATACAGCTTCCTGGTCTCCTTCTTCCTTTGTGTGATTGCTACATACACCACGCTTTTATGTAAGTTCAATTTTATATTTGTAGGTGTTTTTGAAACTGCTTTTTATTCACTAAGGAAAGAAAAATATTTATGCCTCTTTGACAATACCTGGATAATTACTTTTACTGACACTCCTTGTTTAGTAAAATAGACTTCATGGTGCTGATGCTTGTGCTGGGATGCCAGTACTCATGTTTGAGGTCACCATGTGATACATACCGAGTCTGAGTCCAGAGTGGGCTATGGAGTGAAACCTTGTAACAAAATAAAAAAGCTAAAATAAACAAGCAAACAGAACACAAGAACAAGATGCAACAGTAACAACAAGAAAACCAACTGCTGAAAATAAAGCTGGGCTTGGTGATGCACACCTGTGGTGGGTCAAGAGCTCAGTAGTTTAAGGTCATCCGCAGCTATGTATTATGGCCAAGGCCAGCCTTGGCCTTGTCAAGACCTGTCTCCAACCAACCAAGCAACCAACCAAACACTTATTCCTGTAATTTCACCCTGACCTCTCCTTAGCTTCCTGGTCCTCGTGGCCCTTGCCTAATGGATGTGTGTGAGACACAGCGAGCATCACATAGAGGACAGGCAGAGGTTTGTGCGCTAGGGACTGAACCTGGCCTTACGCTTCTCTTGTATTCCATACAGTTATGTGACCAAGTTTCAGACCTCACCCTTAAGAGACAGTGGATGTTAGTTAGTTAGTTTGGTTGTTTGTTTTCTTGATTTTCTATTTTTCTGGCATGCTTCTTGGAACACAGATGACCCTCTATGACCATAAAATAAACAGGATGGAGGAATCATGATGAGTGAGGAAGCCCAGGTCCCTGGGATCTCACTGAAAAGCCAAAACATGGCCCCTTGTGGGACTGAGACAGACAATTGTCAGAATGCTTAGCAGCCAGGGGCCTTTTCTTGGCTCAAGCTCCCTTTCCCAACAATGCACTTAGCAACCTATGGCCCTATGTGCATTGAACTGTGTGGACACCACACTGCAAACATTGCAATAGGTCATTCATCCTTGATAATTGCCCTTTTGTGACCAATCACATACTAAAGCATAGTGTTGCACGTATACACACATAGCATAACATTTAAAGATGGTAAACATAGCTATGCCTTTGAATACCTCTCTGTGGTAAGAACGTTCAATCTGGCTTTGTGAAACCTGCAGCATATTTTCATTATCTCTAGTACTCTTCTTTCATTTTTAATTTTATTTAATTTATTGCCTGTCTGTCTGTCTGTCTGTCTGTCTGTCTCTCTCTCTCTCTCTGTGTGTGTGTGTGTGTGTGTGTGTGTGTGTGTGTGTACACGCCATGCACATGGAGATAGTGGTACCCACAGAGGCCAGAAGAGGACCTCATATCTCCAGGAGCTGGAGTGTTACAGGTGGTTATGAGCCATCCAACATGGGTGCTGGAAACCAAAGTTATGTTTTCTGGTGAGCCATTTCTCTAGCCCCTCCATTCATATGTATTAGAGTTTCCATTTTGGCCATGTTAAAAATAAACCAAGTTTAGTGTTTATGTTGACAGAGAGTTTGATCTCTACAGGGATCCTCAGTGGGATTTCTCCAGCTGTTTCCTGCTAGATATTTTGAACACCCATTTTGATGATGCTTATCTATCATCTATCCATCTATCTATCTATCTATCTATCTATCTATCTATCTATCTATCCTTGTTCAGTGACCGGCAGGGGGTGGCCTGGGTTCCACATTGGTCAGGTCAGCCAAAGCATTCCTTGCTTCTGGATGAGAATGGAAGGACCTTGAGATCAAAGGTCCCAAGGTCCTGTTTCTTGCTCAGGGGCAGCTTACAGCACTGAGAGTGAGCCTCAGTGTAAAACCTGAGGCCCGGACACTAAGAGGTGGAAAATGAGTTTTCCACCGGGTGTTACAGTTTAGTTCTTTTAGAATTGGTGTAACTTGCTTAAACTTTGTAGTCCCTCTGTTGAGTCCTACTTTAGTTCCTAGCATAACTGTGGCTCCTCTGTTAACACCTGCTGGTGCTTTTAACATATCAGAAGCCAGTTTTTCCTCCAAGTCTCCATTTTGATCTTAAGGTGAAATTACATTCAGGTTTTCAGACTCTGCCTGTCTGGGAGCTTGAACAGCCTTTTATTTACAATCCAATATACTTGTTGAATATTCTGCTTGAATTAATGATTTGTGTTCTATTTAAACAAAACCACAATACTCTACTATGTTCCTTTATCCTGGAATGGTGGGAAACTGAAAAGTCCCCAAGCATATATCCTAGCCAATCAGCTTAAAATGCTTTGTCTAGGGCCAGGGTGGTGGTGGCACATGCTTTTAATCCCAGCACTTGGGAGGCAGGCTCTCTGTGAGTTTGAGGCCAGCCTGGTCTACAGAGAGCATCCCAGGACAGCCAGAGTTATTACACAGAGAAATCCTGTTTAAAAAACAAACAAACAAACAAAAAACCTTTGTCTAGCTACCTGGGTACATTGTGCTCAGAACAAAATCAATTCTTCTTATGTTTAGTTCATCAAAATGATATCACGCTGCCCTCCCCCTTACTTCCTGTTCTTGCCTGGTCACCTGGTTGTTACCTGGTTGCCATTTTTCTTATAGAAAGCCTACCTTAGAAGTAGACCAATGCGGGGGGGGAAAAAAAAAAAAAAAAAAAAAAAGGCAGACCAATGCCACATTCTGATTCCTGAATTCAGCCTGTGGCCCTGACCCGTCATTTTTTTTTTTTTTTTTTTATTCAGTGTTCCAATAATCTTCCATCAATCTGACTCTGGAGTGGTCAGTGTGTGGCTATTCCTGACCCCTAACAGGCTGACATTGCTGGTATCAGAAGGCAGTGGCGACTTAGGAGCTCCACAAACAAACCCATGCTGATGCCCAAAGTGTTACAACCTTTTCTTAAGCTGCTGTACCAAGCACAGCAGGGGAGGCAGGTGAATGTCTGAAACCTGCTTGCAGACAGGCCTGGTGAGATGCAGACCTGGCAGTGCTTCAGGTGGGGTCAGCACCAAGCCAGCCTTGATGATGGAGAAGGCCCCAGTGGCTGCAAAGGCAGTTCTGCCACTGCTGGACACCAGATGTCCAGTGGCAGTACCCTCACCCCCCGGAATAAACGAAGTCTCGGGCTGTCATGGTAGAGGAATGGCAAGCATTTGAGAGGACACACAAGCCAGCCAGCCTTTATTTATAAACCTTGGTCATTGGGGAGGGGTTTGTGGGTGAATGTATCTGATTTGCTAGGGCTAAAGATGCTAGGATACTTAATCTACGTACAATGGTGCATGCAGTAATACAGGGTCCTATCACAAGAAGGAAAAAAAATGATACTTAATTATCCTATGGGTGAGGGAATAACTTCTAGGTACAATTAAAGTTCATTTGTTGGGGGCGAGGATCTCCTCAGCATAGGGTGGGGTACTTTCAGGAATTCCCTGTGCTTGCTGAACAAGTTCCTTAGAAGAAAAGGGTTGGGTCTGTAATCTTCCTTGAGGGCTATATGATAGTCCTTACAAGATCTGGGGTTACCAGATCAGGTGGAGTGAGAACCCCACTGAAGACAGGGAGTCCACCATCATAGACTGAGCACAAAACAGCTATCTGGGGATGTCAGACTTCAACCTTCTCCAGCAAATTCCACATCTGTCTGTCTATGACTGCTACTTGACATATATTCTTTCCTTTTGGCTTGCTGTATACTTAATAAACTAATTCATTCAAAACCTTAAATATGGCTATCATAGATCATTCTCAAGACTATACAGACCAGCAACAGCGTGCTCATTTTGTTTGGTTCAAAGGGACAGAAAGCCATCTCTTTCACATTTACTCAGGCTTTCCCAAAGAACTCAGGGGCCTGAGAGCAGCACTACGTCTGTGGACAGGATAGAAACAGGCATGAGGCTTCATCTGCTCAGGTGGTCTTAGAGATCCTGGGACAGCTGCTTAGTCTTTCCTGAATCCCCTTCCTGGAAACTTACACACAGCCTCCATAGATCACATAGCAAACAAAGGCAGTTTCAAAGGCTTAGTGACAGACTGTCTCAGGGCAATATAATGTGGAGAACAATAAATCTGACATTAGCCCCTGCATTCCATATGCTCAGGTACAGGTGAGCATACTGTTGCAAACAGAGGCACACAAATACATCACATGCTCACACACACACACACACACACACACACACACACACACACACAATTGACCCTGTAGGTAAGGTGCTCAGGAAGTGTTTTGGTGAGGGAAATGATAAAGGCAAATTGACAAGATGTTTCAGGATGCAAAAGAAGAGAGTTCAGGGTGCAACTGAATGAACAGAAACGTTTGTAGAAAGCGAAACAGAAGAAATTCTTAGAAAGAATGTACATGTCATGAGTCCAATGAACTGAGTTCCGTGGGCTTATTTATAGAGTTGATGAGAAGAGAGCTTTAGCTGAGACGCATGCCTATAATCCCAGCACTTGAAAGGTGAAGGCAAGAAGGCCAGGAATTTAAAATCACTGCCCTCCCCTCCATGACATTGTAACGTCAAGGCCAGCCTAGGCTACATGAGACTCCATCTTAAAAGAACCGGATTCTGCCATTAATAATGGCATTTCTTCTTCCATTACTGGAATTCCAATAGTGGAAAATATTATTTCTTTCGTTATCAATTGTGGATCATTGATATACATACAAACTCTACCTTATCTTGTAAAATGTTATTAACTTTGCTTTGGAGCAACCAATTTTGGTGTCCGCCTCGAAATCGGAGTGGATCTTCTTACCATGCCCAAATTGCCCCCACTTTTGAGATGGGGCCTCACCATAAAGACTCCCTATATGCTCAGGGGACTATCAATGCTACAGGCTGAGATGGGATAGACTGCTACCTGGACAGGCTGCTGTTTAGACCATTAGGTAAAATACTGGGGCTGTGCATTCTCCTATGTGAAAAGTAATCAAGATGGTTTCATAAGCAAGTAATAGTGTAGAATTGAAATATTTCCATCTATCCAACTCTTGGAACCCACTTTCTGAGATCCAGAGGGTTTTAATTTTTGCTTTAGTGGAACATTTCACATTGATATTTCCTCTTTCCATTTTAGGCATTTTATGTTTAAGATGCTGGGTCTCTAGGACCTCATGTAGTTAAGGCTGGTCTGCTGGTCCTCAAGGAATACCACCACCAAGAGAGACTCCTCCTTTAGATTCCCCAACTTGAGGTTTTTTTTATTATTTAATTAATTTATTCAGATTACAACTCAGTTGTTATCCCATCATTTGTATCCTCCCGTTCCTCCCTCCCTCCCGGTTTCAACCCCCTACCTTGAGTTATAAAAGGACGGCTCCTTTGAGTCAGTTTTGAGAAAGAGGGTGCAGAAGGTTGATGAAATGTTCTGCTGTCAGCTTCCTGCACCACTAAAGCACCTGAACTTCACTCAGGCACCTAATCACCAACAACGTGGCTGGTTCCCACCACCAGTTAAGGTATGCTTTGATGCAGAATGTTGAGTTTTAAAATACTGTCATGGCATATTTGTCACCTATTTCTTTTAATAGCCATCTTTCTCTTTCTCACAATCTTGACACAGAAGGTTTTGCCTACTCTGTCCCTGAGAGGTTTCTGATTTAGGCTTTGGGCATCTTCCTGATGCAGTAGTCTTTCTCAACAGCCTTCGCACTTTTTTTCTCTATTTTTGAGATAGAGTCTTATGTAGTCCTGGTTGGTCTCAAACTTGCTATGTAGTCAAGGCTGTCCTTGAACTCCTGATCAGCCTGCCTTCACCTCACAAGTGCTGGGATTACAGGCACATACGTCACCACACCTGGGAACAGATGCACAGCTTTCAGGTTGCCATTTCCCTGACAGTAGGATTTTGTGCCATTAGTTCAATATCGATGATCAGGACCAAACAATGATATGCTTTGTCCAATATAACATTATGGGGTTGTAGAATAGTGTCAGAAAAAGCCAAGGCACCAAAGTGTGTTGACTCAAGAGTTTTAGATAGATCTAGAACAATGAGAGAGTTAGAGCCTGGAGAAATGATATTTATAGTCTCAGCCACTGAGAAAGCTTGAGAATAAAGATTTTGTGGCCAGCCTGGGTAATATAGCAATATCCTGTCTCAAAAAAAAAAAAAAAAAAAAAAAAACAACAACAACAACAAAAAAACCAGAAAGAGGAAGAGGAAGGGGAGGATGGAGAGAGGGAAATAACAGGAGAAAGGGAGTTAGATCTCTCACCACTTGGATCTGAGAAAGTGACTTACCTCCGCATATACACCAGCATAAGCACACACTCTTCCAAGGTCAGGGACAAAAGCGGGGTGCACAAAAGGTCCCAGGGCATTGTTTTGGTGGAGCCCTTTTTTTTTTTTTTTTTAAATCCTCCTTACACATGATGGAACAGGAGCTTACAGATTTTTGGACACCTGATCTGTTGTTGCATTTTCTACCTAAAATGTCACCTAGTTGCTGTGTCTAGGGACCCAGGAAGATGATGGATTCATTACAAGGATCTAGGATTGAAAGAGGCAGGTAGTTCCCGGAGGAAACTTTAAAGTGAATGCTTTTCTCACATGTTCTAGTAGCCTATAAGAAAATTGCAGCCAGGGACAACTAATGATGCAAAATGAGCCTTACAATTAGCCACCTCTCTTCACCTTTACCCAGTTCCCCTAAAAGGTTCAGGTAATTTAGGGGTGGTTTTGTTTTGTTGACAGGGCCTCACTGTGGAGACCTGACTGTCTCAAACCCACAGAGTTCCTTCTGCCTCAGCCTCCCAAGTGCTGGGACTAAAGGTGTGGCCACCAAGACAAGCTTTCGTGTAATTGGCAAAACTTGTGTACAGGGCAAAGGTCAATCAACTTCTCCTTCTCCAGCATCGACATATCACAGGCCAATCAATCCTGTGGGGAATAACAGAAAGACCCTAACTCTAAGGAAAAGATGCAGAAGTGAGGAGGGTGTAGTTTGGCTGGTAGAGTGATTGCCCTGCAGCGGGAGGCTCTGGGTTCTAATTTAGCACCAATAAGTCTCGTTTTGTGGCAAGAGATCAGAGTTCAGGTTACTCCTGGCTATGCATCCAGTTAAAGGCCAATCTGGGCTAATTGGACTTTGTCTCAAACAAAAGCAAAACCAAAGCACTCAGAATCAAAAGGAGGCAGGGAATGGAAAAGTATAGTAACAAAATATAACTTACCTAGTTTAAGTAGATCATCAACCATCTGCTGCTCTTCCAAATCTAACCAGAAACTGAAAGCACATTGTCTACAGGATAAAGGGCCACAGCACTGCCTTCTGCAACACTTGCTTTTAGAAGAGGCCGGAGACCCAGCCAAACATCCTCTCAGGTACCTGACCACCCTGAACTCTGTCTTCTGTAGGGGAAGGTCTCTAAAGTGGAGGGGACTCGGAGAAAAATCTAAGGGCTGGAGTGGGTGGAGCAGTGGGGGGTCTATGACTTATAGGCTAAAGCTAGAAGGTCAGTTCTAGGTAAAAGTCCACATAGGTGATGGGGTCAGATCTCAATAAAGGAAGGGCAGGCATGAGGCCATCCACATTTCTAAAACCTTAAAAACACAGAGCAGAACCATACAATTTACATCCCAAACTCGCCGGGCAGTGGTGGCACGTGCCTTTAATCCCAGCACTCAGGAGGCAGAGGCAGGTGGATTGCTGTGAGTTCAAGGCCAGCCTGGTCTACAAAGTGAGTCCAGGACAACCAAGGCTACACAGAGAGATCCTGTCTCACAAAACAAACAAACAAGCAAACAAACAACAACAACAACAACAAAAAACACTAAAACAATACATCCCAGGCTCTGCAGGAAGCAACTGGCATCCATGTATATAGCCTTTTATGTATATAGACTTTTTTCTTCCTGTTCTTCCTGGGTTTTCTGGCCGGATCAGGGATATTCTTAGTTAATTCCATTTTCCTCCCAGATGCATGCAAACATTAGCTTCTATCCTCTTCTTTATATTATATATCCTTTTTAAATGGGGGAGGGTTGTTTCTAGGCAGGGTTTCTTTGTGTAGCCTTGGCTGCCCTAGAACAAGCTCTGTATACCAGGCTGGTCTCAATCTCATAGATATCTGCCTGCCTCTGCCTTTCTAGTGCTGGAATTAAAGGCTTGGGCCAAGACTGCTTGGCTATTTATTCGTTTTTAATTTAAGAGTTTTAAAAGATAAGCTCTTGCTGTATAGTCTGGTCTAAGCACAGCCTGCTTTTTTCTCAGGGGTTCTGGGGATCAAACTCGGGTCTATGTTTGCAAAGCAAGTACTTTACCCACTGAGCAATCTCCTCCCTTTGTGTCTTCTATTAGTTTCACAAGATTCTTGATGCTGCAAAGTTTATAAGTAAAGATATTTACTTGGTTTGCAGTCTGGTAGCTGGAAAGTCTAAATACCATGATGATGCTGGCTGGTTAGGGTTTTCCTGGCAGAATCACAATACGGCAGAGAAACCATTGGGAAGCTAGCGAGGTTCTGAGGCCAGACTTGCTCTTGAAAGAACGAGTAGTGGAACCTTCCAAGACTGAACTGATTTCTTCTGAGGGTGATGCCCTTCAGGACCTGAACATATCCCCAGTATATCCCACCTCTTAAAGGCTGCACTATCTCCAGATGGCCACACTGGGAACCCATGGAGAACGTCCATTTCCAATTCATAGGATATAGTGAATACTGACAGCATTAGGAAACATCAAGAGGTATCAAGCTGACTGTGAGCCACAAGGTAATCAAACATGGAGAAGAATTTTCATATCTGTGCAAAGTAAAACATCAGGGCCTAGGACAGATCTGCTAAAACATGACCTGCTTCTCACTGGCAGCCTACATGCTACATAGCTCTGTGTGTTATATGGATTGACTGCCTGTGGCTCCTTACTGGGTAGATAGCCTTTCGGTCACCTCATCCCTAGTGAGGGACCCAAGCAGATCTGTTCACGGATGCATGATAAGCCATTCTGGGAGCAAAGTGAGCAGGAGCCTGGACCTCCAGATGTGAAACAGAGATTCAGTCAGTAACCCAGGGGTGAGCCATCAATAGATGATTAAACTACTGTGTGCAGCCCTCTGATTGTCTTATGTTTGCTTGCAGCTGTTTTTGAAGTTGACAATGACACCAAAATTTCACGTGCTCCTCCTCGCCTGGTGGCTAACCCAGCAGGTAATATTCTCAACCCACATCCTGTTGACCTTGCTTTCCCCTGACCACTTCCTTGTGATAGTATAGTTCCCAGGGTTGAGTCTGTGGCTAGAGGATGAAAGAGAGCACGCATCTGATAATATCAGTATGGCAGAGGGTTGTGTGCAGATGAATATGAACAATATACAATGATATGTGAATATAAAAAGGTCACGATGAGACCTGTTATTTTGTATGTTGACTAAAAATATCAATTGAATAAAGGAGAAAAAGAGGTAATATCAGTGAACATATATAACCAGAGATCCCAGCCTTGCCTTCCTGCACCACATGTAATGAGATTGTGTTCACGCATGTGCCACGTGTGAGGTTGGAGTGTGTGACATCTCATGCTGCAGGCTCCAGACAGCATCCAGCACATGCTAGTAACTTAGCAAGCTTAGCTACTAACAAAGAACCCTGCTTGTCTCTTTCAGGTGACTGGCCTGACATCCCTAAACATGCCATCGTCTTTCCAGCTAGACATGGCTCCCAATGCATTTGATGATCAGTATGAGGGCTGTGTCGAAGACATGGAGGAAAAGGCACCCCGGCTGTTACAAGAAGACTTCAATATGAACAAGCAATTAAAATCTGAGTGGGAAAAGGCAGAGCAACAATGGAAGAAGATAAAAACAACAGTGAGCTATCCCAAAGGTTTCCATGATTTCCATGGAACAGCTTTAGTAGCCTACACTGGGGCAATCTACAAAGATTTTAATGAAGCTGTTAGAGAATTCAAGAAAAAATCCAGTAAGTTCCATTACAGGGCCTTCCATTACTACCTCACAAGAGCTCTTCAGCTTTTGAATAACCAGAACTGTTATACGGTTTATCGAGGCTCTCAGACCAAGTTTCATTACAGCGGGAAGGGACCGGTGAGATTTGGGCAACTCACTTCCTCTTCTTTCACTAAGAAGGTAGCTCTTGAAAACTATGGCGGTGCTCGTGGGACGCTGCTTACCATCAAAACATGCCTGGGAGTTTCCATCAAAACATTTTCTTACTCCCCCGGGGAAGAGGAGGTGTTAATTCCAGGCTACGAAGTATATTACAGAATAAGCCCAATTGGAGAAGGGAACAAGGAAATGTATTTGGGCTTCCCCAAAAGAGAGAAGAGCAACTTCAATTGCTTTTATAGTGGGTCTACTGACAGCAGTCATTTCAGTGGCTCAGGTGAGTCTGGGTCTGTGTTAGCGGTGGGGCTGGTGGAAGACGTCATGGAATGGGAGAGGGGGGCGCTACCTACCAGAAGGTGTAGATGCACATGGCGAGGGCGCCTGGAATGAGGAAGGGCAGCATTGTAAAGCTAAGGGGCACACGCCTCAGTTAAGGTGCATCAGAAATGACTGAAAACAGTGAGGAACTTCCAGAAAAAGCTATCACCAGGGCCAGCCCCATGATGAGTGAGATGTGCCACCAGCAGCTCTTTCTCCATCCTTATTGCAAACCAAAGCTGCCCTGTGTTTTGGGGTCTCTATGCCTGTATACCCATCATTCTTTGTGGCCTGAGTCCTCTCTTCCTCCTTTGACCAGATAGCTCACTCGATGCAAGCAGAGACACCACCGACTTCAGTATAGTAATTACCTTTCAATGCATATGTCAAGTATTACTTATCATAGTAATCCTTCCTTAATACCTCAGAGAAAAATTGCTGTTCCAGGCTCTCCATCCTAGGTTTGCTGTCAGACTCAGTGGTATTCTGGTTCAGACATCACTAGCTCTGTGACTCTTGGCCAGTTAGCAGCTACCTGGGCCTCAGTTTCCCCATTTGAATGAGAAGCACCCAACAAACAGGTGTTCTAGGAGTATTGCATAGAGAATTAAGTGAGAGGCATTCAAGAGATATTACTTGGCATGTTGGTGCTGTTCAACCATTGCCTTTTGTTTTTAAATATGAAGAACCCTGTTCACATGTCAGCCTTCTGACCCAAACTGACCTTTATAAGGGGCTCAACACTTACAGGAAAGTCCCTCACTTACAGTCTAGAGACCTTGTCCCCTGGGGACCACGCCTCAGGCTCTGCACAGTGTCTGGTGCATCCAGGCACCACTAAATGTTGTTCTAGGAAGTTCAGTTTGACTGAGAGGCCAAGGAGCCAAGCTGCAATGAGTTACCATTAGACTACTGAGTACAGAGCTATCTTAGCTCTAATTAGCCCTTGCACTCTCAAGGGTTCCTGGAAACAGGAGAAGACTTTGGAGGCAGAGGATGAACTACAGAAAGCGAACACGGAGACTTCATGCATTTGCATAGAGAAATGTTGAATTTGGATGAAGCCCAAGAAAAGCATGTCACTTACCCAGGGACACAGTTGAACAAGAAAGATGCTACCCATCTGGGCCAAATGACCCATGTCCAGGCCAGGCAGGCTGAGAGCCACAGATGAACTCTAGTTTACACCGGTTAGCACAGAAAGAATGCATGTTGCTCACCGTAGTTACTTGCACAATAGACTTTCAGAAAGTTCAGAGCCAGAAACCTCTTCTTGGGTGAAGACAGAAATTCCTGTAGCACCCCCTAGAAGGCCAAAGAAGACTCTAGGTATGAAAGGCTTTTCTCACCCAGGCAGTGTCTAAGAGCACCGAACTCTGGGAAGTGGTGGGAATCCATCAGTTTGCTCACCTTCCTGGTGTTTGGGTGCTTTAGGAAACCCGAGGAAGCTAGAAGGAGTCTAGCCAGGCACACTGGCCATGGAGAGCCTACTCTCTTGGGTTTTGAGGTGGAGGTAAAGCTCTGGATGTTCAGGGGAGATATCCATGTCTTGAGAAATCTCATATGGTAACCTTTCTTTCTTCTTCCATCTTTAGGAGCCAGAGTGAGCTGTGCGTTTCTGCTCTTTGTGGTGCTGCCCAGTCTCCTGGTCTAGTTCCTCCTCTTCTGAGCTGCAGCCCTCTCCTTTCTGCAGGTTGTGGATCTGAGAGTTGAAGGGAGGCCAGGGGGCAAGGACTTGACTGGTTCTCTAAGGTCTGTGGTTGAAGGAAGGGTGCGATTCTTTCAGTGGAGGTCTGTTTTAACATTCACGCCTTCCACAGACAGCAAAGGAATCTACTGGACCTGTTGGTGAAACTTTACACTCTGACTCCAAATTTACTCCCCTTTCACACTTACTATGATCAAAAAGCAATGTTTGTTGCTTTTTGCCTGGTCTGCAGTAAGGGTTTTTTTTTTTTTCTATATTTTTATTGATTCTTTTTGAGTTTCACATCATGTATTCTAGGTCCACTAATTCCCTGAATCCTAGTGTCTGCCTTCTGCCCTCACAACCTTCTTTCTTCTAAAACAAAACAAAACAAACAAACAAACAAAAAAAAAAAACAACAAAAACCACACACACACACACACAAACAAAATAAACAAAACAAACAGAAAACATTTCTTTGTGGGAGCTGTGTTGTATCACGGTTTGTCCCACAGTATACCTGTCCATCCACACATCTTCACTTGTAAATGTTCACTGCAATCAGTCATTGGTCTGGTTCGGGATCTCTGGCTTGTGTGACATCATCAATATTGGATGCTCACTGGGACTCCTCCTGTTTATCATGTTGCTACTGCTCTGTGACATGGAGATCCTGCAGCTTTGTATCAGCAGGACCAGCCCTCTCAAGAGCCCCAGCATTTCACAGATGGTGGAGATTATGGGGTGTGACTACTCAAAGCCGTGGGTCTGGGCCTGGGTGGTAGCTGAGCTGGTTAGTCCTCTGGCTCTCCCTTATCTGCACCACCAGAGTGAGCTCCCCAGAACTGCTCCAGCTAGGCCACTCAATGATACCATCACCAGGAGCAAGATCAACCCTCCTGCTCTGATGCCCTGAGGGTTAGCTCACCTATATCCATGCCTGCAGAGGCAGCCCCACCGTGCTGCTCAGTTGAGGCACAGGGCCTGCTCTCCCAAGTGCTGCAGCTAGGGAGGAGCAGGGACAGCTCTCCTGTGCTCACATCATCAAGGTGGCTCACCTGTGCCCCCACCACTAGGGTCAGCTCTACTGTGCTGACCAAGTGAGGTGCAGGGCCTATTCACCAGAGTGCAGCAGCCAGCCAGGAGCAGAGCTGGCTCTCTGTCTCTCAAGAGTCCATGACCAGCTCTCCCAGACTACAGCAGATGATAAGGGGTAATGTCAGGGGAGGGCATCACCTTCACAGCAGAGAAGTGGAGAGCAGTAGGGCCAGCACTCTCATGTTCTTGACCATGGGGCCAGCTCACCTGCAGCCCCGTCACCAGGGCCAGGTCTGCTGCACTGTCCAGGCGAGGTGCACAGCCTGTTCTCTCAAGTGTTTTAGTTTATGACGGGCAGGGACAGCTCCCCAGAGGCTCAAGGGACCATGATGGGGTTGGCTCCTCCATCTCCAGAGGCATCAAGGGACCAGGGTTGGGTGTTGGGAGAAGAGCACCACCTCATAGCAGATGAACGGCAGGGTCAGCTCTCCCACACTCACACCCTCTGGCCAGCTCATCCATGACCCTGCCACCAGGACCAGATTCACTGTGCTTGCTTTCCCCAGTGCTATGGTGGGAGGTGGGGCTAGCTCTTCAGATAGCTGCCCAGACCAGGGATGCCCCATACTCTCTGGTGGTCATAAGAGCGAAGGACATTGACACGGACTGACCCCTGGTGCTGAATAGCCACGGACCTAGATGTAGTAGCACCAGCAGGAACTTCAACATGGCCTCAGGTGGCAGGGTTAGCTACTCACAATGGGCTATTTCTTTCCTCCCTTGCATCTCCAGTTTCATCTCCTTTCGTGATGCTCAAATAGTTCTGCTTCTCTTCCTCTCGAATTTGTCGGGCACACACTTGCGCATTGTAGTGGCTCCTGCTGCAAGTGGGCCACCCGCTGGCAGGCCTCAGAGTGACCTCCTCTGTCCAGGCTGCATGGTATGCCAGTTGGCCTCTAGGTGTCTATAGCTTGCCCCTGTGGAATGGCGACAGGCTGGTCTATGGATGCCTTCTTCCAACTGAACTGCATTGTGTGGTGGCAGGCAGGCAGGGCTCTCTGTGTCCTCTGCCCACCAGTGCCTTGCAGTGGATGTCGGGTCTCTGGATAGCTTTCCCTACCAGCTCAGCATGGTATTGCCGTGGGCAGGTCCTAGGATGTCTTCCTCCTCCTGGCCTGTGACTCAGTATGTCTGTAGATTGTATTATTGGTTTGAGAAACCCTCCTAAGGCATGTGGTCTGATGTCCACATTTCTACAGTGAGAACATATAGTACATTTCTCACAGATGCTCATGCAGGACAAATTGAGGGGACCATAAGTATCAGGGTTACCCAGATAAGTTCCACTCCCTACTGTATCCCATCAGTAATCCAACCAGGTACTGAGCCCTGCAGTTACCTCTAATAACTGAGTGTCTCTAAGGACAGAATTAAGTACATTAATCTTTTTGAGTCAGGGTTTCTCTGTGTCACACCCCTGTCTATCCTGGAAATTGCTTTGTAGACTAGGCTATCTTCAAAAATCACAGAGATTTATCTGCCCCTGCCTTCCAGGTCCTGGGGTTAAAGATGTGTGCCACCACCACCTGGCTAAGCACATTAATTTTTAAAAGTTTATTATTACTGTATGTAAAGGATGAGTGTATGCTCACGCCACAGAGTGTGCGTAGGGGTCAGAGGACAACTCTGTGTCATCAGTTCTTTCCTTCCACCTTTATCAAGGTCCAGGGATCAAACGCAGGTTTCACACATCAAGGATTTTACCTGCTGAACAATCTCAACACCATGTTTTGAGGCATATGTGGGTCAGGAAGTCTGTGTCCTGTACTCACCAAGGGTGAGTTTAACCCAAGTGAACAAGCATCCCTGACTCCACTTCCCCATTCTTCATGCCTGAAGACAATCCTGTCTTATTTGCCAGTAAGCAACAGCAAATGTTTATTTTGTTTGTTTGTTTGTTTTGTTTTGTTTTTTTGAGACAGGGTTTCTCTGTGTAGCCTTGCTTGTCTTGGACTCACTTTGTAGACCAGGCTGGCCTAGAACTCACAGTGATCTGCCTGCTTCTGCCTCCCAAGTGCTGGGATTGAAGGCATGTGCCACCATGCCCGGCCTAACAGCAAAAATTTTTAATGGTGCAAAAGTAAACAAAATGACCATTAGAGAGCTGGTCGTTGTGGTGCCCACCTTTAGTCCCAGCACTCAGGAGACAGAGGCTGGTGAATCTTGTAAGTTTGAGGCCAGCCTGGTCGATAAAGTGGGTCCAGGACAGCCAAGACTACACAGAGAAATCCGGTCTTAAAAAACAAAACAAAACACCACCACCACCACTACCACCACTACCATCAAAAAGCATTGGAGATGCTGGCACACACCTTTAATCCCAGCATTTGGGAGGCAGAGGCAGGAGTATCTCTGAGTTCAAGGCTAGCCTGGTCTACAGAGTGAGTTCTAGGACATCCAGGACTACACAGAGAAACCCTGTCTCAAAAAATAAAGCAAAACAAAACAAAACAAAAAACTCAAAACAATGTTGTAACCTGCCTAAACTCCATAACCCCTCTGTTGAGTCCTGCTTTAGTTCTTAGTATAACCGTGGCTCCTCTGCTAACACCTGCTGGTGCTTTTCACATATCAGAAGCCATTTTTCCACCAATCTCCATTTTGATCTTAAGGTGAAATTAAGTTCAGGTTCTCAGGATCTACCTGTCTGGGAGCTTGAACAGCCTTTTACTTACAATTCAATACTTGTTGAATATTCTGCTTGAATTAATGATTTATGTTCTACTTAAACAAAACCATAATACCCTACTATTTTCGTTTATCCTGGAATGGTGGGAAATTGAAAAGTCTCCAAGCTTATATCCTAGCCAATCAGCTTAAAATGCTTTGTCTAGCCACCTGGATACATTGTGCTCAGAACAAAATTGGTTCTCCTTGTGTTTAGCCAGTCAAATGATGTAATGCTGCCCTCTCCCCCTTGCTCCCCACCTGGTTGTTACCTAGTTACAGTTTTGCTTTTGTTTTGTTTTGCTTTTATAAAAATTTGCCTTAAAAACAGACTGGGCCTGGGTGTGGTGGCACAAGCTTTTAATCCCAGCACTCGGGAGGCAGGGGCAGGTGGATCGCTGTGCACAGTGCAGTGATCAAGGCAAGTCCATAGCAGCAGGAATATAAGGCTGCTTGCTTTTATCTGGCCAGATCCAGAAGTAGAGAGTGGGCGGGAACAAGAGTTGGAGTGTACACTGCCAGACCTACTACCCCAGCAACCAACTTCCTTCAACTAGGCCCCACTCCTAAAGATTCCATATCCTCCTCAAAAAGCACCTTTGGGTAAGGTTCAAACACACGAGCCTATGGGTAAATTTTAAATCCAAGCCATGGTCACATTGCTCTGAGACTGATCATGTGGGGAGTGCTGGACTTTGTTTTCCAGGGCACAACATTCTCAGAAGAGCTATGGATGAGCCGTTGGCCACTCTAGTCTAATTTCCCTAAGAGGTTTGTTATTTTTAGGATTCCATTGTGAAGTGTCACTACTGTCTCTCGTTCTACGTGATGAGAGGCACAATGGCAACTAATAATAGATGGGGTGATCTGAACTTAAGAAGAAACCTTCAGAAACTTCTAGAACTCTGCCAACAGACAGTATATCAACACTCATACCATGCAAGCTTTAAAAGCGCATCTGCTTATTAAAATGTATTTGGGCAGCCAACACTTCCCTTGTACAAAAGCAAAATTATACTTTTGGGCTAGGGGGCAGGCTTGGGTTTCTCCCCTTGTCTTGTTAGTTTTTCTCACACTGTAGCCTTAAAAATAATTTTTTAAAAACAGTATTAAGTTCTGAAAGCTCTAGCATACTTCACATGGGCTAAACTGCCCTGGAAGTCCTTCTGTGTCTATGGGTGTTGTTTTTAATTATTTATATTATCAGTATGGCCTAATAATGTTTACTATTAGGCCTATAATTATTATTATTTTAGTATAACCGGCTAGCACTCAATTAAGACACTGACACTTGTTATATTTTAAAATAGCCTTAGTTAACCTGGGGCAGGGCAGATATCAATCCTCTAAACTACGTCCCATAGTGGGGAAGGTTTCCATGCCATCTGCTTCTAATAACTTCTATCAAGCTATCTCCCATCCATAATCCCAAATACTTGCTAATGTTCTTCGTTTGGGCCGAATCTCCATCCACACCTGCCATGTGTTTCTCTTCCATCTAACCCATGGCGGCCTCTTCTCTCTCTTCTCTTCTTTTGTCTTCTCTTGTCTTCTCTTCTCTTCTCAGGACCCTTGGGTCTCTCTCCTTTGGTCTTTCTCTTCTTCCTCCCAGAATTCATTTTTCTCTTTCTCTAAGACTGGAACCTTAGCCACACCTCTATCTCCTCTCCCTGCCCAGGTGGGATGGCTTTTTTATTAATTGAAAGGTGGGTCACAGAGACAGCAAGCAGTAATTAGCATCAAAATACATCGGACCATCCCCCAACATATGGAGGCAGATCTAGGGTTTATATATACAGAATAGATTGGTTTCTTTCCTGTTGCTGCAATAAAATACCAGAAGCAACCTAAGGGAGAAAGTTTATGTTGGCTTACAGTTCCAAAGGCCAGAGGTCAACATGGCAGGGAGGACATGGCAAGTTGTGGCTGGAGCAGGAACCTGAGAGATCACAGCTCAACTACAAAGAAGAAGCCGAGAGAGCAAACTAAACCTGGAGCCAGGCTGTAAGCTCTTAAAGCCCACCCCCAGAGATGTACTTCCTCCTGCAAGTCTCCATGACCTAAAAGTTCCATAGCCTTCCCCCAAACACCACCACAAACTGGAAAGTAAGTGTCCCAGTAGAAGTACCTATGGGAGACATTTCTTATTCAAATCACACAGGTAAGAGGGAAAAATTCTTAATGTTGCCAACTGATTCTTTTGGAAGCACTAAAAGATGACTTGGGAGAAAAGGCTAGCCTGCCTCTGAAGGTTCTAAAGATAGGGCCTAATCTTGAATTAGGAGGGGCCTATCAATGGGTTACTAAAGGACGTCAGTTGACTATCAATGGTAATAAAGTGTGTGAGGCCAGCTTCTAAATAATCAATTAGAGCAACAGGATTTTAAGGTAGCTATGGAAGAAGGTAATGCAAGTATAATGAGGAAATCATAACCCTTTGTGGATGTCTTAGTTCACTTAGAATGCCAGAAGAAGGTGTCATGATCTGGGAGGACTATAACTGAGAACTGAGCGTGGGGATATAGCTCTATCCAGCACTTGCTGCACAAATACAAGGCCTGAGTTTGATCACTAAAGAGCCAGGGATGGGGTTGGAAAGATGGCTCAGCAGCTGAGAGCACTTGCTCTTGCTGAGGACATGGGATAGGCTTCCAGCACCCACACAGTGGCTCACAACCACCTACAAATCCAATTCCAGGGGTTCCCATGCCTTCTTCTGATCTCTGTGGGTAGCAGGAACACATATGGTACACACACACACACACACACACACACACACACACACACACACACACACACACACACACACCTGCAGGAAAAACACTATACAAGTAAAATAAATCATTCTAAAAGAAAAAAAAAAAGCCAGAGATACCAGTACTGGAGAGGCAGAGACAGGTTTGCTTGCCAGCCTGGCCTAATGAGAGAGTTCCAGGCCATAGAAACTCTGTCTTAAAAACTAAGGTTGTCCGATCTTGCAGAGCAATAGCCATAGTTGACCTGTGGCATACATACATACACACACACACACACACACACACACACACACACACACACACATACATACATACACACATACATGCACACCACCACCACCACCATGACCACTACAACCACCACCACCACGATCACCACCATCACCATCATCACCACCATCACCACCACCATGACCACTACCACCTCACCCTAAGAGAGACAGAAGGAGAATTTTTTTTAATGGAAAAAAGATAACACATTTATTTTCCAGTTCTGAGGGCTGAGAAATCCAATGTTAAGGCAGCACCGTTTTTGGCTTCTGATGAGGGCCTCTTGGCCGGTTCACAGTTAGCCATCATTCCGCTGTCCTCTCTTCTGGCGAAGGGGGCAAGTTAGTTCTCCAGGGTCCCTCTTACATAACCCCATACATGAGAGCACTGCCTTCCTGACCTAGTCACTGCTTCTGTCCTCAGGCTCTCTCACACAGAGACCCAGGACAGCTGGGGAAAGCCTTTTCACATTCGTATCTGTGCAACTCAAAAATGTGGGGTAGTTCAAGTTCCCAAGGACAACCCTTAACCCACGGAGGACAGAAGTCAAAAGACTAAAGCATGTCACTTCTGCTCCCCAGGAAGCCTGATCTGGTACTCATTTGGGATGGTCACAGCTTTGGCCCCGGGCAATGTCCACACTAGGATGCTCTGTTGTCCTGGCTTCATCCCCTCCCCCTTTCCCCTCCTGATCCCCCTTCCTCTCTTCCCCTCCTGATCCCCTCCCCCTTTCCCCTCCTGATCCCCCTCCCTCTCTTCCCCTCCTGATCCCCCCCCTTTCCCCTCCTGATCCCCTCCCTCTTTTCCCCTTCTGATCCCCCTCCCCCTTTTCCCTCCTGATCTCCCTCCCTCTCTTCCCCTCCTGATCCCCTCCCCCTTTCCCCTCCTGATCCCCTCCCTCTTTTCCCCTTCTGATCCTACCCTGCTGCTTAGAGTCATTTTTCTCACAAATTGCCTAAACACAAGTTTCATGTTGTGTACACACTCCCATGTGATAATGCCAATATAAACAAATGACAACCGCTAGTCTTAAAATTTTAATGGATATTATCAAGCATGTTACAAAGAAGAGTTTATGACACATGGATTAATTTTACCCTTTTTTTTTTTTTTTTTGGTTTTTTTTTTTTTTTTTTTTTGGTTTTTTTCGAGACAGGGTTTCTCTGTGTAGCCTTGGCCATCCTGGACTCACTTTGTAGACCAGGCTGGCCTCGAACTCACAGCGATCCGCCTGCCTCTGCCTCCCGAGTGCTGGGATTAAAGGCGTGCACCACCACACCTGGCTCTAATTTTACTCTCTTAATTTGAAAGTTTCAGAGACCAAAAGTGATTATACCTAGAAAGATACATGGATCAGAAACCTGTCTAGGATTGGGTTTTTATTTGTTTCTTAGTTTGTTTTTGGATTTTGTTTTTATTTATTTATTTACCTACTTACTTACTTTTTATTTGAGACAGAGTAGCCCTGACTGGCCTGGGATTCAGTATGTTTATCAGGCTAGCCTCACAGAGACAGACATGCCTCTGCTCCGCCAGTGCTGGGATTAAAGGCATAAATCACCATACCTGGGGATTATGTAGTTTTCTTTTAATTTTAACTTCTTTTAAAGTCTCCTGGTAAGGGCAGTGGTAGCCACTCAGGCAGCAGAGACAGGTGAATCTCTTGAGTTTGAGGCCAGCGTGGTCTGTAGAGCAAGTTCCGGGACCACCAGGACTATACAAAGAAACCCTGTCTCAAAAAGCAAACAACAAAAGATTAGGAGTGATTTATTGTCTTAAAATATCTTTTATGCCAGGACAGTGGAGGCACATGCCGTTACTCCCAGATCTTTGTGAGTTCGAGGCCAGCCTGGTGTACAGAAGGAGTTTCAGGACATCCGGGGCTACACAGTGAAACCTTGTCTCGAGAATCCAAAGTCATTATCATCTCATTGTTTATGGTTGAGAAACATTTACAAATTTTAGAAATATGCTGTTAAGTCAGTCATTTTGATTATGTAGTACTAAGGGGCAAGCCTGTGGCATCATGCATGCGGGTGTGATAATAAGAGATCCTAAAAGAAATATAGTGACAAAACTATCTACTTTAGGTGGAATATTATGGATATGTATTACATGAATATAATTAATTCTATTCATTCATATATCATATGAATGTATCATATGAATATTATGGATATGTATTATGTGAACATAAAAGAACCAGCTTATAAAATTTTGATTCTTCAGACTAATTCAGCTAGTTGAATGCTGATGTTTGCATTCACAGTCTCTTGAATGTCAAGAAAAGAAATAAAAAATTACCAGGGAATCTGCAACCACTTCATTTGGCTCTTTCAAACATTAAAAATTTAAACTCAATGTCCTTCAGGAACTAAAATATCACATTTACATTTTTGTCTCTACTGTGTGGGAGGAAGACCCGTAGTCATCTTTTAACTAAAATTCATGGTGCATTTTCATCAAAGCTTTTGCTTTAATGAAGTCTACTAAATGCACATGCACCAGCATTTAATTTCTTTGTTGTTTTTAATTTTTTTTCCACGTCATGTCTGTTGCTTTGAGAGCAACCGTGATGAAATCCCGAATGACGAACGTACAGTGTTGGGAGATACCTAGGGGACCAGGAGACAATTAAACAGAACTCCATCTGATAAGGGGCATGCTTGGGCAAGATCTGATGGCTTTTCTTCTTCTTCTTTTTCTTTTCTCCCTCAAGTTTCAAAACAGAGCAAATCTAAACCAGCAGCTGATTTCGAAGTGACTCTTCTCCGCGCAGCCCACTCTCACTGTGAAGGCTTCTGTTGTATGCAGTTTTTTTTTTATAACTCTCAACTGGGACGGATTACAGGAGATGCATATTCATAGCTCAAACATGCTCTTCCTCCTTAACATGAGCATTTCGGGGTACCTACAAACTTAGGAGTCTAAGGTTCGCGTTCAAAGAAAACGGACATCCAAAGCACTGCAGTGCCCAAGGATGGAGTAAGAATTGCTGAACCCACAGTCTTAATAGCCCCAGTAAACCCACACCACCAAGCAGGGTGGCGGAAGTCTTTGCCATGTGACACGAGGAAAGCTGAGATCATTAAAATACCAGACGCCTACTCGGCAGAGGCCGGCTTTTCTCCGTTAGAATTAAAACTGAATTCCGTTTTTTGTTTTTGTTTTTGTTTTTTCCTTTAGAAAAAGATGAAGTGAACATTATTGAGGAATAGACTGGATAAAGTGGGTGTGTTCAGGAGAAGATGGCACAGTTTCCACTCTTTTTATGTATGGGTTAGACTCTTTTTACGTTTAGGTTAGAAAATATTGTTTTGAAATCGGAGAGTCAAGCGCCTGGCTTAGAGACCTACTTGCTCCTCTGGGATGTAGGGTAAGGGAGCCAGCGCTTTGCATTTCCAGTCTGCAGTGAGCACTTTTAGACACCAGGGGGCGCGCTGCGTATTTTACCAAGCCTTTCTGAGCACTGACGTCTTTCAAGCCAGGTCTGAAACTTCATGCAGACTAGAACCTGGCTTCCCCAGGCCTTGCAAGAGAGGCAGGTTATCAACACAAAAGGAAAGGAAAGAATTATTGAGAGCAGGAAACTAATAAGTTGAAGAACGATGTCAGGCTACAATCTCTCATTTACCTATAGATTCTCCAGATAGTTAAATGAGAACTCTAGAGGGAAAATGAGACAACTTTGGGATTCCCAACAGAATTTGAAGACCGCAGAATCTCTTCACATTCAATAATTTATAAACGGGACCAGGTGTCATGTGGCCGGGGAGCAAAAGGAAGTCCTAAAACCCACAGACTTGGAGGAAGCCCCTGGCCAAGGTTGCATACAGGCCACACGTCCACAGAGCTGGGGGCTTCTTTATACTTATTTCAGAGAAGAGTTAGCCTTCCATAATTGTGGCTTCCAGATCTGTGGATCCAACTATAGTAGCAGATTGAAAATATACAGAACACACACACTATGAAGGAAAAAAGACCGTGTCTCACTGGGCAGTGGTGGCCAGACATTTGGGAGGCGGCAGCAGGTGGATCTCTGAGTTTGAGGCCAGCCTGGTCTACAGGCGGGGCTAGGCTACACAGAGAAACCCTAACCCTCTACCCCCCCCCAAAAGAATTGTGTGTGTACGTGTGTGTGTGTGTGTGTGTGTGTGTGTGTGTGTGTGTTGGGGGAGTTGTTATTATCCCCTAAACAATACAGGCTAATGATGGTCCCTCAGCCAGAAGGACTTTACCTACTTTATTTCTGAGACAGGAAGTCATTACATAGCTCTAGTTGGTCTGGGCTGGAAGTTGATATAGAGACTAGGTTGGTGCTTAGAGAGATTTGCTTACCTCTAACATTTTAATGCTAGGGTTAAGGCATGCACCACCATGCCTGACTGTACCAGAATCCTTTAAACCTTGATTAGAAGTCTTAGTACTGAAAGGTTTCCTAAAATTTCTATACTACCAATTTTTGACCTAACTGAATTTGCATATTATTAGAGCTGATATGCATATTTATTTTATAAAGCAGGCAAAGGCCTTGAAGCTATTCAACCAAAGGTATTCTTTTCTTTCTTTATCCAAAAACATTAAGAAAGGGCTTAGATTTGAAAGCAAGAACAGTACTTAAATTAGTATTAAAATTTTTGTTTTTCAAGATTATTTACACACATGATATTCCATTTTGTTCTTATAAAGATGTGCAACTTACCTTTTACCCAGAGGTTTTAATTCAGTAGAGCAGCTTCTTTTTTTATTTGCAAGCTGTTTTTCTTTTAAATAGAAACTGTTAAAAGATTTACCCTTTTGAAGACTAATTTCTTTAATCTTTTTAAATGTATTAACATAAATTACAAAGTACAATTTGCAGCTCACGTCTCTTTGTAAACGTGATGATCTGCTATTTGATTTTCTTTTATTGTTCCCTCAGCCAGAAGGGCTTTTCATGATTTATGTATCAGAGGTATGGCTTCATTTCTGAATGCTCACGCACCCCACCCCCCACTGCTTCCACTCCCACTCCTGCCCCCTGGACACATCAAGTCCCTTTTCTTACTAGTCTTTTGAAACTACTGTTAAGTGGGAAATCCACAGAGGCCGGGAGTCACAGCAGCCTACAAGCCTACGGAGGAGGCCCTAATTAATTACAAGCTATCTTTGCTATCAAATACATGTCTTTCCCACTATGGCGTATCCAGGACAGTCCTCCAGAAACAAACAAGTTCGAGGCCTGTTGGGTTCCTAGAATCACCTTGGATTCTTTGCTTAAAGTCCTTCGAATCAGGTCCACTCAAACCCAAATGGCTCTTACATAGAGTGTTAATTTCTCAGTTAAACAAAAGCAATTGTTGCAATATCGGTCCGTACAAAATTTAAGCAGTAGCATTTTTCTCCAGAAAAGGAAAGAAAAAAATTCTTGCATATATTGGAGAAGAGAAATGAGTCATTGTTTTCCTCGAACTGTCATATACATATTTATCCTCTAGGGGGCGTAAGTCCCGTTCCCCCCCCCCCCCCCCCCCCCCCCCGTTTCTGGTGAAAACCAGGAGACAATAGTTTTGCTTCTTGGAGCCTCTGGGGGAAATTGATTTAGCTGGGCCTTAATTGGAACAGGAAAAAAAACAAAACAAAAAATAAAAACAAAACAACACACACACAACAAAAATACACTCCAACATCAAAAAAGATAGCATTATAACCCAGAAATTAGATGCAGTCATTCGAGGAGACAGATACAGTTCGTTCAACCTGGAATCACAAGATTCCACCTTGAGCTCTGGACTCCACAGCCCAGAGCAGCTAGCCAAGCTTCAGACTCCTGCGACAGGAGGAAACAGCAGCACACAGTTCACCTCCGATGCTGTGTGAGCTTCGCCAGCTGTTCTGGAGGCTCCTGTACTGGGTGGTATGGAATATGCCAGAAATAGTTCAGAAAGACACGGGCACTCCATGGCGACTCAGGTGGGCTGCCTGTCATTTCAAGGGCTCCCTTGAGAAATCAACCCGAGTCAAGAAGTCGTCTCCATGAAGATTTACTTAGAAGTCAGTGTCAGGGTGCGGGAATGAGGAACTGTCACGCTTACCCGCTGGCCCTGTTTGTGGAGACTTTTTCTAAGAGATGAGCCTTTCTGTGGTGAAACCCAAGACATCTCAAGTAGATTTGAGAGGAGTGGTCGCTGGTGAGTTGCTGGACCAGAAGAAGGAAAGCCAGTTCAAGGCTGGGCTTCTGGTGTGGTTTAATCCCATAGTACCGAGTATAGAATTGTTCACCTGTGGGGTAGGAGAGGGGAGACCGGTTCATTGGCTCCCAAGTGTGTAACGCTACTGCTTGGAACGTTAACTCCTCCCACACGTAGGGCTTGTGCTCCTCCTGAGGGCCTGTGACCTCCATAGGCATTTGCCACTGAGGCAGCGGAGAAACTGGGTGGAACTAGGGAAAGAGCTCAGCGGAGGACAGGGAAAGAGCTCACGGAGGAACAGCTGTGGGTTCGCCTACGCAGCTCTGCTGCAGCAACTGCTGGGGTGAGAACCAGACGCGGAGACGCACAGACGTGGGGAGCGGTCCAAGACATGGCCCATGCCCGAAGATTGATCGCACCAGTCTTCACTTGGCTAGTATGTGGACTTAGTAGGAGATCATAAGCTTTGATTTGTAGCGTTCAACTAGTTTATTAATTTAACTGAGCTAAGATGATCTTGGTTTTAAATAAATACAACAACAAAACAGTCTGACTTCACTTTGTGCATTACAGTGGAAGAAGCTGAGTTAATAATCTCGCCTAGCTGTTGTACCTTTCCCCCAAACTGAGGTGTAGATTTAGATGTCAAAAGTGAGAGGAACCCTAACTGCCGACTTTTTAGCAACTAAAAAGTCTTGGGCCAGGTGTGATGGTGGTATATTCCTTTCATCCCAGCACTTGGGAGGCAGAGGCAGGCACATCTCCTTAGGTTAGAGGTCAGCCTGGTTTACAAAGCAAGTTCAGGGCTAGCCAGCGCCACGTAGTAAAAGCTGTTTGAGAAAAGTTGGGGAGCCTGTTAGTTCCACTCTTGGAACTCACATAAAGAAGGGAGGATAGAGCTGACAAAAGTTGTCCTCTGACCTCCACATTTGAGCTGCGGTATGCACATGCATGCATGGACGTGGCATGCGTTCGTGCACAAACACATAATAATTAACACTTTTAGATTTATTTGGGCTTTTTTCTCCTGTGAGTGTTTTGTCCTCAGGTCTGCAGATCTTCCGTGCAAAGTCAGAGGGCATCAGATTCCCTGGAAATGGAGGGTAGGATGATGATCAGCCATCGTGTGGTTGCTAGGATCCAGTCCCAGGGCATCTGCCAGAGCAGCAAGTACCCTAACTGCTGAGATGTCTCTCCAGCCCCAATTATAATACTTATAAGGTCTGTCACGTGTCGTAGCAACAACCTGGCTATGACCTGTCAGCATGCCTTGCCAACGCGCCTTTCTAGACTTCATATTGCAGGGATGACTTAGACACATTGTTTGCTTCCACGGTTCTCTTAAACCTTTTATGGTGGAGAATTGTAGAAATACAAAAATAGAACAGAATCACGCAACCTCCTTTTAATCTGTCTGTTGTGCAAATTTTTAGAAGTAAACAAAACCCAAGAGAAAAACAGAATGTGCTCCTTGTACCACCTGTGACCGCCCTGCTGAGGGCGTTCCTTTTCCATCTCCCTCAGTGAAGACATCAAGCAATGGAAAGCCTGCTTGTTTTTTATATGTCTTTAAACACAAGCACTATTAGCCTCAGATTGCATAATATATAGATTTGCAGTCCAGGGCTCTGCGGCACGGAATAATGTCTTCAGAAATTCAGTTTCCTCTGTAATTTTGTTCTTCTGTCTTCAGAATATGAGTGAAAAATGCTGCCAAGCCCCCAGAAGCCTGTATCTTGGCTCCAGTGAGGAAGAACACAGTGACCGACTGATAACACTGAAGGGAAGGTGTCCTGCCTTGCGTTTCCCTGAAAACCTTCGTCTGGAGTTTGATCCAGAGTTTCCTCACATCTCCTCCGCTAGGACCTGGACACCAGCTCTCTATTTGCTGCAAGAGGAGTAGGGAAATCTAGGGACGCAGCTACCCTGAGTAAAGTCTGGGTCCTCTCAGGAAGAAGGAGGCCCTGCCCTTACACCCACGTTCCTCGGTTCTCCCAATGCCCTCCCCTCCACAATCCCTCAGGTTGTCACTTTATTTAACAAACATTCACTGAACACCCACTCCCAGCCAGTCCCAAGGCCAGGACCTCTTTGGGTCTCTAGAGAGAAATAAAAGGTTGTCTTTGCTTTTGAAGAGGCCTTAGCCTAACTTATAGCTGGAAGCCAATTCATATTATCTAAACTCATGAAGGCACTGCCACACAAACACATTATTTAAAGATGTAGACGCAACCCCTTGAAGATATAAAACTGGAATTGTTCAAAGGGCTTGGTTGCCCTTGGAGACTAGACTGGGGGCAGGGAGGTACAGAACGGAGGATTGTGGGTAGTATTACTCATGGTATGTACTTCTGCCATTGGTACCAACGTAGGTAACAGTTTTAATTTTTTTGTAGTGGGGTGGTAGTTGGGGGTGGGGCGCGTGTTTTAGGGATAGAGTTACCATGCGCCTGAATAATTTTGATAAAATATTTTTTTTAATTCCAAAAATAAAGAGTATTTCAGTAAGCATCTTGCACAAAGAATTTTCACCATTTTTGGTTATGTTTTTTCATAACATATTCTAAGAACTTCTGTGTAAAAGACTGCTGCTACAAATTGAACGGTTTAAGTGGACTGGCACGTGTAAACCACCAGGCACATCGCAGGCACTCAGTACACATTACTGAGAAACAAATTAATCACCCAGCGCTCTGTCCAGACTCCAACCCCTTCCCCAGGGCTTCAGCAAAGAAGTGCAGTTCTCTCTGTGACACTCCTCTGGGTCTTTTGTGAGCACAAACAAGGCTGGCAGCGGACAGCTCTGTGCCAATGTCGGTTCAGGTTTTTGGCAGTGTACTTTTGGGATAGATTTCTAGAAATGGATAAATGCTCATGTAATTTTGCTACTATTGCCTTGTCCCCTTCCTGTGGGGACCATGCCATTTCCTGCTTCCTCCAGCAAAGTGTGAGCCTGCTTTTCCCTCACAGCCCCAGTAAGACAGGTTAAGTCCAACCATGGGAGGCATACCCATTTGGTGATCAAGAGGGGGCCTGGCTTATTTCTCTCTCCTCTCTCCCTTTTTCTTTTTCCTCCTCCCTCTTCTTCACCCCCCCCCCATTGCCCCTTTTAACCCCCCTCTGTCTCCTCCTCTCTCTTCCTCTCCTGTTCTCCCCTGACCTCCCCTCTCTTTCGTCCCCTCTCCTCCTTTATCCTCTCACCACTCCACTTGGATAGAACCCAGGGGCTTGAATATATCAGACAGGTCACTCTGCCACTAACCTACATCAAGCCAGTGCCAATCTTGATGAAATTTGAACGTGCATTTCTTTCATCAGCGCCCACTACACCCCTAAGCCACCACCCGCTTTGAACTTCTTTACTCCCAGGTAGCAGCTCCGCTGGTCTAGTTACTCCTTCTTTATCCCTGAAAGATCTGCATGTTCTGTTGCTTTGCCCTTTCCAGGCCTCTGGTGGGGGCCTCGGTAGCCCATTCATCCTGTTTCTTTCTCAGAAGGGTGGACCTTTCTGTGTCACTTTGTGGAGACCAGGACTTTTCCATCCATCAGAGTCTGAAACTGTAGGAGTGTAAAGCAAAACTAACTCCCATAAATGGGTTGATATACGTAAGAGCGAGAGGACCTATCTCTCTTTCAACTTTCTGATTTCTGGTCCTCTATATCCCAAATTGTTGAGACATCCTTCTCCATAAGAGCCACTTATGGAGGCAGGATGGCACCATGACTCCCCAGGTGCTCACCAGGAGACATCCATCATAGATTGGTGGACCCCACGGAAATGTGGCTGTACTCAAACCTTCTTTACTATAAAAAAGAGCTCCGGGGCTGAGGAATATGACCCAGGAAACCAGAACCGCTGTCATCTCTGTCTGGGCACTGACGGAGGTATGGCAGGCCGGCCAGGCAAGAAGTGCTCTCTGCCTGGTGAGGAGTCTGACGCAGTCAGCTTGTTTGTTCTTCTCCAGGAGCAGGACCACACTGGGGACTCTGTGTTGGCACACTGGAGGGTCAGCAGAGTTAGCACCAAGACCTGCTTTGGTGAATAAGAGAACAAAGCTGTCAGCCTCACAGTGGCCATTGTGACCCCTCTGTGTGTGAGTTTATTGCTCAACACTGGGGGAGCTGAGAGCAGGGCCTCCCTGACATCTGTAGAGAAACCCTTCCGCCCTTCCCAGCAAATGTCAACGTGAGGCCCTGATGTCCTGGGACTCAGTGCCTACCCTTATGGGTCTATCCAAGTCTTCTTCCCTGTCCAGCCAACCAGTGACTCAGCAATGCCAAGCATGGAGCGCCCATCTCTGCTTTAAGTCACTTTTCACTCCACCGAAGGCTCCCAATCAGGCCTGGGGAGATAGCTCAGTCAGTAATGCACTTGCAAGCATAGTGCCTGAGTTTGAGCTGCATAAAAAGGTAGAGCACATTGCGTTTGCAATTGCATACTGGAGAGGCAGAGACATGGTGAGTTCCAGGCCAATGAGAGAGCCTGTTTCAAAGGAGATGCATGGCATCTCTCAGGATGCTACCAAAAATTGTCCTTCACACACATGCTTGTGTACACTCATGTACACACACACACACACACACACACACACACACACACACACACACACACCATGCATTAGAAAAAGGCTCACAACCATCCTGGCTGCCATTTGCTCCCTCAGAGGACTTCCCCGCCCCCCACCCCCCATCTTGCCTAGGTCTACAATGGAGCCACATTGTGTCTGTCTTCCACTCACATCAGCCTACAGGTGTACCTGCATGTAAGAATCAGGTCTGAATGTTTTCTCTCTCTCCATCTTCTGGCTAGAGAGGCTGTATGGGCTGCAGGGAAGGGGTTGGGACCTCCCCCTCCCCCACCGACATGTGACTCATTATGCCCTGTCTTAGATGTGCCATTTCCATCATGTGATGGGTTGCTCCTGTAAACTCCAGATCTTATCATGACTTGACAGTTTTAGCAATACCCTCCTCACCAGAGATTGCTGTAATTTCATAGTGACTTGGTGTCTGCCCCACAGTCAGACTCCACAAGGGCTCAGCAGCATATCAGAAGCTGTTGTTGTTGAGGCAGGGCCTCACTATGTAGCCCTTGGCTGCTCTGGAGCTCACTCTGTAGAGCAGGCTGGCCTTGAACTCACAGAATCTGCCTGCCTCTGCCTCCAGAGTACTGGGACTAGAGGTGTGTGCCACCACACCTGGCAGAAGCTTCATTTGGAATGCCTAGTTCTTGAATACAGAAGGTAGGCCTAACTAGAGCTGTGTGCTGTGGAGCCCCATCTGCATTTTTCAGAGACCTACACATCCCTGTCGCTATGGATACCTCTAACACTGAAGCAGTGGGCAGAGCTGTTTACCCTGCAACCTGGCCCTGATGCAGGACCCTCTCTTCCCCTACTTAAAGTATTAGGCGTCTGACCACTTGGTACAAGCGTCAGAATGGTCTTCTCAATGTGACTCCCGTTGCCTCTGAAATCCAAACAACCCACCTGGCATGTGTATCTCACTTAACAATCAGAGACAGTAACATGTACCTCAAAAGGGCTGTCACAGCAAGTCCCAGATTCAGACTCCCTAAAACCTTCTAGACAGAGAAATATGACTCTGCAGGGCTTACCCGCATCCTCTCACACATATGTGTTTTGTTAGCAAATCAACATGACAGTGTATTCCTGTTTCCCCAGTGGCATTAATGTCACCGTGGTGGACTAGTGTGTCTTTCACAGACAATCAAAGCCACCAAGATGTTGGCAGGCTGCATCCTAATGGCTGGCGGAGGATACCGTGGCCTTGGGACACACAGCAGGCAATGGATGTGACTGTTCTTTCTGTCTACGTGTGTACATCTTCCTGTTCTCCTCACTAATGGTATGGAAGGAACATGTCGGCAGCACTGAAGGCAAATGGGAGACGCTGGGCTGATCTAGGCCATTAAAGCTGCTTCGTCCAGGTAACAGCTACACTTGTTAACATATCCTAAAGGACCTTTGTGGACGTGACTACAGGAGAATGAAGTGGTGGGCGGAATTGAGACTACTACTCTATGTCTCTTATGTCTTCGAGAATGACATTAATTTCTGAGCCCAAATTGCCATAAATGTGAACTAAGCAAGTGGTTTCAAATTTAAGCTACTATTTGGGGCATGGCTGTCATGAAGCAAAAGCCGCATTTGGCACACAGGCTGAAAATAAAGAAGAGACAAATACAGAAGAGCAGGGTTTAGGAATGTTCTAGTTTGCTTTCTGTTGCACCCTGACAAAAGCAACTTTGGGAGGAAAGGGTTTATTTACCATACAAGTTTAGCCCATCACCAAGGGAAGCCGAGGCAGGAAGTCAAGGCAGGACCTTAAAGCAGAAACCACAGAGAAACACTGCCCAAGCCCTCTCCCACCCCGTACTGGCTGACTTCCTAGCTGCCCTTCAGCTACCCTTCCTATAACACCCCAGCCCACTTGACCAAGGATGGCACCAACATACCTAAGGGATGACGCCACCCACAGTGGACATGTCTTCCCACCTCAGTTAACATAGCGATCAAAATAATCCCCACCTCCAGATGTTCTGTCAAGTTGGAAGTAACAGTAACTCTCACAGCTGTTAGCCAGCACAGACCTCACTCGGTAATTTTATTCCCTTCTTTCACCACTCTGACTCCCCGACTCAGCCTGGCTCCTATGGTTCAGGCCACTCATTGGGTAGGCCTGCTTCCTGGGGTGGCCTGGGGAGAATGCCTGCTCTGGGCCAGGCCCTGTAGCAAAGGCCACGCCCTGTACTCCTCAGCCTACAGCCACTGCTGTGCCAGGCTGAGAGTGCCCCCACTGCAGCCCCATCTCCTTTCCCCACAGTGTGACAAAGCTTCCTCCTATGTCACCCTCATGCTCTCTGATGCAATCTCCCCCACAGAAGTACTCTGACCACAGCATTCTACCCATTGTCCCATTTGCCCTGCATGAAGGGTCCTGGGGTGGTAACTGTACCACTGCTAGAGCCAGGACTTTCCTTGGTAAACTTGGGCAGAGTGGTGAGTGGTAAGAACGGCCCATGTGACTGCCCAACCCAGCCATTACCATGACTAGGAGACCAATGAGGATTCACACCCAAGAGGCTAGAGAGGGGTTTAGCTTTCCTGAACATGGAATTGTGAGCAATCAAACAATATGAGTTTCTTATGATGCAATAGAAGGGAGAAAGCAATCAACATAAGTGATTATTATGGGGTATCATTATAATTGTGTTATGATTATTAAATGAGATATAATCACTCTCTCATGCTGTTGCTGTAAAGATTAGACAAAATGACTTATGACATGCTTTACATAGAGAACCAATAATAGTCTTTTTATTAAGCACTTACTGTGTTCAAAGCTCTGCTCTAAAAGCACTTGTGCCCTAGAAGGCATTACATGTGTTCTGTCACTCACCATACAATGTCCCAGGGAGCAGAAATGCAAGCTTAATTTTACAGATGTTCCGGAGACATAAAGAGTGTAAGTGACTTCTCCAAGGTCAAGCAGCTAGGAAGCAGAGCCAGGTCTAAACCAAGGTCTGACAGTGTGATGCCCCCTTTTACACTCACACACTCTCCTATATACTCACATGCTTGCATACATTCAAACACACAGACACCCACACAACATTACACTCATGTTGACATGTTCACATACACTCATACCCACCATATCACACTTACATTTTCACATGCTCACACACACAATCATATGCTTATTCACAGTCACTCGAGTACACTTACACAGTTACTCTGAGATTCATATTTGCACACACACACAGATACACAGCCACATATAATCACATAAACACACACATGCTCGCACAGACACATTCATCGTGGTCACGTATACATTCATACGTTGCCATGCATGCTCACACACACACTCAATGTGTCCATACTCTCATGCTCACCTACACTTGCACCACACTATTATTACAATTGCATACCCCACACAAACACAGGTCGCAGCCACACACAAAATCACACATAAGCACATTATCACAGACTGTTATGCTCACATTGGCATGCTCATGGACACACACAGTCCATACACACAGTCAGATAAACACTCTCATCCTTAATCTCTCACACAGTCATGCACAGCCACTCTATCATATGTGTGCATTCACAAATATTCTTGTATTCACACTCACAGTCATAAACTCACACTTATACACTAACACTCACAATTATGTGCACACTCATAACACTCACATTTTCAAGTATATAAAGCCCTTATATAAATGCTAATGTAACTCTCACATTCATATTAACACACATGCTCACATATGAATGCAACTCTCACACAAAAGCTAACACACATTCACAAACCCTAATAGTGACAGCCACTCACAAACTTGTACACACTTTCATACACACACATACATGTCAAACTGTATATGCTTATACAGCTATGCACAATCAAATTGACATAACCACACACTAGTCTATAGTAAGTTCACATATTCATGCACACTCATGCTCACACTCAAAGTCTCACACCCATGCATACTCACACCAACTCGATAGCAAACACTCTTATTCTAACACTTCGGTGCACACTCACTTGGCTACACAGTTATTAACATTTTCACACTCTTGCTGTACTCAGTCACCCCCTCACACTTGCACTCTCACACCCACATATTCACATGATCACATTCATGCACAGATTTGAACACCCACACACTTACGCTCTGTCACATACTCAGTCTCTGACACAAACATTCACACTTATACCTCACACACATTCAACTCTCACACTGCCACATACACTCAGGCTCACCTTCACACACTGCAGGATTCCCACACCTGTCCATCCACACTCCTGCAGACTCATACGTGCACACTTTTAGAGTGTCCATGAGGTCATTTTTGACAGACAGACGATGTATGAATAATCAATGCTAAAAGCATGGTCACATTTGCTTTCTTTACCACCCAGAATCCTGATTTCCTCAAGGTAACTGCCATTGTGCACCCCATGGCCCATGACCCTCATCTGCCACCACGGAAGTTTCTAGTATCCCCAACCTCATAGTGTGACTCTGGGACCATAGACTTAGACCCCAGTGCTATGATCAGATCTGCTTCACAGGGAGAAAAATGAGCACCTGTGAGAACATGCTCGAAGGGCATTGGTGGCAATTTCTGCTCAGAGTCAACCAGGCAGACACCTCAAGTCTTCTTTTGCATTAATGTAAAGCTTTTTTTGTTGTTGTTGGTGCACAGGCATCTGTGCCATTTAATACCCCTCTGCTCTATCTGTGCTTATATTTGGGGATTTCATATACTGCTTGATTTCATCACTTCTGGCTTGAAATCCTGCTCAGACTGCATCCGTGTTGGAAAGCACAGCTAACACTACCAAGGACGGTAGCACCACAAGGTAGTGCCCCTGAATACACGAACCACTCGAAGACATTATCCTGGCCAGGGTTACTACTGCTGTGATGAAACACCAAGACCAAAAACAACTAGGGATATTTGGCTTACATTGCCACATTCCTGTTCATCACTGGAAGAAGTCAGGAAAGGAACTCAAATAGGGCAGGATCCTGGAGGCAGGAGCTGCTGCAGAGGCCACAAAGGGATGCTGCTTACTGGCTTGCTTAGCTTGCTTTCTTATAGAACACAGAACACAGAACCAGCCCAGGAATGGCACCACCCATAATGGACTGGGCTTTCCCGCATCAATCACTAATTAAGAAAATGCCTAAAGGCTCGCCTACAGCCCGGCCTTATGGAGGCATTTTCTCAATTGAGACTCCCTTCTCTCCCGTGACTCTAGCATATGTGAAGTTGACATAAAACTAGCCAGTGCATGCATATTCAGAATGTCTCATAAAGTGATATTTTGCCACTGCAGTCGAAGTCAGGGTAGTGGGGGCAGCAAAAGTGGTGCCTTAGTTTTTCTGCCTGTTACTAAGACAAAAATACCCTAACAAAAGTATCCTAAGGGACAAGAGGCTGCTAGCTCACATTCTAGGCTACAGCCCATCCCTGTGGGAGAGTATAGGCAGCGGGGACTTGAAGCAGCTGGTCACACTGCCTCCGTCCCCAGGAGCAGAGAGCAGTGGGTTCATGCATGGTGCTCAGTCACTCTGCCATGAAACGGAGACGCCCACATTTAGGGTTGGTTTCTCCATCTCTGTTAACCTCTCACAGGTATGCCCACAGGCCAGCCAAATCTAGAGGCTTCCTCTTTGAGACTCTTTTCCCAGGATCTGCCTACAACACCCCACAGCTGCAAAGGATGGGTTCTCAGCTGTCTCTTGTCCTCCCGCTAGTCCAGATGCACCCCATAACCTCAGTCATCTCACTGGCTTCACCCGCCAGGTTAGCTCCCTAGGGCCACCTGAAGTCAAGTATTACAAACTGGGTGGCTTCAAGCAACAAAAGCTTATGGGCTTGGATGTGGAGACCAAAGGCTAAAGCCATATGAGGGGCATCCTGCTCTCCCTGGAGGCCCGAGAAGAGGACCATTCCTTGCTTCCTCCATGTATGTCTTGGTCCACTTCCTCCTGCCTTGGCAGAATGCCTGAAGATTCTCTGGCAAGATCCCTGACAAAAACAATTTAAGGAAGGAAGAATTCTTTTTTTTTTTTATTATTAATTTATTCTTATTACATCTCAATGGTTATTCCATCTCTTGTATCCTCCCATTCCTCCCTCCCTCCCATTTTCCCCTTACTTCCCTCCTCTATAACTGTGACTGAGGGGGACCTCCTCCCCTTGTATACACTCATAGGATATCAAGTCTCTTCTTGGTAGCCTGCTATCCTTCGAAGGAAGAATTCTTTTTGGCTCACAGCTCAAGGGTTCAGTCCATCGCATCAAGGAAGGCGTGAGGCAGGAACAGGCAGCAGAAATCACATGATGTCTCCAGGCAGGACACAGGGATGCTGGGGCTGAACTCACTTTCCTGCTGTCCAGTACCCCAGCCCCAGGATGGTGCTGTCCAAGACAGGCGAGAGGCCACACCTCCTAATGGTGGCAATGCCAAGCATTCAAGCACATGAGTCTATGGGACCACACCTACCCAAAACGCCACAGAGGGACACTTCATCTCTAGCCCACAGCAGATGCCCTCCAACCTGATGCCACAAGAACTCAAAACTCTCCTCCCCTGGATGAGTCTAAAGCCCAAGCCAGCCTGGAAGCTCCCGTCAGACCCTCTAACCTTGCTTGGGTTCCCAGAAATGCCTCTTCAGGAAACCCTGAGCTTCCGACAGCAGCCGCTCTGACAGTGAAGTCTCTCACACCTCTTCCTTCAGCCAATCAACACTAGCCTGCACAAGGCTCATACATACATGTATGCATGTATGCACAGTTGCACCTGTGTATGTATGCATACACATATGTGAGCATGTATGTGGAGGTCAGAAGACAACCTTTGGTGGTGTTCTTTAGTCACCATCCACTTTTTATTTGAGGAGAGATTGGGGGGGGGCGGAGAAAGAAAGAGATTGTGTATGTTAGGGAGCTCTGGGAATTCACCTGTCTCCACTTGCCCACTGCTAGGATTAAAAGCATGCACAACCACAGTCGGCTTAAAAAAATGTTATGAGACTCAAACTCAGTTCCTTCTTCTTACAGAACAAGCCCTGTACTGGTGGAGCTGTCCTGCCTCCAGATGCTTAGAATTACTCCTATTTGTAAAGGAGGAGATCAAGACCCAAACCAAGCAAAGAAATAGCAAAGCAGGGGTCTGAATCGGATCCGCTAGACACCAGGGTCCACACAGCATTCTCCCCAGCCATCAGGAGGACTCACAGGAAACTCATCTCAAAAAAACGTCAGGGAAACTTTGGAAAGAATAAGAAAGGACACTAAATTAGGAGCCTGGTTTGTTTTACATTTATTTGTTTGCTTACTTAGTGAGGGGAGGGTGCACGTGTGGTCTAGCATGCATGCAGAAGTCGAAGGACAACTTATAGGAGGCAGCTGTCTCCATCCGTCATGCAGGTTCTGGGAATCAAACTCAAACCATCAGGCTTGGCAGTAGGCACCTTTAACCACTTAGCCATCTTGCCGTTCTGAGTGCCTGTTTGGGTTTTGTTGTTGTTATTTGTTGGTTGGTTGATTTTTGTTTTGTAACTAGTAGAAGTCATGGGGAGAAAAAAAATATCACAGATCACCTGAGTAGATTAAAATAGATGCCTAAGGGCAATTTTTGTTCAGGAGGAGTTTTCCATTTGTGATAATTTCAAACAGACTTGATGACAATATACTATTAATCTGGTTAGCTTCTTATCTCATATCTATATGCCCCACTTTTGGTAAAAATGATTTGGTATCCTGGAGCTTGTGTTGTCCTGGGAGCTGGTTTGTTTTGATTCACGCTAGAGCTGATCACGCAGACCTGACTCTGCCATCAACATGATTTCCTCTGCCGAGCGGCTGAGTGTTCATCATCCGACACAAGTTTGCCAAGCAGACTATTATCTTGTGCTGAATGAAGTGACTCCTGCATGGCCACAATCACCACTGAGATATTCCCAAAGATATATGGAGCCAGTCCAGCTCCCCCAGGAGATACAGTCACTCAGATCAGATTTTTAATAATAGTGACTATATTTCATTTCAACATCAGTGACTTGGCTGAGCACATGCTGTCTCATGTTCTGTGTGGGCGATAAGGACGGAGAAAGAAACAAGCCTTAGTCTCCCCCTCAAGCAGCTCAGGCTGGACTGGAGGAACAGTTGACTACAAGGGGCTCCGTGCTCCCAGGGAACATCATCAGCGAGCATTCTGAGCTGTGCACAACACACGAGATGAAGAAGACAGAGAGAGGCTCAGTGTCCCTGCACACTCATTGCTCAGTAGGACCAGGGACCGCTGGAACTCTAGTGGAAATGGCATCACTATTCTGCCACCTATAACTTGAGGTGCTAGGTATTAGAACCTCCTCCATGAGTGTGCTCAGATGCCATCACAGCTGTGTTCTCAATGATTCTACCCACCCAGTCCAGCCCTCAGTGCCCATGATATGCTTCTTGGGAGAACCTAGGCCACACAGGAAACCCAAGATAGGGCAGTTTGGGAAATTTCATTTGAATCTTGAAACCTCAAGTTGGGACCTGAAATTAATGACTCTGGAGACAAAATTTGGCGGGGTGGAGGTGGCACATGCTTTTACTCTCAGCAATTGGGAGGCAGAGGCAGGAGACTCTGAATTTGAGGCGAGCCTGGTCTACAGAGCGAGTTCTAGGACAGCCAGGGGCTACATAGAAAAATTCTGGAGAGAGAGGTGGGGGGAAGAGAGAGAGAGAGAGAGAGAGAGAGAGAGAGAGAGAGAGAGAGAGAGAGAGAGAAGGAGAAGGAGAAGAAGAAGAAGAAGAAGAAGAAGAAGAAGAAGAAGAAGAAGAAGAAGAAGAGGAAGAAGAAAGAGGCCTGGTATTTCTGGAACAAGAAGAAAAACCTATTCTTAGTCTGCCTTTGGGTTCTGTTTGCATTTCAAAGTCCCTGCCCCTTTCTGTGCCTCAGTCTCCCCATCTTACCATACGGGTGTTCTTTAAGCACCCTGTATTCTGAGGAAGGTTCCTGCTGGCTCAGAGTCTAGGCTTCCATTTTTCTTGTGACAAAGGGGACAATCTTTTGGAGAGTCTCCCATAAAAGAGAAAGCTTTTTCCTACAGTCAGTGCCAAGAAGAGCTGAGCAAGACCTTAGATGCCCCTGTGTCTTCTTCCTTGTCCCCCGATGGCTGTAGCCATCACAGACACCTCTCCTTCAACACACCCTCCTAGCCTGAACACACTTTCCCCACCTGTTACCAGGTGGGAACTAGGCATAGGTTTTGTGTAGGGAATGGATGCACAGCTTTGGAGTGGGAATCCAGGCCTCATCAATCCTTGATGGGGAGGCCCTAGGTTGGCCACATGACCAATCTGCACATCTGCTTCCTGATCCATATAAGGAAATTACTGGTAATAAATGAGACAAATGCAGGAAGATGCCCATCGTAGCTTTAGATGCAGGTTGCTTGGTGAGAGCCCCTCCCTCTTTCCTACCCCAAACTCGAATGTTTTGCTATGACCCTGGCTCCAGACACCTTTGATGGCATCTCCAGAGGCTGCAGGAGTCCTGGGAGATGGCTCAGGAGGCCTTGGGACACTTGTATTGGAAACTCGCCCTTCCTCTCCTGTCCTTTTTCCCTTCCTACACTCTAAAACCCACCCCAGGCCAGAGTGCAGTCCCAGGGCTGGCTCCCAGCCATCACCCAACACCAGAGCTTGAGCTGACCCTAGGCTTGCAGGCAAGTGGACCCCTCAGCAGCCATCAACATGAGGTCCTTCTCCCTCAAGGCCCTGCATTTCTATCTGACCCTGAAGCAAGGATAAGGGGCTGCTGCGGGAACCATAGGCACCCCCAGGGGGTGGCCATTCTTCACGTTGAGTTTGGGAGAATGTGGACCTCCACCCAACAGGACCAGGGTATCCCCAGCCATCTGGACCAGAAATCAGTCATCAGATTTGGGATGCTGTTAACACCTTCGGCAGACCTGCCTTGGAGCTTCCGTGCAAGCTTTGTCAAGACAGACTAATGTCTCCCATGAGCTTCTGTCCTTGTCAACTTCTGCAAGGAGGCATATCTCGCAAGGGGGCAAGCAATCATCCTTGGGACCCTCGAGAGCCTGGAGCAGACAGACAGGCAACCATTTCAACTGAGCCTGCCTGTCAGATGATCTCTCTCTCTCTCTAAGGATTGGGCAACTGGGCCAACCTCCCTTATTCCCTACCCACAAATGTATTCATCTATTCATTCATGTGGACTCACCCAAGCCAGCAACTCATTAGCCTCTCTATTCATTCACTCCCTCATTCTGATGCTCATTCACTTGGTGCCTCACTGATTCATTCACCCATGAACTTACTACTTCAATCACTCTGCTGATTTCCCCTTCAAGTGCTATTCATCTGCCCACCCGCCCACTTCCTCCCTTCGCTTGTATGGAGGCCTTCTGCAGGCCAGGAATTGGGGCGAGGGCAGGGAAGAGGGAATCTTCCTCCCTCAAACACCTAAAGCCTCAACAAGAACAGTTAAGGAACTGGGGGGAGGGCTGGCTGGATAGATGCCTAGTTTTTGTTCCTTTGGAGCTCAGGTGCCGAGGACGGAGCTAATCACATCCCCAGCTCACAACATTAACACATCATTGCTCATCAAAAAGCCGTGTGTGTGTGTGTGTGTGTGTGTGTGTGTGTGTGTGTGTGTGTGTGTGTGTGTGTTGCTTTGGGAAGGAGGCATGCATGTGCTGCATCACAGGTATGGAGGGAGGCCAGAGGACATGTTGGGGCCTGGGAATCAAGGTCGTAAGCCTTGGCCACAAGTGTCTTCACCTGCTTTGTCACCCCCAAGGCCCTGCTCTGATTTCAGACATTTCCTTTTTCCTCCCTGTTCTTCCTTACTGTTCTCCCGTCTCCTTCAAGAGCAACCATGGACCTAATGTCTAGCTGTTTGTTCATGAGAAAAATTTTCTATTTTGTGTGTGTTGGTGTTTTTCCTGCATGTATGTCTGTGTGAGGATGTTGGGTCCTTTGGAATTCGACCTACATACAGTTTTGTGAACTGCCATGTGGGTGCTGGGGATTGAGCCTGGGTCCTCTGGAAGAGCAGCCAGTGCTCTTAACCACTGAGCCATCTCTCCAGCCCATTCATAGGAATTATTAAGAAATGAATTCTGCAATTGTGAATGCTTGGACTTAAATTTATGTTAAACTATATGATAGATCCTAATCTCATGGTTTTTTTTTTTTTTTAAATCATGGTGCTGTATGTTATCCTTAGCTACTAAATAGCATTTCTTGGTGTATATACACCTGCCTTCCCATCAACGCACTATACACTCAGTCAACACCAACATCCTTGTTCCAACAGCTGAGGACTATGAAGTGGTCCTGAAGGTCATAGGGCATGCATATACACGCACGCATATACATGTGCCTCACTTGAATAACAGCTGCCAGATTGGTGTCTAGAAAAACATCAGCCCCCACCCCTATGGACAGTCTCAAATCTCCACCTTCCTACTTCCCACCTGCAGGTGATGTCATCATCTGGCTGTCTGGTTTCTGCCAGTCTACCAGGTATAAAATGGCTTGTTGCTGCCCTTTCTGTTTCTCTGGTAACCAACGAGCTTGAACAGACTTTCCAAATACTTTGAGTTGCTTTTTCCATAAATATCTTGTTCTAGGAATTTCTCTTTTTTATTTTTTTCTACTGAGGTTGATGTTTTCTTGCAAGAATTTCTTATGTGTCCCAGATATTAGCACCTTGTCAGTCTTAAACATTGCAAATAACGTCTCCTATTCCATCAGCTCTCTATTAATTTTGTCTGGGATAGATGGCACCAACCAGAAATCTGAAACCCACAGTTCCTGAGTAATTGGATTTTCAATGGTTTTGCTTATGGATTTGTCCTCTGTGCACACAAAACTATTCTGAATTTTCTTCTGTTTATTTTTGGCTTGCTTCTTTTCAGATAGCTCCTCATACACGCAGGCTAGACAAGAACTCACTATGTAGCCAAGGCTGGCCTTGAATGCCTAATCTTTCTGCTTCTATTTCCCCATCACTGGGATTATGGACATGTACCACCAAGCCTGGCCACCTCCTCTCCTGGTACACTATAGTTCACCTTTCACATTTAGTCTAATTTACCCAGCATCCTCCTGTGCATATGGCAGTATGTTGGGATCCAGAGTTCTCTTTCTCTGAATCACAAGTGAGTTTCCCCAACAATCACACTTTCCCCTAGATGTTGGTTCCTGTTTCGCTGGGTAGCACTGTGGAGTTCATAATTGTTACACACTCTCCTCTGAGCACCCTGTTTCTGCTCTATTGGCCCAAGAGTTTTTCTTGCATCGACACCATTTAAAATGATAATCTCTCTTTGCTTTGATCTTTCAAGCTTATTTTTGTATTCATGGACTTTGCTTTTTTATTTTTCATCATTTTATAAATATTCGTTAATTATACACAATAGATTGCATCGTGACATTTGCATACATGAATGTGATGTGTATCAACCATAATCACCACCCATTGCTCTCCCTTGTACCACTCCCAATCCAGCTGATCCTCTTTCTCTTCCTAGCCCCCTTCTACTTTATTTTTAAGTGACCAGTGAGCTTCATTAGACTCGTCCAGAGGAGCACAAGGAGGAGCTGTTTACAGGCACATGGGCATCTTCCAGTGGCTATCCCATGCAGAAAATGCCCTTTCTTCATTGAGCAACCAGGAACATTGCATATGTCCTCAGGGTGGGGTAGGGCCTTGAGAGGCCCTGCCTACATAACAGACTGTTAATGGGTTCAGTCTCATGCAGGTAACAACAGCTACTACAAGCTCCAGAGTACAATGGCCATGTCATGCCAGAAGTCAGCTTTCCTCGTGTGCCCTCCCTTCCTCTTTCCGCTCCCTCTCCTGTGATGTTCCTGGAGCATCAGAGATGATATAGATGTCCCATTTACTGCTGAGCAGTCAACCAGCATTTATTCGCATTGCTCTCACCAGTTACGAGCTTCTGCAGTTACGGCTGCCCACAGCAAAACGAAGCTTCTCTGGCTAAAGCTGACAGCGGCACTGTGGACATAAACACAGTTATCTAGAAGGCAATTTGATGGGCACATCATGCCCATTTAGCAAAACAACAGCAGAGGCTTCCCCACTAGAGCCTATGACCTCCCTGGCCATATTGGCTATTTCTTTTTATAGTTCAGGGCATAAAACCCAGCTCCCCTCGTGTGGTAGACAAGCACTCTGTGGCTGAGCTTCTTCTTCAGATATATATCCGTCCAAGTCGTCGTCCTTAGCATCTCCAGGCACCCTGAGCACCCACACACGGAGAGAATGGGAAGAGGGGAGAGAGGGGGAGAGGTGGGAGGGGGAGGGAGGGAGGAGAGGGGGAGGGAGAGAGACGGGGGAGGGAGAGAGGGAGAGAAACACTTTGTATTGGATCTCATTGTGCTGCCCAGGCTAGCCTCGAATGCATGATCTTCCTGCCTCAGTTTCCTGCGTGCTGAGATTATAAGGGTGTACCACAGTGCTGGGCTCTCACATTCATGTTGTTGCTATGGAGGGGCTAGCAAAGAAATACTGGTGAGCTTTTCGTCCTAGCACTCATCTATTGACTGGTTTGCTTTCTAGCTAACTAGTACTGTCACCTAAGAAAAACCAGTTCCCCCCATGCTCCAAATTACAGCATCAACCAGGCTTTCTGAGTTGAACAGTATCTCTAACTGTTCTAGTCTGCATTTCTGGGGCTGTGATTAAACACCGTGACCAAAATCACCTTGGAGGAAGAAAGGAGTTTGTTTAGCTTACAGGTCACAGCCTGTTATTGAGAGAAGCTGTGGTGGTTTGAATAAAAATGGACATTACAGGCTAGAATGTCTGAGTGCTTGGCTACCAGTTGGTGGAACTATTTGGGAAGAATTGGGAGGCGCGCCCTTGTTGGAGGAGGTGTGGCCTTGCTGGAGGAGGTGTGGCTTTGCTGGAGGAGGTGTGGCCTTGCTGGAGGAGGTGTGGCCTTGCTGGAGGAGGTGTATGCCTGAGGGTGGGCTTTGGGGTTTCAAAAGTCCACACCATTGCCCGGTAGTGCTCTCTCCCCCTCCCTCCCTTCCTTCCTTCCTCCTTCCCTCTCCCCCTCCTTCTCTCCCTCCCTCTCCCCCTCTCCCTATCAGATGTGAGCTCTCAGCTACTGCTTCAGCACCATGCCTGCCTGCTGCCATACTCCTTTTCATGATGGTGATGGACTCGCTTTCCGAAACTGCCAGCTCCCATTAAACACTTTCCTCTCTAAGTTGCCTTGATCGTAGTCTCTCAGCACAGCCATAGAACAGGAACTAAGATAGGAGCCACGGCAGGCACTCGAGACAGGAGCTTGAAGCAGAAACCATGGAAACACACTGCTCCCTGCCTTGCTTCTTCCGGTGCTGAGTCAGCTTTCTAACGCATCCCAGGACCCACATCAGTCACTAATGAAGCCGATGTTCCACAGGCACGCATGATGGGAGCAGTCCTTCAATTTAGGTTCCATCTTCCCAAATGTGTGTCAAGTTGACAAGATCAGCCACAACAGTGATGGTAGGCACCTCTCTCTCTCTCTCTCTCTCTCTCTCTCTCTCTCTCTCTCTCTCTCTCTTCCACAAAGAGAATGCAAACTGAAAATGACTCAAATGATTGCTGAAGACTTTTGAAATGTTATCTTTTCCAAGTCAGTTTTCCATCTAATCCCACTTTGTTGAAGCCGTTTCAATCACAAATGGGCATCATCTATAGCAAACACAGTTTTCTGTTCTGATTGAAGTAACCATGATTTTTCTCAATAAGTCCTGTTGATATGGTGAATTACATTTATGGGTTTTCTGGGGTGAAAACATTCTTTCATCCTTTAGGGTAAAATTTTCCATCTGTTTATGATGCATTTTAAAATATTCCATTGCATCTACATTTTACATAGAAGTTTGGCAGTTCGTAGGCAAAAGTGAGGTGACATCCATGTGTCGCTGTTGACGCTCTCTGTGTTCTTTCTTCCTGGTTCATATCTATTGTCATCTCTTGCATTAGGACTATCTCGTTTGGAAATCAAGAACAGGCCAGTTTCATAAGTGACCTGTAGCATTTTTCAGGAATTTTTTTATGAATTAGAAACTAACCATTCTTTTAAGTGGCAGTGACTTCTTCTATAAAGCTAACTGGAGAGGAGTGGGTTTTTGTTTTGTTTTGTTTTGTTTTGTTTGTAACAGTTTCATAATGTGTGATGTGTTGTGCTCTTATTCACCCCTCCCCTTCCCCCTTCCCACCCATGCTGACTCCTCCATCTCCCAGTCAATCCTCTTCCTACCTTCCTTTGTGTGTGTGTATTGGGGGCGGGGAAGACAGATAGACAGCAGACACACACACACACACACACACACACACACACACACACAGAAAAAGAGAGAGAGAGAGAGAGAGAGAGAGAGAGAGAGAGAGAGAGAGAGAGAGAGGAGAGAGACACTCAGGGAGTTTAGTTAAGGTTATGTGTATATGCATGCACAGGAGGCTATCTGCTGGAGTGTAGCTATCAGTAGCTGCAGCAATAAAGAAAATTACTCCCCTCGCCTGGAAACCATTAATTGCCAAACTTTCCTCATGGAGAGGCGGAGCCGCATGAGCCCCTCCCTCAGAGGAGGTTCTGAGAGGACGTTATACATTATAATTTCACCCCCTTAATGCATATTTATCTATTTCAATGATGCTTTCTGTGAGTTCTATATCCGTCTAGAAGGTGCATTCACTCTGTTTAGGTTTTGTTTTAAACCACAATCAAGTTGTCTTTATTCCAGAAGTGAATGCATAGTTTAACAGACGCAAATCAATAAATATATCTAGGCCCTCATCTCTCACCATGCATAAATGCCAGTGCCAAATGGACCAAAGAATTCACCTGGAACAGGAAGCTGTGTGGCAGCACATGTCTCTAGTCTCAGCACTCAGGAGGAAGAGGCAGGCATATCTCTATGACTTTAGGGGCAGCCTGGACTATATAGTGAATTTGAGGCTTACCAGGGCTATATGGTGAAGCCCTGCCCCTCCCCACCCAAAGGAAAGAAAAAAAAAAAAAAAAAAAAAAAAAAAAAAACAACAACAAAACAAAACAAAAAACCATGAAATACTTAAAAGAGAAAGAGTTCAAGATAATGGCATAAGTGCAAACTTTCTGAAAAGATTTCAGGCCACCAGGAAATAAGGCCAACAATAAGCAAATGATACCTTGTGAAATCAAAAGTATAGCAAGAGAAAGAGCCCTGTCTCTGTCAGGATCCGAAATTATGGTTGTAACCATCTTTTATTATGATTTTTGATCCTTTGGTATCTGTAAATGTTTTCCTGGCTCTTTTCTATACTTAGTATATTTTCATCTTTCTTTCTTCTAAGATTCAATTATTTTTATTTTATATATATATATATGGGTGTTTTGCCTGTATGTATGTCTTTGCACCACATGCATGCAGTGCCCGCAGAGGCCAGAAGGGGGCATCATAGCCCCCTGAAGTTGCAGCCTGAAGTTGCAACTGAAAGCTGTTGAGTCTCAAGCCACATGGATACTGGAAGCCAAACTTGGGTCCTCTGGAGGAGCAACTAGTGGTTTTCTGCGCCCCTGGCCCCTCCCCCCGCCCCAGCCATCTCTCCAGCGGCGGGGGAGGGCGGCAGGGGGAGCGGGGGGAGGCATTTTTTTGTTATTCTTACCAGAGATCAGTCTTACTAATCTTCTCAAAGAAACAAGCTGGTGGCTTTGACAATCTTCTCTGTTACTTTTGATGTTTTCTACCCAGTATTTACTTACTTTCTTTTGGCTCTGCCTCTAGAGTTGAATCCTTAGCACATTTATTTCACCGTTTTTTTTTTAATTGTTTTTCTTTCCTAATAAATGACTTTAAAGATGTAAATTTCACTGCTTCAGCCATTTTACAATGTGAAGGGCTTTTACAATCTAATATTACAATGTTACAGTATAAAGAACAAAAATATTCTTTTTACAGTCTGTTTGTTTGTTTTGTTTTTTGAGACAGAGTTTCTCTGTGTAGCCTTGGCTGTCCTGGACTCGCTTTGTAGACCAGGCTGGCCTCAAACTCACAGCCTGCCTGCCTCTGCCTCCCGAAGTGTACCACCATGCCTGGCTTCTTTATGCATTTATTTTAACTCAGAAGAAATTTAATAACAGGCTATTTAGCTCCCAAACCTACAGAAATTTATTCATTCATTTTTTATTATCAATACCCATTAATGTTTATATTTATTATCTTATGATCAGAAAACATTGTGGCCTATGGATCCTTTGTAGGCTGCTGTGTGGCTCCCCAGTTGGTCTGTTTCTCAGATATTCTGTGTGTGCAGGAAGATGGTGGGTTCCCTAGTGAGTGCTGAGGATGTGCGCAGCCATTTTGCATTCCAGCCTGCAGCAAATGCTGTTGAGAATTTTGACAACCTGATTCAGTCTTGCTTCTGGAAAATTTCTGGATATTCTTTGTATTAGTGACCTGAAATTCCTGAACTAATGTATCTGATTGTTCAGTTTTCCCCTCCACATTCTGCAATGGATACACTCTGATGCTTTTCATCTTAGGTCTTCCACTCCCCCTTTTTTACATTTGCATCCATTCTTTTTGACTCATTTTTAAAGACAAATTGGCCCGGAATTTATTTTGTAACCTAGGTTTGCCTTGAGCTCACGGCCCTCCACCTTGGTGATCCAGGTTCTGGGATGGCAGGCATGGGTCCCAAAGCCTGGCTCAAACCCTGACTATCTACACACATTTCCTCTCTCTTATCCAAACCACTTGGTATCTGGACGCAGACACTTCCATCTTGTACAACTCTTACAGTCACTGTCACACTAACTCCTGGTCCCTCTCCACTCGCTGCCTTTGTCAAGAGCTGGGCTAGCTGATGTCAAATTTCCCTCTCTCTCCAGCAGCGCCCACCACGGCCCTCTCCATTCCACCCATTGGTTTTTCATGCCTGGCGCTTCTACTCGGCTCTTTCATAATGATTTCTTGCTCTAGCTCCGTGTTGCTATTATCTTCTCTTATCTCCTTAAGTAAATTTAAAGCATTTATTTTAGAGCAGGGCCCATCTGTTCCAGCAAGTCTGCCTCACATTTCTCTGTGCTGCCTGGTTCTCCATCTTTCTTTTAACCAGTGAGCCAGTATTAGTCTTGGAGGCACCCTTGGAGGTAAAGAGCCCTGGGGGATGAGCTACAGATGGGCCCATGTGTGTTGAAGTCTTGACTTTAAGGCAAAGGGGTGAACCCAAGCATCCCACAGCCACAGTAGGATGCTGTGGGTTTCCTGACTGGAGGCTCCAAGCTGGACCATGAGAGGACCTCTCTTGGGATGTGCACAGCCGTTAGGATAGGCAGGAATTCTGCAGGCAGCCTGGGGTGCTTTCCCCCATCCCAGCTTCTCACTTTGTTCCCTCCTCGTGCCCAGGGCACCCCGGCTGCTGTCCTTGGGTCCTAGACTCCTTCACTTCTCACTTATTTCTAAAGTTTCTCCCTGCCCGCCAGTTGCTGCTGAGAGCCTGGCCTCTGGGGCAGTGGCTGCCCTATCTCCCAGGGACCCAGTTCCTCTTATTCCTTTACTTCCCTAAATCTGGCACCTGCCACCACCAGAACATTGCAACATGGATGTAAAACAGCCTTTTCCTGCCCCCTCTCAATTCCCTTTACCCTATTTGACCATCTCATACCATCCTTGGTTCACCCATCCAGGATCCCACACTCACCCTAATCCCCTTCTTAAAGAGACTGAGCACTGAGAGGGGAGGGTCAGCAGTGATGAGGGGCTGAGGCTTCAAAGAAGCCCCCACTACTCCCCACCTCCCAGCCTGCCCTTCAAGCCTGTCCACAACCTCCTCACCCTCCCTGCCTGCCCTCCCACCTCACTTCAATTCACCCTTGCGCCTAGGCTCCTCCTGCCTCTTGAGGGCTGCCTTCAGTGCTCTCTTACAGCAGTCTCGGGCCATTCTTTCACACGCAGAGGAAGGGAGATATCAGTTCTCCCCACACTTGACCACAAAGCCTGTCCTGCCTTCCTCAAGGGCCCCAGAGAGAGACCACTCAGCAGGCAGCCCCCTCCCCTCCCCACTCCCAGGGATATGGGATAGCACGCAGGTGGAACTCATAGACCTCCTTCCTGTTCAGACAACAGCCTTAGGGGATGCTGTGTTTAGAGTGTTGGCTATGTAAGGTCTGCATGTGGTGATGACTATGTGTAACAGAATGGACATAGGGCGCTCTCTCTCTCTCTCTCTCTCTCTCTCTCTCTCTCTCTCTCTCTCTCTCTGTCTCTCTCTCTCTCTCTGTCTCTGTCTCTCTCTCTCTCTCTCTCTGTCTCTCTGTCTGTCTGTCTGTCTCTCTCTCTCTCTCTCTCTCTCTCTGTTGGTATGGGAATGCTGCTTTGCGATTGAGTGTGAGAGGGGCTTATATAGGTGAACAGGAGGGGAGTTAATTAAGCCCATAACACACACACAGGAACCTTTCCCTGACCTCTGGGGTTGCAGTGGTGGCGCCACCTGGTGGCCTTGGCAACACTACCTGCCACCTCACCCCCCCCCCCCCCCCCCCCCCCCGCAATCCCTTAACTAGGTCCATGTGCACATACTAGCTTACTAGCTCCTTCTTTGGGCTCAACCCACTTGCTTGTCACCCACATGCTCTACAACAGTACAACAGTACTGTCCAAACTGCAGATGGAGCCCCTGCCCTCCAGGATAGGCTTCTATCCGATAGAAGGAGAGGCTTTGGAGAGGAGCCAGACATGCTGGGCTGGCTCACAGCCTAGTCCTGGCAAAGCACCTCTCCAAACCTCAGACCACTCAGCTACATAATGGGTCAGTGGTATCTTTGCCACAAGATCTTGTGATGTTTAAATGAAATGCCAACTGGAACCATTAAGTCTGGAAGGCAGGACAGTTACAAGAGGCCAACGGGGTTGGCTTTGTGTTGTGCGACCTTAGAAGGGCTGACTGCAGGCTCTATGTAGAGGTTGCCCTTTCCCCCACCCAGCCTTGTCTCTGCTCCTAGTCTTCATCCCTGACATCCCCAGGCAGCTGCCCTGACCACCCTGGCAAACAGTTCAGTCAGAGCTCCTCCCCCCAACACAGGGGTAACATGGGGATGAATAACATCTAGGGCTTCCATGGGGTACAGGGACCCCAGCTCCCAGTGTGTTTTCCAGCCCCCCCCCCCCTCTCTCTCTCTCCAACCACAGTCCACTGTCCTTCAAGCCAGCATCTTACAAGTCCACTCCTCACCCACCAAGGTCCAGCCTACACCCACAGTAGATGGCACCACAGGTTGGCCTCTAGGACCTTTCTGGGCTAGCCTTACCCCCTTGTCTCTATACTCCTTCCCAAGTCAACTGTCCTTCATCTGTGCCTTCGTGGGGGCAGTTCTTCTACCACAGGGCCCCCCTCTTCTACCTCTAGGGCATCTGCTCATCCTACAGGGCCACTGTGGTTCCCAGGCTCTCGGAAGCCCTCCCGGCACACCTGGACCTAGCACCCAGGAACCTGTGGCTAAGTTGGATCTGTCTCCTCCATCTAGCTGTGAGACCGTTCAGGCCACAAAGAAAGGGCAGGTTAGCACACACCCTGACCCAGAGTTCTGCATGCACAGAAAATGATATTCAGGCTGTTGGCCTAATTTGCTGGCCAAGGGGGGATATCACAGCCTAGGCCTTGCCGTGCCCCAGCAAAGCCCCCTTGGTTTTACAGTCAGGTGTTTTCCTCTGTGTATAAAGGCTTATGGAGGAGTTCTGGGTACGTGCTCAGCACTGAGGGTCACATGTAGAACAGTTGCATCCACCTGCACTGACCCTAGTGTCAGCCTAGCACCACTAAGCTAACCATCCCTTCCAGTCTTGGACCAAGCACTGACCCCTAGCCTAGCTTGAGAGCCCATGTCTCTGAGAAGACAGAAAGCCTAGGGGAGCTCAAAGCAGGACTGGGCAGAGGTCACATGAAACCTACATCTGGAGGCCAGGGACCAGGCTGGCCATCCTGAGGCTCAGCCTTGACAGTTGATTCCAAACCTCCCAGCTGTGAGTGGAGGCAGCACTTAGGCTCTGTGTTCCCAGAGGTGAGGCTGGCATCCCAGGACATTGCTGTTGTCATAGGACAAGCCTTAGGGGTCTCCTCCAGGCCAATGTCTAGGCTCCACTGATCATTGTTGGTTGAGAGGATGTGGTGAGCAGGGAGGTGGGTAGGAGGGGCTAGGCAAATTGAGGGGAGGAGCCTTCTCACAGTTCCTGGCACAGAGCTCACTGCTCTTTGTGCAGCAGCAAATGCCCACACAGGTGGGCAAGCAAGGACGACACAGACACCAACCAGTGTCAAATCTGGCATGGAGATTCACACACATGGGGACCCCTTCCACAACACTCAGAGAAGCTGGGATGTGGAATTGATGGTTACCCAGACAACCCCACAGCTAAAGAGGCTCTGAGATCCAGGTGCTGGCTGAATGGGCATTATGACCAGGGTAGACCAGCATGCAGAGGTGTGGAAGATCACCTCCTCCAAGCAGCTTCCCTGGTTGCTTCTGACTCTCAGGTCTTCCTCTCCCGCCCACAATTTGCCAACTGATGCACTCTCTCGCCATTTCATACCTGAGCCTGCTGTGTGTCAACAACCCCTAGACCTCATCTCTGGCTCAGGAATTATCTCAATAGGTCTATGGCACCACCACCCCCCCAAATAGGGGTGCCCCAGAAGAGGGATTAGGCACTAGGAGTAGAGGCTTTGGTTTGCAGTTTCTAGGGACACTTGCTTGTGTGTCAGCATTTTCCCTCCACCTAATATACAGACAGAGTCCACAGACAGCCTCCTGGGGGAGGGTTGGTAGAAAGAAATAGATTTATTCTCATGTACAAAGCACTCAGCCCATGGGACCACATACAACAGGTGCACAGAGTCCTAGAAAAAACGCATCTCTCTAAAGGCAACTCAGAGTAGGTAAGGCAGGTGGCCCCTCCCCCACCCACAACACACACAGAACAAAACAGAAGAGAAGCCAGTGACCACTCACCCAAGAGGCCCAGCCCTGGGGGGGGGGGGAGTCTCCTGAGCCCCCGGGGCACAATGTGGATATGGCCTTGAAGAGGAGAGAAGCCCTGCGGGGTGAGGCCAGGCCCCTCCCTGGTAGCAGGAATGGGAGAGGAGCTCAGGCCAATGGGGTACACTCAGAAGAAAAAAGGGTTAGGTTCTCTGTGCCTTAGGGTGGCAGAGCATACCACAACCACTCATGGACTCCACAGAACTATGGAGACTTTGACCTAAGAACAGGCTGTCTAGTGATCCTGTCTTGCCTAGCTAGGGAAAGGAACTTGCTTCAGGTCATACCACCTGAAGGACACGTAAGGGGCTGTCTCCCAGTGTGAGGATCCTTCCTGCCCATCATTCGTGTCTTTTCTGCTGGAGTGTGTTCTCCCCCAGAGTACTGAGCTACCTGGCTATCTGCTCCCTGCAAGGGTCTCAATCCTACTAGAAGCACAGAGGTGTCCTCAGGGTACCTTCACCCTATGGCTATTTCTAGCTGGTGACACCCTCTGCCCACTCAGCAATCTCGTCTTCTTCCATGAGGCTCTTGGAGTCCCCAGGGAGCAGGGATTCCTCCAGGAAAACAAGGGGACTGACCTAGAGGGTTATAACGGGGTCACAGAAGGAGCCCTGACGTTGCTCAGAAGTGGAGTGGTTTGGGCAAGACTGGGCCTGGGATAGTCAGAGGTGCAGAACAGCATCCATTGCCCCTGGTCACCACTGTGCTCTTGTAGAACAAATGGCCAAGTCTGTGTGAGACTGGGAATCTTGCTTCCCTTCTACAGATGAGAAAGCTGAGGTCCAAGAAGGGTAGTGTATGCCAGGTCACAGGGGGCATCCTGGCCTAGAACCCAGGACCCATGGCTCTGGTTCCCAATGCGTCAGACAGACTGGTAGAGATTTGCGGAAGGAGGGCAGGGCAGGGAGGGTCCTCAGAGGGGAATCACTCAGCCTCGAGGCTGCAGCAGCCATTGACTGGAGCCCTAGTGCCATCCAAATCGGGCACCTCATATTCCTCATCCAGGAAATCCAGCGAGTTGTTACTGGGGAGACCTCGAATGGTGAACTTGTGGGACACCTTGGTCCAGTGCTCACGGTTGGAGGCCACGCGCTCATACAGCTCCGCTGCCTTGGGGAACAGGTCTTGTAACAGCCTGGGGGTGGGTGCAGGGGATGGGGTCAGAGGTCAGAAAACAGAGCACGGACAGCAAGAAAAATGAGGGCTAGGCCACAGATGGCACTTCCATACAGTGTGAAGACCCCTCTCCACAGGGGTCTGAGGAGGAAGACTGAGGTAGATCCGGGCTGCCCTGCCCTCTCTACACACGGTTCCCGCTGTGCCCGCCCCTCTCATCCCTGCACCCCACCCCACCCCGGCCGGCAAGCTCACTTGTAGATGGGCATGGCGATGTGCTCCATGAAGCTGATCTGCAGCTCAGGGATGTAGGCCTTCTCCCGGTCCATCATCTCCATTGGCCTGTTGCCCATGGCCTTCTCCTGAAGGCACCAGGTCATGAGGCCCGCCCCCTCAGCGACCAGGTAGGGCCAGCTAACCCAAGCCCTCCCAGCCTCACTGGCCAGGAACAACCTACCCACCAAACACACACCACCACCACCACCACCCTGGGCATCTTGAGGTCCCCTGACACATACCAAGTCTCCCTGGGAGAAGAACTCTTTGTAGATCAGCTCCTAAAGGCAATGACCTCATCACCTTCTGTAAGTGGCATCTGTCCACCAAAGCCCATCCCCATGGGGGGAGGGGCGGGGCTGGGGCAAACCAAGGCCCATCCTCATGGGAGGAGGGGCAGGGGGCAGGGCAAACCAAGGCCCAATGTCTCTGTCGCACTCAGTAGATGGCCAAGCACAGTGACTGGTTCCTGTGCATTTCCCACCAGCCACTAATTTCTTATGTGACCCTCAGTAAGCCAGTGCACTTCTGTCAGTCATTCCATCTGTTGCCCTGAGGCAGTCTGTGTTTCTGACTCCCCAAAATACAATCAGGCTAAATTCAGCACAGAAAGGTATTCAGGTTCCTGTGGGGTGGGGGGGGGTCGGGGGGTGTGCATACAGCGCTGGGCAGAAGGCATATAGCTTGTGCTTCCTGAGGTCGGAGGGCGGGTCCTTACCGCAATCTTTCTGGTGGTCTTCCAGCCCTTTGTCTGGTCAGAGAGGTCACAGGAGGTCATGAGGAGGCACAGGAGAAGCCTGTGATGCTGCTTGTTGGTTCTGTCATAGCCCACTGTTTGGGGGGGACAATGGAGTCAAGCAGAAGGGTCTCCAGGCCCCTTGTCCCTCCTGAGAACAAAGGCCCTATGGTCTGTGCCAAAGTGTGTCTGGAGGGTCCCATGGAGAGCAAGCACAACTAATGGAAGCCAGAAAGCCAGTACTGGGTCTGCCCGGAGGGACACCATAGCCAGGAATGCATTAAAGATGGGACAGGACCACTGCAGATGTTCAGGTGGGCAGAGCTCCATGCTAAACCACCCAGCAGCGAGGTATGGTACCTTCAGCCATCTTTTGCAGGTCCTTGAAGATGCGGAGGTGGTGTGCCAGGTCTGTGGCCAGGATGATGTCCCTCATCAGGTCCAGCATGCGCTGATAGTCCTGGAGAGTGTCAGGAGAGGGCCATCATGACCCCTGCTGCACACACTCCCATCCACTCCAAGCGGGGTGAGCTTCCCTCTGTCTAGCCAGTCCCCAGCTTCCACCAAGCACATCCCCACACAGCCCCATCACCTTCCGGGAAAAGTGGTCAAAGATGTTGCAGCCGTGGGTGTTAAGGATGGCAATGGCCTGGGCGAAGTGATGCCTCTGTGGGGAGAGGAGAGACACGTCCCACTGGGTCAAAAGTGTCCCCCTCACCAGAGGCTCCCAGAGAGCCTTAGTAGGGTGTACCCACCCCAGCTCAGCAGAGCAGGTAGAAAGCAGAGTTAGGGTCCTCATTCCCTTCTTGAGCGCTCTATTTGAACCCTCTATGGCCCTGGGCAAGTCCCTAGCCAGCTCCATGACTCAAAGCCAACAGCTGTCACCTGAAGGAATTTGATAAGGTATATGCTCAGAGGGGCTCACAGCCTGGAAGACAATTCTGAAATGATTTCCTGATGTCCTGGACACTAATTTATGCAGGAAAATATTTGTTTTCTGACAAGGGAAGGCGAGGGCAAGGCCCTGTCTCCTGATAGTGAAGGGTTGTCATTTGGGAGGAGGAGCAGGCTCATCCCAGGGGACGAGGGCAGAACCAGAGCTGCCACCAAGGCAGCCTGGGAGACAGTGAGCACACATATCTCTATGGGTGTGCAAACAGCGGGCCTCCTCCTGAGGGTGCTCTGGGCGGCAGCCTGGGGCAAGGTGACCTTCGAAATGTGGCTCCCACCCTGAATCAAGACCTGCACCAGCTCAGACAGCTCAGATCTTGTTCCTGACCAAAGATGCTGATGGCAAGCAGACTGGTGGCCCGACCTCCACCACTCCCCTCCCACAATCTAAGGCTAAACTGGCCCAGGCCTGAAGGGGTGAGGCAGGTTTGAGGGGTGAAGCTGCTCTGTTCCTACTGGTTTTGCAAATCTGGCTCAGGCTGACCCAGTGACCCTAGTTTTGGCAGTATTCTCACCCCAACCTATTCCTGTTTTAGGAAAGTGAGGCCCACGAGGCACAACTCCCACAACCTAGCTGCAGAACATGACTTGAGAACAGTATACTGGCAAGTCGCTGGCCCTTGGGGATCCAGAACAGGGGCTGGACAAGATGGCCACTTACCTCCATGACAGAGCCTTCCGAGCTGTAGAGGGCAGCCAGCACAGATTTCTGGAAAAGTCCATAAAAGCTCCCGTTACCCCTCCCATCTGAATGAGTGTGAACACCTCTCACTGGGGAGCTCCTTCCTCTCGCCCCAGCTATTCCTCTCACTGCCATTTCTCCTCAGGCAGAGAAGGGCAAGGCAGAGGGTCCCCATTGAGAAGAAGGCAGGCTCTCACCGAGGCCACCTGGAAGGAGTTGTTTGTGCCTCTGTGGTCCAGGTCATGACACATGCAGGAAATAAACAAGGCAAAGATCTCGATGTCCCTAGGTGGGAAGCAGAAAAGAGAAATGTCACCCACAGCTTCCTCCCCGGGTGCCTCAGAGAAGAGACAGCTGGATGAGATGCCCAGAGGCCACCCAGTCAGAAGGTTCCGGAAAGCAGCTCTCCTTTGGAGTGTGGCAGCCCTGGGGGGAATCAGGCCCATCATCCTCTGCCACTGAGCAGATCCCTTGTGGAAGGGGGCGGGGCTGTTCAGTATTCCTCCGTCCCCCACAAAGAGGACAGGATGAGTGGCTGCGTAAAGGGCGGGCTACACAGTGGGGCTTCGTTACTGGAAGGACAGCCACTCACTCGAGGTAGTTGGAGAGCTCCAGATTCTTGTACAGCAGGTAGCAAAAGTGAGAGACAGAAAAGGCGTGCATCCAGTTGTGGTAGGGTGGATCCCGGTAGCCTTTTTTCACCATCAGGCAGAACCTGGGGAGGAGCCAAGGCAGCAGAGGGGCCTCAGCCTCTCCTCCCCCTCCTCCTCCTCCTCCTCAGCCTCCTCCGGGAAGCCCTCCAGACTCTGCCCGTTCCATTTTCTTGCCTTTCATTTATTCATGCTCCAGTGTCTGAGAATGGCTTCTCATTCGCAGATCCCTCCCCTCTCCCACAAATACAGCTGTCTTCCCTCTAAGAACACACTAGATATGACATTGGAGGACAGTGGGAAGTGCTGGGGCACATACCGGGCCAGAGTAGGGCAGTCGATTTTGTAGTTATTGATGAAATTCATATCTTGCAGCATGCTCAGGATGGCCTGGAACGCAGAGACAGGAAGTGTCAGAGGAGCTGTCACTATCCACATGGGGCTCCTGTCACCACCCCTTGAAGCCTCATACTCAAAAACGTAAACTGAAGGCCAATTAAATAGATGGACAGCCATGTGCATCGAACCATGAGCTGTCCGAAATGTAAGAGATCCAAGAGCTAAGACTTCTTTTTTCTTTTGTTTTGTTTTCCTCAGACAGAGTTTCTCTGTGTAGCCTTGCCTGTCCTGGACTCACTTTGTAGACCAGGCTGGCCTCGAACTCACAGCAGTCCACCTTATCCCTGCCTCCCTGAGTGCTGGGATTAGAGATGTGCACCACCATGCCTCGCTTAAGCAAAGACTTCTTGGAAGCAAGCTCACACATAATCTAATCTTACAAGAGCAGGCACAGTGTCACAAGCCTCAAGGCCACACACCTAGGGCAGCTTTGGGCCACCATCTAGCCCATTGCTGTCCTCTAAGCAGTCCCATGGCCCCCATGACAGCAAACAGCATGCCCAGCCTATCTCTGAAGGAGCCTCCATAGCCTTCTTGGAGCTCCAGCCTTACCTGGAAGTTCTTAGGTACATCTAACTGACATCTATACTTCATAATCCTCCATCCCCACCCCCAGCTAGGCTGAGAAGGGCCACCTCACCATAGAAGTGTCGTCCTCAGGCAAGGAGCGAGGAGTATAGGTGAAGTTGGCAAAGTTAGAGTCAATGGCAGCCACGGGTTGGATACCGTCGTGGAGAAGTTTGGTGTACTCATCATCAGAGACCTAGGACACAGGTGAACAGTGACTGTCATATGCTCTACGCTAAGGCCTGGAATGAGACTGGAGCATCGGCAACTAGGGCCATGCAGGGATGCACGACCTTTGCAGCCAGAGAGTTGTAAGGGAAAGTCCTGAACAAGGTCCTCAGCCTTCAGACATTCCCCAAGTGGGGTGTACTCTCTGGACATGGGGTGAGGGCAGCCGTCTGAACCAAAATTTCCCCCGAGTGAAAGCCCGCTGGCTGCCTCCAGACTGGGCTGAGAAACAGGCTCAGGAGAGGGGTGGGAGAAAGCTGGTGAGGCCCCTTAGGCAGAGCAGGAGGCCAAGTATTGGTATTGGTGTTTTTGGTTTTTTGTTTTGTTTTGTTTTGTTTTCATATCGTCAAGAGTGAGCAACAGGAAAGCTCAGCCTGGACCCAGGTTGCAGAGGATTCTGGGAGTCAGGGAAGAAGTGTGGAGCAGTTGACCCCAAGACCCTAAGAAGAACAGAAGCTCCAAGCAAGCCTCACCTTCATGTGGTACATCATCATCTCGTTGGCCAGGTGGCTGCGGTACTGCGCCTCATTCACCTTTTTGTATAGGAGAGACTGAAGGGAGAAAGTTAAAAAGATGGGGCTGGAGGTGGAGGCTGTGACATTCTCAGATGCCCAGAACTGGCACAAACGGGTCAGACTGTAGTTCTCTTTCCTGTCACATTGGAGGCCCAATATAAACCATTAGCAACAGCCCAGTCTTCAGGCTCCACCCCCACTCTTGTCCCAGCTCTCTCACTGGCCAGCTCCTGAACATGGTAGCCCTTAGAGGAGATCAGAAAGGAGGGGTTAATTCAGGAACCTAACTGGATTTGCAGGCTAGAGCTGCCGTGTTCATGGTGCAGGCTAGAGCTGCCGTGTTCATGGCTAGAAATCCCCAACAGTTGCCAAAAAGACACTGACTAGTAGATTGGGTTGGAATTGCTGGGGTGGGGTAGTGGGGTTGGACTCTTAGCAACAGGGTTTTGTATGTGTCTGTTGGGTTTTTTGGTTTGTGGTAGCTCAGGCTGGCCTCCAATTGCTATGTAGCCAAGGTTTTGAACTCCTGATCCTCTTGCTGTTCCCTCTCAAGCTCTGAGATTATAGACCCATACCACCAGCCCAGCAGAACTAGGTGAGGTTTGGTTTTGTTTCTTTTCCTTTCTTTTTCGTGATCCTCAGAAGCTGTGTGGACAGTACCGGAAATAGTATGCCCAGCTTTCCAGCTGAAGGAGCCAGCCAGGGTGGCCAGCATGTGAGGTAGGCTGCACAGCACATCACTCACTGGGATCTGAGCCCTGGGCATGGACAGGCCAGAACAACCAGAGCCAATGTGGGGAATAAAAAGGGCACCCTCCCTGCCCCAGCCATGCTCCCTCACGTGGGCGATGCTGATGCCACAGTAGATGGAGAAGGCTGTGGCCAGGTCTTCATCAAACTTGCTGAACCACGGTCCATTGATCTTGTTGACCAGCTCAGCCACACCGATGACCTCTGGGAAGAAAGAGAAGACAGGAACCGCTGGTGACTGGGATCCAGTGGGACCTGCCTTCTCCTAACAACCCCTGCAAGTAATGGCTCAAGCAATCCCAATCTCAGCTCCCGGACCCTAGTTGATCTGAAGGAGACTAAGAGCACCTTCCGCTACGCCCCGCCCCGTCCCCGCCCCTCCAGGCTCCCTCCTGGTCCCCTGGCGGCAACTAGTCAGCACCTTGGTTCTCGTTCTTGATGGGGAAGCAGAGAATGTTGCGAGTGCGGAAGCCGGTGCTGTCGTCTACACCGCGATAGAAGAGCGGATGGGCGTATGCATCTGGGATGTTCAGGATCTGGCCCGTGGTGGCCACGTGGCCCGCGATGCCCTGGTCCGCCGGGATGCGGATCTCATAGCTCTGCCCAGACAGGGATGGAGCAGAAAGCAAGAACTTAATTAAGTCTGGCTGTAGACAACCTTCAAATGTGGCTTGCTCCCCGGGGCCCCTTGCATACTCCCGGACACCCTCCGTACTTCCTCACCTCATCATCCACTACACCGCCATCAAACACCTTGGCCACCAGCTCATTCTGATCCAGCAAGAACACGGAGCAGCTGTGGAGTAAAGTGGTTGGTTTTGTGGGGTCCTGACGTCCCTCCAACCATGTATGACTAGAGCAGCGATTTCTGAGGTCCTGGAGAGTGTCCTGAAGTGCGACACTCTCCTCGGGGCTGGCTATTTCCAAGCCTTCATTCATTTGCTTTTTATGTGTATTGTGTTGTATTGTATTGTATTTAGTTCTTACTATGTGTCATAGAAACCCATGGCAAGCAAAGCTAGTGCTGTCCCGCCTGAAATAAGGATGTAGTCATAAGGGAACGCCAGATAAGAAGGCAGGGAGGGGACAGAGGTGGTGAGGACTGAGGCTTCACTCTTCCTCCCCACACCATGCCACTTCTGCTCACATCTCTGCATTGCTGAGGTTTCTGGCCTCCGTGATGATCTCCTGTAGCAGGACAGAGACATCATCTGGAGGGGGAGAGGAGAGCAGAAGCACCATGAGACCTGGGGAATGCCAAGCAAGCCCATGTCTCCTCCCCAAACAGCCTGTGTGGGAGACAGTCACTCACCCAGGTGGGTGAAGAGGTTCTTTGCCACTTGGAGAAGAGCCTGGGGAGGAGGAAGTAAAGCTCATAAAGTGCCAACGGCCCCAGGATATCCTCATTCCTTCCCCCCCCCAGGCCCCCCCACGGCTCCCAGAACAGGCTGGAAGCTGATGTATCTCATCAAAACCATTGGCTAGTAAGTGAAGACATAGGGGTATATAGCCCAGTGAAGTCCTTGGGTCTCAGAGGGTCTGCTTACCACCTTGGTTGGCCACTTGCTGACCAGAGGTGTGATAGTGCCCGTGTTAGACACTAGAGGGCAATCACACACAATGCCTGGAGCCTAGGCAACTATTGACCTCCCTCTCTAAGAGACTTCCAGGTCACTAGGTTACCTAGCTGTGGTACTGCCATTGGCCTGGATAACATAGGCACTGCATCGCCCTTCTGGCAAGCCTCCCGGGGATAGAGCTGGTCCCCAGGAAGCGTTCAGGGCAGGCACTCACCTGACACTCACACTTGAGCTTCTGCTCCTTCTGGAAGGCCAAGGTGCTGGTGAGCACCGTGCCTGTGTAATGGAAGCAATGCTGGATCACATGCTCATCCTCCTCTGTGAACCTGGAAGAAGGGCTGGGGGTCACCCGAGATGGGGAGAAAGACAGCTTCTCGGCCCTTTTCTCCTTTCCTCCGTGCTGCCAGGAAACCGGTGTAAACCCGCTAATGGAAATCCCGTCGTTTGTGGGGGTGGGGGGGGGTTGGGATGACTTTCACTCCCTGCCTCCTACTTCCGGCAAGAGAAAGCTCTATTTGTTCTCCAAACTGTGAGCTCCACCTTGGGCTCCTGCTTTGGTTTTCTTTGCTTGAAGCAGGCTTATAAACATGGTGCTCAGGCTGGCCTGGAACTGCTAGGCACCTTCAGATCCCCTAAAAGCCGGGCTACTGACATGACACTACATCGAGAGAGCTGTGGCTCCTTGAAAGAAAAGCCACATCTCCCTTTTCTGATTGGAGTCACTCAGATCAAGGCGAGTCTCCTCCCTGAGATTAGAGACTTGCCAAGACTAGAGCTGGCTGTCTTCCCACTCCTCCATGATGCCCCCAACCCCCTCTGCAGCCTCACACAGGGGGAGTGGCAAAAACAAAAACAACACCAGATGATGGAGAGTCAGCAATCTTGCCTTAGTTTCTGGGGGTAACGCCCCTGCCTAGCCCCGACTCACACTTTGGCCCTGACCTGTTTCTCAGCTCCAATTCCTTGTTGACACCACCCACCCCGAAACTCACAATTCTCCTCCAAACTTGTTGAAGGCGCAAGCCAGAGCCACCACCTGATCAGTGGCACGACTGATGACAGGGACGCATAGCATAGCCTGCAGCTCACAGCCCAACATGGTTTGTAGCTGTTGCACGTCATCCTGCAGCAATGCAAGGGACAGTAAGGAGGGGGCCTCCTCTCTCAGCCCTCATCGCATTCTGCAATCCGCTGTGGCATGAGGATGAGATGCCACAAAGCCTCTGGGTCTTGTCTCCTCATCCATCCCAAAGACCTTGGAGCCTGAGCAGGGTGTGTCCCTCTCCCCTTCCCCGGGCTCGGCATGGCCATGGCTTACAGAGGTTAAGTCCTTCAACCGGATACACTTCTTGTCTTCCACCACCTGGCCCAAGCGTCCCATGGTCAACTGGAGAGTGAAAAAGAGACCCAGCTGATCTCAACCCATCCTTGCCTTCCAAGTCTGGAAGTTCCAACAAACTCTTTGAGCCGTTCAGAGAGTTGGATGGAGCTGGTACTGAGGAGCAGAGGATAGGGGCATAGGGAGGGCTGTCCCTACGCTTCTATCTCTACACTTCTAGGCTCCAGCCCTGCTTCTCCTCAGGCCCCATAGGACCACCAAGAAGATCCATCTTCTTTCCATGTGCCTGGGTTCTGCCTTCTGGTATACCTCACTTCTCAGGTCCACTTCACAGACCCAGCCCTGCCTCTCCCTGTCCTGTCCCAATAGTGGACTTGAAGGCTTTCCCTAACTAGAGAGTGATAAGCAGACTCCAAGGACTCTCACTGATCTCCAGGGATTCTAACTGACTCGTGTCTAGAAACACTCCAGCGGAAGTGAGCTGGTCCCATGTACGGCTTCTTCTACTCCAAGAGATTATTCCCACTAGAGCCTGATCTCGAGAGAGCACTCCTTTGTAAAGCTTCTAATAGACCTCAAGATCTGGACTAGTTCCACCATGAGATTCTAGCAGGGGGGCCCCAGTCCTGCCAGGACTTCACAGAGCCCGCAGGTCCCCGTGCAGAGGGTGGAGGAGGAACTCACGGGAAAACTGATCTCTTCTCCCAGCACTTTATCTCCAATGACCTGTGGGAGTCAGTAATGGAGACAGATTAGTGGAAGGAAGGGTGGACACAGGTCCTCTCACCTCCCAGGGGGACTTGGACCACCCTCACCTTGCAGGAAAGCTGCAGGTTGTCCTCTGACACCAGCAGGAGGCAGCAGTGAGATGCCTGTGTCTCCTGCTGAAGCTGCAAAGGGACAGGCAGGCTGAGTGTGGGCTGGGCCACCCTCTAGCCAATCTGGGGGCGGGGGAGAGCTGGGGATAGGAGTTCAGGATTTTGGAAGAGGAGAGAAGATGAGATGTCCCCAATCTGAACTGAGATGGGGGGTCTAGGGTCTGTTGGTCTTTGGAGAGGGATGGGGTGGGAGAGAAGACGTTCAGGGACTCACATAGTGAAGGACTTTGAGCTGCAGGGAAGTGGCCTCCAAGTCATAGAGCTCCCCTGCAAGGGCAGAGCTCAAATCAGAGAGGGCTCTGCCTTGCCTGGGGGCTGCTTCCAGGCTCCACCCCTGCCTCTCCTCATGCCCCACAGGACCACCCAGGAGCCCCACCTTGTGTTCTACCTTCTGGTACCCTCACCTCTCAGGTCCCACCCACACCATAGATGGAGACCTTCCCCTCCAGAATCCACCCCCCACCCCGCAACCTCCCAACCCCTGTCAGGTCCCTGTTTAAGTTTGGCGCTCACCACACAGCTGCAGGATCTTCCGGTCATGGTCGGTGTACCCCCGCTCATCCTTTTGCTCCTCAGAGGCATCCACCGAGGTGTTCTGAACAGCTTTGTGCCCACGCTGCCGCCCCAGGGCCTGCACCCTCCGCAGGGCCACCAGAGTCTGCGGCAGGCAGAGTGGTAAGCACACCCTTGCTGCTGGCACCACTACCCGACCCCTCTCCTTCACTCAAGCAGATCCCTCCTCCTGGAGCCCCACAGTGCCCATTGCACGCCTCTGTTCTGCTCCCAAATAATTCAAGCCATTGGGCCCTCCACCTCCTAGGAGTTCCCTCTGCCCTTACAGCTTCCCTCCCTCCATTGGCAAGTACAGTTGTCTCCACCCCTTGCTCACAGATTCTTCCAAAAGAGGGTCAGATTTTTCTAACACCATCCCAATTGAGGTCACAGATTATTCCTGAAGTCTTAGGCAGAGAGGCACCTCAGTTATGCACTGGGGATTTGATTCATTGCTAACCTAGGTAATTCAGCACTATCTTTACCTATCTTCAGATGTGAAATTTAGGCTCATAGGGGTTACATGACTTGGCCAAGGTGGTAAAGCTGGCAAGCCGTCTGCCCACCAGCTCTGGTAAGGGTCCTCAGCTGGCCCTGTTACCATGGTCCTACCCCCACTCACATGCTTCTCCACTGCCTGCAGGCTCCGCTCCTCACTCTCACTCAGCTGGCCACAGTGCACCTGGAGGGAAGGGAGAAGAGACCAGCCATGACCTTCCCCAGGCTGTCTTTGCTAGCCTGCCCTCCCATGGCCAGTACATACCAGTCTCCACCAACACAGTCTATGACCTCCATATAAGCCCATCCTTCAGGCCAGTAGCTAGCTCTGGGAGTCACTGTCCCAAGGAAGATAGATGTCTAGGGCAGGTGCAAAGTGTGGAACTTTTCTGTTTCTGTCCCATCTCTTTCCAAGCTTACTGTCCCATTCCTAGAGCACACTGTCCCATAGATGGTACAGTCCAGGCGTGCAGTGTCAGGAAGGGGGACCTTAGACCCTTCTCCATCTTCCACACATGGAATGCTTCAGGCCTCGTTTAGAGGATTTATGGAAGCCGGCTTCAGCCTTCAGCTCCATCCTTTCTGAGTGGGGTCTGAGCTGCCCGGAAAGGAGCCCAGCATGACATCTGCCAGGGAAGATGTGCAGCTGAGATGAACGGACTTAGACAGTGAGTGCTTTTTGCCTTACATGTGATACTCACTGCTGTGAGGTGATGTCCTCCCCCCTGGCAGATGAGCCAGGACCCAGAAGGGATGAGGGACTTGCCCAAAGCTACCAAGCAGGAAGTGGCAAGGTTAGGACAGCTCTATTCACTCCCTCCCCTTCATGCCTACACTTGCACTCCCTCGATGCATTCTTACCACTCCCATTATCCCCCACTCCCCTGCCCCATCCTGTGTCCTCTGTGCCAGTCACCAGGGCTCCTGTCAACCCTCTTCCTCCACCCTGCTTGGGTGTTTAAAGAGGAAAATGTGCCGAGATAGAGATGGAAAGAAGGAAGAGATGGCAGTCTAGGGACCCACTGTGGCCTGCCAGCAAAGCTCCACACCTGCCTTCTCAACTTCCTCAGCTCACTGGAAGCTGCTCACCACCTGTGGGGCTCCCACAGAACATGCAGCAGGGGTGGGGGGGGCTTCATCCTGCTTCCCTCACCTCAGCAGCCCCTGCCTGCCTTTCTGCTATGGGTCCCCTACCAGGAACAGATGGCTTAGGGGAGACCAGCAGGTTCCCAGGAAGCTCAGTCTGGCCAGGAGCAGGATGAGTCGGGATGCACTTGGGAGGGGGTGTGAAACCTTAGACCTGCGGGGAGTTGGGGGTGCACAGACAGCCTGGGCTGTGAATCTCTGAGGGGGATGGTATCCGGGATGCTTTCTGTGTTGGAAGTAGAAGCAAGATAGGAGAGAAAGGAGAGAGGGAAAGGGGCTGTAGACAGCAGGCTGTCCTGGTTAAGTGCCAAGTGGTAGGTGCCATATGGGAAAATGAGGCCCCCCTGGGTAGGGAGTGGAATCCATGGAGCCACAGAAGGAAGGGCTTTGAATTTAGGATTTAGGCTGCCTTAGCATCTGATAGCTGTCATCTATGGGGATGAAGGGTAAATGACAGGAAACAAGACCAGAGTCAGGGAGACCAGGAGGAGACCTGGGGGCCAAGGCTCAGTCTGGCCAGGAGCAGGATGAGTCGGGATGCACTTGGGAGGGGGTGTGAAACCTTAGACCTGCGGGGAGTTGGGGGTGCACAGACAGCCTGGGCTGTGAATCTCTGAGGGGGATGGTATCCAGGATGCTTTCTGTGTTGGAAGCTTAAGCTAGGAGTGAGGTGCTTGAGGGCATCTGATGCCAGCTGCAAGTTGTTTACATAACTATGCTGCCTTTGATGGTGAGTATGTAGAGGAGAGGACCCTTTTCGCTCCTTCTATCTGGGACCAGTCTCTCAGGAAGAGGGGCAATTTCCCTCTAGAGCTTGAGGGAAAACCAGCTCCTTGGCTTTCCAAAGGCCTGGACTCAGATGCAGAGCTGGGAGGCTGAAAATGCCAGAGGGAAAAAAAGAAACTGTGATATTCCCTCATCCCAGCATGTACCACTGGGCTGCCTCAGTCCGCCCACTCAGCATGTGCTCAGACACACACAGGTACTCACTTGAACTGCAGGCCCCTTCACATGCACACACTTGCACACATTCTCCCATGGAAACACACACACACACACACACACACACACACACACACACACACACACACACACCCCTCCAGTGCCTACACCACCCACATGTGCACATCCATACAGCACACAAGAAATTACTTTATGCACCCAAGAGCCACACCCATACTTCCAACATCCTGTAACCTAAATCAGTTAATCTCCATAAGACACTTGGACGTGGTAACATTTACAAGGGTAAATGTTAATGTTTAGGTGGCTGTCTGGGCTTCAGTGGGAAATGCTGACCAGTGAGCACAGGTGTTTAGAAAGGATTAAAAACCTGGCCGGGCTACCAAGCCCACCCTCCTCACGGTTCAACATGACTAATGGCAGGAGCTAAGAGGCACCACTAGGGAAGGGGGCACAGGCATGAATCATGCATCATATGCCAGAGACCAAGAGCCGACTACTCCTCAAAGGGATTTATTACCCCAGCACTGAAAGAGAGTCAGAGGCTTTCCACACAGAGAATCTGCAATCAAGGTGCCTTGAACTGAGCTGTAAAAGCTCAGAACTCGGGCGCACAGCCGTGCACCTGGGCTGTACATTTCTTATCAGGTCCCCTGCTCACTGTCGCCCCATCAAACTCCAATACTCTTCACAGGACTCCCTTGTCTCCTGGCTAGAGCTTGCGAGCGTTTGCGATCCTCATCTTGCTTTTGTCTCTTGTTTCATGCCCTCCAGACTTTATGTTCTGAAGGTAGGAATTGGGGATTTGTATCTTGGTCATTTCTGTGTTCTCAGAACATAGCCCACAGTGCTTGATTCCTAGCAGAAAGAGATAGTGGATGGATGGGTGTGTGTGTGTGTGTGTGTGTGTGTGTGTGTGTAGATGATGAACACCAATAGCGGAGACCCAGATAAAAGTTAGAGTTTATCGGGCTGGAGAGATGGCTCAGAGGCTAAGGGCATTGACTGCTCCTCCAAAGGTCCTCTGTTCAATTCCCAACAACCACGTGGTGGCTCACAACCACCTATAATGTGACTTGACAATCCCTTCTGGCTTGCAGGTATACATGCAGATAGAGCACTGTACACATAATAAATAAATAAATATTAAAAAAAAAGTTAGAGTTATCAAGGAAGGACCTGATGACTTGCGACTGTCCTTCTTCATCCTTCTTCTTCTGTCCTCTCTACTCTCAGAATTGAGTAGTGGCTGGGTACCCCATGGCTGCCTGTATTGCCTCTGGAAGGATGAAAGATCCTATGACCCAGGAAGCAGCTGTCAGATGTGTGTGCCCTAGGGAGCAGGCATCCCAAGAAGTGTGTTTCTACCTGATGGGGAATCCTCAGGCTTGGAAGAGACCTGGACAGTGACATGCTCTCACCCCCTCCCCCTTCAAGAGCTCCTCTCACTCAGGGTATTTGAGGAGATGACATAATGCTGGCCAGAAACTTCAGGACCCAGGTAACATCCTCCTTGGTACTACACATCTCACACTTTCCCGCGCTGGCATCACACTCCTCCCCCCAGCCTCACCTCCTCTCCCATTGCCTTTGCTCATGCTGTTCCCTCTACCCTTTTCCTTCTCAGCCTTCCCACCTCCTACCTACACCCTAAAGGCTCGCTCACATGCTCTCTGTGGGGCATGCCTTGCTGTCTCAGCTTCTGCCACCAGAGCACCCGCTGGCAGCAATTATTTCATTTGGCTTTTCTGGTGGCCTGAAGGTGTCCCTGTCTGTCCCCAGACTGAAGGCTCCAAAAAGTAGAAATGGTTTGTCCCAGCACCCAGATGATGGCTGGCTTAGCTAAGATGACACTGGGGTTTCCTCTCACCAGAAAGCTAAAGTCCAGACTCCTAGCTTAGCAGTAGCTAAGGTGAACGAGGCAGCCATCCTCCTGTTGCCAAGATGAACAACTTCCCAAACATCTTCACCTTGGGGGAAATGCTTTCCTTCCCACTAGTCTTCCCTGTCTCAAAGTGAGGACTGGCTTACAAGGATTCTGGCACATCTAGATCCTGTTCTGTCTACAGAGAAGGTAGCCTGAAGCCACTGTCTCCCCACCCCAACTTCTACACCGGTCCCTGCTTGTCCTCTGCCCACCAACTCCAGGACACACTACCCAAGAAATGTGGTAAGAAGTGGGGTACGAGAGTTCAGCCCACAGCAGATCTTCTCACCAGAGGAACATAAACTGGCACTGGGGATCAGTAGGGGCCAGTCTGGGCTCCCTCCCTCAGGAATATAGAGCCTGGTGTCAGGGAGTCAAGCCAGGTACCCCATCCCAGCTGGTGGCTGCCCCTCCTCCCCTACTGCCTGCCTTGCAGCTCAAGAAAGGTCAGGCCTTTAATTCCCTTTTAATGAGCTCAAGAGCAGTCCTCTGGTGCCTGGTGTATTTGTCAGGGCAGTGCAAATCTGATGCTGGCAGATCACCAGTAACTGTGACTTGAGGTGTGAGCCTTTTCTTGTGACAGGACAAGGATTTTGACTTGCATCTCCATATGGGAAAAGGGATTAGAAGAATAATAGAACCTTTTGCTGGTGAGGCTCAGCCACCTCTCCACAGAGCTGTGAAGCAGAAGCCTGGGAGACTCCATGAGAGGCAGCAGAGAGCATCCAGGAGCCCAGCGAAAACATCTTGAGCTCCTATGCATCCTCCACTTCTGATGGCGGCCCCTTCTCTTCCCTCTGGTTCACAGCTTCAAGAAGCATCTTGGTTTTTGCTTGCTACCCAGGCAGCTCTTCTGTAGAAACCTACCTCTCCTTAAGCCCCTAGCTCCAGCAGTTCTGATACCCAAACTGCCCAAGTGTCTCTAGTGGTGGCAATCTCAGTCCAGCTGTACCCTTTCAGTGTCTGTCAGTCACAATCATCTCACCATATCCCCGTTCTCCTGGATACCACTTGTAACTCCTCCAGGGTTTCCCAGGAGGAAACTGATGAGGGCTGAGTCCAGGTGGAGCTTGGGTTACCCAGTGGATCAGTGGTTTCTTCCTGCTAGGGTGAGGCCCAGCATCCAATCTATCCTAGTGGCCTTGCACCTCCAAACATCCTCCCCCTAAACACACACACACACACACACACACACACACACACACACACACACACACACACACACAGAGTCAGAGAGAGAGAGAGAGAGAGAGAGAGAGAGAGAGAGAGAGACACTCAAGACATACAGACACATACAGAGAGACACACAGAGACAGACAGACAGATAGACAGATAGAAAGATACACAGAGAGACAGACAGACAGATAGATACACACACAAATATACACACACAAATATACACACACATACACACAGACATACAGACACACATAGAGAGACACACAGAGACAGACAGATATGTAGACAGATAGACACACACACACACACACACACAGAGACAGACAGATACACACACACACACACACACACACACACACACACACACACACACACAGAGGCAGGCAGGCTCCAGGCACAGCGTATTCCCTTGCTTTCCTCTCCCCCATCCTACCCACAACCCAACCACTTGGGTAGTGTCTTACCAAGATGACGGCTGCCACTGTTCCAGCCTCCTTGTCCACCAGGGGTATGATCAGCACTGAGGGGGGAGAGGGCAATGAGGTGGTCCTGCAGGCCCAGTGAGGCCCGGAGCTACTGAGTAAGGAAGGACCCAGGCAGGGAGACAACGATGCAGACAGAGAAGGAGGGACAAAGACACAGAGAGCCCCAGAGCCCCAGTGAGACAGAGTGGACCCGAGTCAGTGAGAGAAACAACCACAGCGACAGCCCCTACATAGAAGGAAATCCCCTCACTTGACAACTTTCTTGTGATTCTCCCAGAAACCCTGCGAGGGATGGAGGGAGGCAGGTAAAGCTGAGCATCCTGGTTCTACAGGTTGGGGGGGGGGGGGGGCGGGCGCTGAGGTCCAGAAAGGGGAAGTGACTTGCCCAAGATCACCCAGCAAGTCAGGTCTCCTGACTCCCAGTCTTGTGCACTTTCCACATCGACACAGAGGACAGAGACCTAGAGAGACTGAGACACGAGGCAGAGAGACATGGCGGACAGGGGGCATGGAGAGGGCAAGAAAGAGACACAGACGATGACAGAGAGTATGACAACTACAGCCCTGTCTGGCAACAGGCATGAGCACACAGTAACCGCAGCCATCAGTCACTGAGACCGCGTAGGTACCAGGCCCTTAACACATGCCGTCTCATTTGTGCCTCAAAAACATCCCCTGAAGAAAGGCGCTGTTGTCCCGTATTACAGTCAGGAAATTGAGGCTTTAGGGAGATTAGTAGCATGTTTGAGAGAAAATTAGAGGAGGGATAGCTGGAGACACAGAGCGAAGGGAGACGGAAGGGGAAGGGAGGCGTGGCTAGAAAGCAAACGTGACCTGGGAGCAGAACCACAGGCTCCCCACCCCCTGCCTAGTCTCCAGCCCTTCCTTACCTTGGGTGTCAGGAGCCAGTGGAGCCAGCAGCCTGGCCAAGGGCTTTCCTAGTAGATCCGAGGGGCCCAGCCCATTGCAGTTCAGCCGCTTCCGGGAGATCACAGCCTCCCTGAAAATAAGACATGGTCTCACCTCTCAGGCCCTGGATCAAAGAGGAGTTGGACCCACCCCCATCAGCCTGGAGCGTACAGACAGGCTGAACCCTCCCTGTACATGTGCAAGATTCTAGATGAGAGCAAGCCCTTTGGGTGCTCAAATGACCTTTTCTCAGGAGTCACCTAAGACCATCGGCAAACACAGATGTTTACATTGCAATTCATAACAGTAGCAAAATTGCAGCTACGGAGTAGCAACAAAATTATGGTTTGAGGGGGAGGCGGTCACCACAACAGGAGGAACTGTATCAATGGGTCACGGCAGTAGGAAGGTGGAGAACTGCTGATCTAGGTGATTTGTCTCAGGGTAGACATGAGGAAGGTCAAAATAAGAGTGGGCCCCTGCCCCGCCCCTACCCCATGCGGAAAGGCAGGCAGTCACAGCCTAGCCTTCCTGTGCCTCTTCCGGATAGGTGTGGGAAAGGTGTCTGCTCAGAGCCCAGGGTAGTCCCTCTCTCTGGTAATAGAGAGCAGGGGCACAGCAGGGCTCTCATCTAGGGCTGTCAAGTTAAATCCTGCCCTTGCTACTTGACCTTAGGTGAACGAAGTATCTCAGCAGGAACCTCCCTGGCTACAGTACCGGGCTGTTCCCTGCACCATCACAGGCAGATTGCACCATGCAACTTACATAGTGACATATGAGTTACTCTGTAACAAAATACGTGACAAAAGCAAGTATCCAAAAGTAAGGAAGGGTTTGTTTTGGTTCAGTTTAAGGGTCCCGTCCATGTGAAAAGGGGGGGAAGGGGTGGCACGCGGTGACAGTGGCTCTAGGTGTGGCCTTAGAAGCACGAGGCAGTTAGTTGGTCACGTTGCATCCAGAGTCATGAAGCAGAGATAGATAAAAGCTTGCCTTCTTCCCCTTTGGCCCCTCTTTAAATTCACCCCGACCCTAGCCCACAGGTGGCGCAGTCCGCATTCTGGGTGGGTCTTCCCTCTTTAATTAATCCCCTCACAGACACATCAGAGTTGTGTCTCCCAGCTAATGCCAAATCCAGCTAGGCTGACAATGAAGATTAGCCCACCTGCCACCCAAACACGTCACTTTAAGTCCCATCATTCTTCCTCTGCCCCTCAAAGGCCACCTCACAATGGAAAATGTAGGTAGTTTATATGTACGAGTCCTCAAAAATTCTAACCATCCCAATATTACTCAAAAGCTCAAACATCTGAGGTCTCATCTGAGGTTCGAGGCAATCTCTGAACCGTAACCCACTGTAAAATAAAAAAAAAAGCAAGCCACATACTTCCAATATACAGGGCAAGAATGAGCCTTCCCATTCCAAAAAGAAGGACTAGGGGCATAGCAAGGAAAGGTCAGACCAAAGTGAGATTGAATCTGCATCAGAGCAAGGACCAGATCTCAAAGCCGCAGCATCTAAGGTTCTTGGTGGTTCTAGCTGGTTGCCCCAGCCCTTCAGTCCTGCCACCTGTAGCATTTGTATCCTCTTTCTTGCACTGGATCAACTTCATACCTGGTGCTTTTTTTTTTTTTTTTTTTTTTTTTAAGATAGATATTCCTCACATTTTTTTCAACATGCTGAAAACACGAGCTTTACTTTCAGCATCCTTGCAGTAGCTTCTAGGGGCCTCGTTGCCTGGACTCTGACCCCGAAAAGCATTTCCTGAGCTCAGAGGCTTTCTGGATCCTTGGCTCAAGCCTACATGGTCCTATGACTCTTCTATTTGACACGATATGGATGCCACTTTGAAGTTCAGCTATCAGCTGATGACGCAGTCTGGCCCACTCCACCACAGCTGTAGTAACAACCTTTAGTGGCTTTACTAGGAAGATGGCTCCCTATTCCGTTGGTTTTGAGTGGAGAACCCCATCAGTGGCGCTTTCAGTTCAGTCATTTTTAAAAGCTGGAGCTTTCAATAGACATGGTTTAGCCCTCGGACCACATTTCCTATTGGCTCAGTGCAAGGCACAGTGTTTTTGTTTAATGGTGCAAAGCTCTTAAACTTGTAGACACCTGTCAGCATCCCCTATGTCTATAGCTTTAGCCGTGGTTCACATTTCTTTCCTTGATCAATTGCACATTTTCACATATTTCTGCTTTGAATTTTCGTTATAAACCTCTATAAATGCAGCAAGCGATAACTATGTCGCAGCCTGAATGTTTCTAGGTTATTTGCAGGATATAAAACAAACGCCCTCTTGTCCAGTTCCCAATAGACTCCTTATTCTTATTTGGAAAAAAAAAATCTTTTTTTTTTTTTTTTTTTTTTTTTTGGTTTTTCAAGACAGGGTTTCTCTGTGTAGCCTTGGCTGCCTGGACTTGCTTTGTAGACCAGGCCGGCCTTGAACTCACAGAGATCCAACTGTCTCTGCCTCCCGAGTGCTGGGATTAAAGGTATGTGCCACCATCTTGTGAGATAGAACTTCACCGATGACATTCCTACTGGAATTCTGGTCTTCCACACTTGCACCAGAATAGTCCACTAAGCTCCTTTTATAACATTCTAGAGTTTCTCTAGCCTCCAGCTCCAAAATACCACAGTCCTCCCCACAAGGCAGTTCTAAGGAGCTACAAACCACACGGTCAGGTTTATTACAGCAATGACCCCACTCCCGGTACCAATTCCTATGTTAACTTTTTTCCTTTCTGTGACAAAATGGCATCAAGAACAACCTAAAGAAGGAAGGGTCTGTTTGGACACACAATTTGGTGGCACAGCGATTGTGGTAGGGGGCAGGGGTGGTGGTGAAAGCAGCTCTATTTGTTACAGCAGCAATGTGAGGTACATGATCACATTGTATCCATAGTCAGGGAGCGGAGAAAGATGAATGCTGGATCTCAGTTCTCTTTCTCATTAATATATAATACGCGGGGTTAGAGAGATGGCTTAGTGGGTAAGAGCACTGACTGCTCTTCCAAAGGACCCGGGTTCAATTCCCAGCACCCATGCGGCAGCTCACAACTGTCTGTAACTCCAAAATCTGATACACTCACACAGGCATACATGCAGGCAAAACACAAATGCACATAAAGGAAAAATAAAATTATATATAAAAAAATCAAGACATCTTTTAAATATATATATGTATATCACACATACATATGGATAGTGAAGGATTTCATCCCATAGGATGGTAGTACCCACGTTCAGAGCAGGTCTTTGCTCCCTGCTAAACTTGTCTGGAAACACCCACACAGACACACCCAACTAGTGTTTCTAAGTGATTCCAACTCCAAACAATATGGCAATGAAAATTAACCATCGCATACTGACTCAGAATCCCTAACATCTCTAGGGTCTAAAAATTACTATCACCTTCGTTTTGAAGTAGAGAAGCTTAACGCACAGACAGGTTAAGCGACCTATCTGCGGTCACAAAGCTAATAAGTGGCTGAGTGAAGCTCTGAACTCAAGCAGCTAGGACCAGATTTAGATTTAATCATTATGTTTGGACAATCCAAAGGCATGTGGAGAGTGAGCCTCAAGCAGGGCCCTGGCGTATGTGGGGGATAGGCACTGAGGCGAGAGAGGTTGGTTGTGGGAAGAAGAGATCTCTCTCTGCCCTCCACGTGCACCGTCTTCCCCCAGGCCTCTGGCTCTTCCTGCTTAATTAAGCACCCGATTTTTCACCAAACGTCACTCCCTGATGATTAATTGCCCTAGGTTCCTCATCTCTCGTGCTACTTCCACTTATTGTGTTTATAAGAACTGCCTGGCCTGGAGCGAAGAGAAGTTGGGACTCTGAAGCATGCAATCGGGGTCATTAGAGGGATACAGCACAGACAGATGAGGAGAAGGGAGGGGATGACCTGCAAGTCACCAAGTTAGGAGGTCACAGCTGCTGGAGGAATCAAGTACCAAAGAGGTTGAGCATGCCTTTCAAGGTCACACGGTATTTTGAACCACACAGTTGTTATGCCCTCCTGGCCTTTCTGACCAATTCAGAACCTACAAGAACCAGCCGTGTCTCCCATCTGCCGTCCTTCACACCCAGAGCCTTCGAGGCCCCTGAGTGATGGGCTCCCATTCTGGGTCGTTCCAACTGCTTCAAATCAGGATGGCAGGAGGACAATGGGAGCCATATTTCCTGTTGACCAAAGTGATGAAGGCTGGAGCTTTTGGGGGAGTCTTAAACTCCACCCTGCTAGTTGGCCTCGGACATGCCGGAAGCTACAATGGGGTGATGGTCCCTGCATTGCTGGTCAGCAGACTCTGAAACCTCACCCACTGGCCCAGACTACCCAACTTCCTTACTCCTACCCAGTTGAACCCACACAGGATCCTGTGCACATGGCCTTGTGAGTCTCTGGGTCTGGGAAACTCTAAGGCCACCTGGAGGTACCAGGCACACTCTGGATGTCCCCGAGGTACCCTGGATGTATGGTCTCTAGCTCCTTCCCTGTCGAAACAGCATACGTAACTCCTGTGACTCATCTGTAGACTGTCCTGGTGGCCTCTCTTTCCCCAGCTCCCTTCAGTTACTGATGTGTTGCTCCCCATGTGCCACTCACAACTGTACCATGCTCTCTGCCCAGACTCAGTGGAAGCCCTCTGCTCCAGTTGCTGGCCTCCTACTTGGGTTTCTAACAGTCCTCCCTAGTAGAACAAGCATTCACTTCCTGGGCACACACTGTAGCCTCCTCCATGGCCTTCTGGGTCAGCTTCAGCAGTGGGAGCTGACAAGGCGTGGACTGGTGACTGACCAGGGATCCCAGCATCATGTAAAGACAGACACGGAGAGCCACAATGGAGGCAGGTGCCAGAGTTAAGACAAAGGAATGAATAGCATGCCCAGTCCGCCCTCTGATGGCATGGGAGTGGGGTCAGAAAAGGTTTCCTGAGTTTAGGACATGCCTGGATCCTGAAGGACACACAGAGGCCAGACAGACAGAGGGTTAGATGAGCAAGGCAGAGGGGAAGAGAATGCATGAAGACTCAAAGGGGACACACACACACACACACACACACACATACACACACGCCTCCTGGAAAGTACAACCACAAGAAGGTAGGTATGGCTGGACAGGGGAAGGCGAGGCCGGAGGGAACCCAGGGCCATGGGAGGCTGGGTTTGATCCTGAGGCAGAGGAAACTCTGACAGGAATTTGAGCAAAAAAAGAGACAGGGTTGAGTTTGATTTCAGATCCTTCAAGCTGCTCACCTGAGTGAAACTCGCACTAGAGAAAGACTATCTGACACTGGGAATCTAGTCTCAATGGCCTTGGGACCAAAGAGGGGAGGCAGGCTTGAGGCAGAGCAGCCTTGACTGGCCTCAGACCCTCAGCAAGCACCAGGGCCTCCTCAAATCCTGAGGCACCTTGCTCTGAATTCTGTCTTCTCTGGTCCTGACACAGCACACAGCCTCAGATAGGGGCATGTTACACACACTCCCATGGGCGCCATTTCCTTGGTCACATCCTTACCAGAATTTGACCACAAATGCCCACAGACTGGAAATAAGGGTGCTGAGATGGGAGCTCCCCACTACCTGGGAGAAACGTGACTGTGGCTAGCCCTCAGAACTCTTTTCCACCCCTTCCATCAGAGCCTCCTGCCTCCTCTCACCCCCCCTCCCCCCCCCCCCCCCCCTGCCATTTCCAGGCTGAGGCCGAGGGCTGGGCTCAGGGGACTCAACCCCGAAGCCCAGCTGCCCAATCTGAACACCAGTGACTCAGTCCCGGTGCCAGAGTGGTCACGGCCTGCCCCACTGAAGGGAAAGGACAGATGGGCACGGAGGGCAGAGAGGAACGGGCGTGGACTTTATGACAGCTCCGTTCCTTTAACAACTATTTGTTTAATGGAGAGAGAATAGAGGGTAAAGCTGTGTGTTGGTAAAGTCAATAGCCTAGAAAGGGCCACGTGTCCAGGCCCTTTCCACCTCCGGGAGCTCCTGCATCCTTCTCTGGTCTCTTTTACTAAGATCTGCCCATACCTGCTGAGCAGCATCCTTTACAAGCCCACTAAGCCCCAGCACTAACCAGGCACCCAGGCCTCATACTGGGCCCACTCTCAATGAGACCCTTCCCACAATCTCCAACTTCTCCCCCACCCATTCAACTCCCTTACTGATCCTCATCCCCATTGAACCGCCCCACTCCTCAATTTCCATCCTCCTCCCCTCCCCCCCCCCCACCACCCGCTGAGCCCCGGCCCCCTCATTCAGTTCCATCCCCGCCCCCTCACTCAGCCTCTGTGACTGGTTACAATGATTGTCAGCTTGACAGGGTCTGGAATCACCTTGGAGACAAACCTCTGGGCATTAGTGTGAGGTATTTTCTAGATTGGGCTAATTAGTGTAGGAAGACTCATCCTAAATGTGGGTAGCACATTCCGTGGGCTGGGATCTCAGACAGAATATAAAGAAAGCCTAGTCTAAGTATTCGCTCTTCTCTGCTTCATGACGGTGGATGCAGTGCGACCACCTGCCTCCTGTTCCTGCTGTCACGCCTTCCCTGCCATGGTGGACCTTGACCCTCTCACTGAAACTCACCCCTTCACCGAACCCCATCCTCTCACTGAACCCCATCCTTTCATGGAGCCCCATTCCCTCCACCCTCACTGAGCCATGCACTCTCACTGAGCATTGATTTCTCTGATCTTTCCTCTTCTCTCTCTCTCTCTCTCTCTCTCTCTCTCTCTCTCTCTCTCTCTCTCTCTCTCTCTCTCTCTCTCTCAAATGATCTAGGCCAGCACCTGGCTGTCCTCCTCCAGAATATGAGTCTCTAGAAATGGGAACAGACAGTCACCGTGCCCTCCAAGACAAACCAGATGGACAATTAGATTCTGCCATGAGAAGAGACTGTTGGCCTCGAGTACGTGCCCTGCAAATGGTAGCCAAGGTTATGCCCAAGTGGCGTCTGGAAGGCCTGAAGCTTGTGCACTTGGCAGTGGGGAATCTGGGCCTTGGGGGTGCCAAGAGGATGTCTTCTTGGGGTCTAAAACAGGCTAGGAGATTAGGGTGGGGAGCCTAAAGGGGTCCTCTCTTTTCTGGTCCAGAATTCCCATTGAAGCCAGTAGAATTCAGGGCTGGATCAACCACATCACTTTACAGGGGAGAAAATGAAGGCCCAGGGAGAAAGCAATGGGGCTATCATCACAGCGGCACTACCCTGGAGCCCAGCCTCCTGCTTTCTACCCCAGGACTCCTCTGTGGACAGACTTTCCCATGGTGGCCGGCCCCCTTTGGGAAGACTGGCTCTTTCTCATTGGCAGGGAATCCCGTGAATCCCTTGCACATGTCTCATGAAGTGGGTCTGTGCTGACCACTGGAGACAGGGAAAGATTATTCGGGGGACCAAAGAGGATAAGCAAGCATGGGAAGACACAAAAGGCCAGCCAATGCTGGAGAGATGGCTCCGAGGTTTAGAGCACTGTCTGCTCTTCCAGAGGCCCTGAGTTCAATTCCCAGCAACCACATGGTGGCTCACAACCATCTATAATGAGATATGGTGCCCTCTCCTGGCCTGCATATGCAGGCAAAAAAAACAAAAAACAAAAAACAAAAACAAAAACAAAAAAACCCAACAATTGTTTTAAAGGCAAGCTACATTTGAGGTCCTAAGCTGAGCATGCTGTGAGAGGCGGCAGACAGGGCAGAGGTGGAGCTCTACCCTGCCTCTCACTAACACCACCTTGGCTCATTTTCTGTCCATCACCCCAGCCTTATCTGTCTTTATAATCCAGCCTCCAGTCACACCTGCTGCTGTTTGCCAGCCAGCAGCCTCCAGCAGCCAAAAGCCCCGTTTCCTGCAGGAGCACTCCTCTCCCACTCTGCTATGTCTCAGTGGTTACACTTATACCAAATCACACCCATTTCACAGAAAGAGAGACTGAGGCCAAAAGGAAACTCATTCTCTCAAGGTCAACCAAGGTTAGTCTTCATTTGAGCTGGGGAGCAGAAGGCAGTTAGCTGCTATGCACCTGTCATCCGCTATCTGAAGCGGGAAGCACTTCGGATGGAAGATGTGGAGGCAGGCATGCGGCTAGGCTAGAATCCAGGCCTATCTGCTTTCTACATGTCTGGGTCTCAAGCTTCATTCTGCTAGGAAAACTTGGTAACAGGCCCAAGTCACCCTTGAACTTATCAGCCCCACTGGTGAGACATGAGCTCACTCAGGCCCCATACACTAGACACAGGTGTGGGTAGGCAGAACAGATTCTGGCCCAAATCTCTGCCCCTAGTACTTACTGGCCTGATTGCATGCTACATTCTATGCCTTGAGATGCCACTCCCCGCCCCCCACCCAACCCCACCCCTGCCCCATCTTGCCCTTTCTGCCTTCTAGAATCCCAGGACGGTTTCCTGTCCCAGTAGGCACTAGCCTCCCATCTCCATGGAGTTCTGGGATAATTGCATTAGAACATTCCCTTTTAACTGTCTTATCCAAAGGCTATACTGGACATGCAGTCATAGTGGGGAGGAGGCTCAACAGGCCACTAACGCAGAAGGTCAGAGCCCGTCCAAGTTGCCAGGTTCCCTGCACCCCACCCCCACCCCCCACACTGCAGATACCACTGACTCCCCAAGGGAGCTTGGCCTGGAACATCAGACAGAGCAAGCTCCACAGGAGGCTCCCTCCTGTCCCCTGAACCTGCCATTCTGTACACCTCTTCCAAACTCCCGTAAATGCCTTTCCAGACTGCTGGGAGACTTCCTGGGGGAGGTGAGCTAATATCAGATGAAGACTTATGGGTGGGAGGGACTGGCTCAGAGGAGAAAAGGGGCATTACAGCTTTTTGATTCGTTAGTTGTTTTTGTTTTTGTCTTTTGAGACAGGGTTTCTCTGCATAGCCCTGGCTGTTCTAGAATTCCTTCTGTAGACCAGGCTGGCCTCGAACTCACAGAGATCTGCCTGCCTCTGGAGTGCTGGGATTAAAAGTGCATAGATTCAGAAGAACTGGCCTAATGGTAGTATAGCTCCTTAGGAGGCTGAAGCAGGAGAAGAAAAGTGTGAGGATAGCTTGGACTACAGAGTGAATTCCAGGATAGCCTAGACAACTTAGTGAGACCCTGACACAAAATAAAAAGTATAATCATGTGGATGGGGGGGTGGGGGATACACCCCAATAGAGTATCTGCCCAGCGTGCATGAGGCCCTGGGTTCAACTGCCACCGATACCGCTAAAATGTAGGAAGCGTTTCAGCCTCCAAATGAGGATGCAAGTACCACTAATGTCACTATGTCCAAGGCAAAAACCTCTAGATAGGGCACAGCCTGGAGGACACTGTGGGTTTGTTTACTGCAGTCCTCCAAGGGAGAAGATGTGAGCAGAAACTGAAGGAAAAAGTACCAGCCCTCACCCACCCCGAGACCTCTGGCAAAATGAGGGGCTGGGAATTCTGCTGTGGAATAGGGGTGGGGCTAGCTCCTTCTGCCCATCAGGAGAACTCACTGAGACAGGCCACCATCCAAGAACCCAGGGTATCAGGAACCAGAGAGAACCCATGAGGCTGACATCTCCAGACAGAATTCTCCCAGGACTTCTGTGACTAAGAGTGGTCATGGTAGCAGCCCTAACATGACCAACAGAGCTGCAAGCTGGGCCCAAACAGCACAGCTTTCTGGAAGCAGCCCCATCTCATGCCCACGGTGCCCTCTGCTCTTGACCCCGTGCTCCCACAGTCTTCAGATAACAAGGATGAGTCGTCCAGAGGCTGTGACCTCCCACCCCCACTGAGAAACATGTCTTAGGCCCAGCTTGGCCTCACACCTGGCTTGTGGTCTTGAGCATGTCTCTCAATGTTACCCTACTGGGAAAATGAAGCAACTGACTTCATTGGTCAAAGGTATCAGGGACCATAGGGTGCTGAGCTCTGACAGCCATTTAGTCCTCCCAACAATCTTATAAGCACTGCTGTCATCACTGTGTCACCAACAAGCAGAGGAAAATAGAACCACACAATAAAGGATATCTGATTACACAGGGAGATGGGATTTGAACTTAGGGAGTGGCGCTCCAGAAACTTCTGCAGATCGTTTGCTCTGATCTTAGGTACAGGAAGCTGTCACTGTGTGTTCCTGCAGGCAAGGCATACTGGGATCCTGAGCCTAAGGCTCAAGGGCAGTGCTCATGGCATGCTGGGGTTGGAACTGAGAGACGCTGGAGCGCCCTCACACCTACCGCCCTCAACTCCACCCTGAGCAGCCCTGACAATCCACAAGAACTCTGCGAGAGCTGGAGATGATGCATCCCAATTGTAATTCCAGCACTTAGGAGGCTGAAGCAAGAGGATCACTATAAGTTCAACACCAGCCTGGGCTACACTGTGAAACTTTGTATTAAACAAACAAACAAACAAACAAAAAAAAAACACCAGAAAACACTCTATGAAAAAGACTATGGAGAACCCACCCCACTCACTATTTCTCCAACATAGGAGATATTACTTCAATCTTCTGAACTGGGGACCCACCCTGGGGTGGACGAGATGATCTTAATAGGTGCCTCTGTTAGCATACAGCCCAGTCTGCCTAGCAGCCTATGATGTCATTACCTACCCGCCATTCAGTGTGCCCCTGCCCAGGAGTCTATAAAAGGACAACCCTGCTGGCCAGTGCTGACGCATGCCTTTAATGCCAGCACTTAGGAGGCAGAGGCAGGTGGATCTCTGTGAGTTCGAGGCCAGCCTGGTCTACAGAGTGAGTTCCCAGGACATTCAGAGCTGTTACACAGAGAAACCTTGTCTCGAAAAACAAAAACAAAAACAAACAAACAAACAAAAGACAACCCCACCTCCTCTCCCTCCCCCTCTCTTTGTCTTTCTCTCCCCTTGGGGTGCCCCACCCACTTTCAAGCTCTCCCATGCTTTTTATAAATAAACTTCTCCATATCATATCTGTTGTGTGGCTTATATTTCATATTTAAAAGCCTCCTCCCTGAAACCTCTTGGCAGTGCCAGAGGGCAGAGGACAGGCAGAGAATGACTTACCGGACTTTTCCTTCCTGTGGCAGCTCATGAGGGGGGTCCTCACACACCAGCCTGGACTCCCCATCCAGCAGGTAGGTGTAGACAGTCTCCTAGGACCAAAAGCCCTCATGAGACTCTTCAGAGAGGCTGCCCAACCCTAGTCTGTGCATGGCAAAGTCACGGGGCCCTGGGGCCAGAGCCTGGTGGTTTATGAAAGGGTTCTGGGCAGGCAGAGGTCCATGAATCTGCTGCTTTTCTTACTGGTCACCGCAAATCCAAGGTGTGAGCCAATCACCCCCACCTTGGACTCCAGCCTCAGGCATCTGGCAAACCATACTTGGTATGGCATGTGGGCTACACTGGCTCAGGATGTTTTTCTCTTCCAACACCCCCCATGATCCAAGCCAGGCCACTGTGCCTGGACTCTGTGGCCCTGGAAGGCTTCCCAGAAGAAGCAGCCTTTTAGCTGCAACTGGCCCCACTTGGGGTGCAGTTCAGAACTAACCCACACAGGTGGGCAAGTGGTGCAGAGAGTAAGGAGCACGTCAGAACTCACGATGGGGTGAAGGGCTATGAGGGGGTACCTGACTGCGAGTGAGCAGGGCTGAGGCTGAAGGGCCTTAGGGACAGGTGGGAGCAGAGGCTGAGCAAGTTTGCATTTTAGGTCAGGGTAGGTTGGAAGCACTGGGTGGAAGCTTGTCAGGTCTCTGGTTCAGCAATTCTCCCTCCCTAGGACAGACCAGCCTTGACTGCCAGCCTCATCCAGGCAGAAGCGGTCATCTCACAGAGAAAGATCTACTTCCTCACATGTAGCCAGTTAAAGGGACTGGCCAGTCCCCATGCCTGTTGGGAACACTCTCTCTTTGGGAGGCTGGGGAACCCTCTCTGCTGAGGGTGATACAGAGGGCCTTGGGAGGGCTGTTGAAGGCTCTCGCTCAGGAAGTATGGCATCCTCAGCCGACTGTGAGAAGGCACAACCCTGCCAGCTGCTCTTGTGGCTCTTGGATAGTCCACAGGGGATTCCCTACCATGACTTCTTGTGACACTGAGCTGGGTTTAGTTGTCCTGAAATGAGATAGGGGTTACAGGACCCAGGAGATGGAGGGTAAAAGCAGACTCTGGAAAGGTTCAGCTTTCCCTTGATGAGAGTGATGGGGGTCTAGGCTCAAATTGGGAGTTTTGTTTGATGTGTTTGGCTTTTGTTTTTGAGACAAGCGCTCTCATGTTGCTCAGGCCGACCTCAGAGTCACTGTGTAGTTAAAGCTGCCTGAGGCCTTGTGGCAGTCCTGCTTTGGTCTCCCAAGTGCTGGGATCACAAGTGTGAGCCACCATGCCGGATTCTGGGCAAGCAGAATCCAGGGACAAAAGAGCCACTTGGAGAGCGCCACCATCCCTCAGCTCTGCCCGGCCTCCTCCTCCTTCAGAGAGGGAACAGAAGCTCTGGAGGGTTGATTGTTTGTTTGCTTGCTTGCTTTTGTTTTTTTGTTTTGCTCAGACAAGTTCAGAGCCTACCAGAGCACCCAGTGTCCACGAGTCCATCCTCCCCACAGAGAAAGGTGGGCAGCCATGGGGGCGGAGGAGGTGGGTGGGTAGGAGCCACCCTTCACTTCCGTGTGTCCGCGCCTTCCACGCTCATGCTCAGCCATCCTGGTTAAATTTAGCTGAGTTTACTGGGTAGGAGGGTTGCTTTTCGCTTTGTACACATCAGCCCCATCTGCACTCAGGCTGCTTACCACAATGGGTGCTGATGAGGAAGCCAGGTGCTGCAGCTCTCCTCCTCTTCTCCCAACCCCCACCTCCCAGGGCCCAGCAGAGGCTCCCCCAAGTCTGGGCACCCCCAGCCCATCACTGGCCTCTTGAGTAACATCTTACTGCCTCTTGGACCTCAGCTGTCATCTCAGCCCCAGCTTTAGGCTGTAGTTAGCTGGGCACCAAGCCAGTTATTCCTCCTCCCCTCCCCCCCCCCCCGCCCTCCTCCCTCTCTTCCACCAGCCTCAAGGCTTGCTGGGCAAGCCCACAATCACTGACCTGCCAGCTTCCCCCCACCCTCACCATCCAGATGTTCCTCCACCCCAGGGCAGATGTTGTCTCAGTCACAACCCTCTCCCAAAGGATTTATTTTTGGGCGCCAACACACCACCCACTTCCTACCAATTTCACGCTCAATAAAGCTCAGTCATTAGCCCTCCTCCTGGGCGCTGAACTTCTAGGAGGTTTGGGGAAGACAGAGCTGAGGACAGGGAATAAGGGTGCATAGATGCCAAGCCCCATTTGTCCCTGCCATGCTGTGTGTCCTTGGTGAAGTACCCTCCCTCTCTGGGCCTTTGGAGGGTCATCCATCACTCAGAGCCAGGGACAATAGGCTCTAATGGGGGTGGGAAAGCTGCATCCCGAGTTGGTCGTGTTTCCTGAAGCCAAAGTTGCCTGGGCCAGTGTGTAGACTAGGGAGAGGATGTTCAGGAGGGACTTAGTTTAGACATATCCTTCTCCAAGAAGTCTTATGCTGATTCAAAACCTATTCTCCAAAGCCCTCTGTATCCCTCCAGCATGCACAGCTGTGACCCTGCTTTGTGACTCCAGGGAGCTGGTTCATCAGCCTCCTGCTTAAAGAATGAGCAATGGCCATTGGAGCCAGAAGTGACAAAGCCTGCAGACGGGAGGCTCAACGCCTCTAACAAGGCACTCAGGGTTCAGGTGACCCTGGTCACCTCTCTCAACCTACCATCCCATGCATGGTGATGTGATGGGACACAGAGGAGCTTAAAGAATACCAACTCTCCAGTCTCCTGTTTTTACCCAATCCCAGATCCTCTACACATCAAGAGTGAGTCCTCTAGGACCTCCAAGACCTGATATCCAGGAAGTTCTTCTTCATGTCTACCCTCAACTTCTCCTGCTACACATACTCCCAAACCCAAATGACAGTCTGGCAGGTTGGGATGCAGCTTACAGCTGGACAGAGGCTGAAAGGAGGAGGGCGGGAAGGGAAGACACCTACCACTCTCGGAAGCACGGCTGAGAGGGCATCCTTGGCAGCCTGCCGCAGGCCGGCGATGTCGATAACAGCGCCCAGGCTCAGCAAAGCATCCTGGAAGATAAGAAAGAACACGAATGATTCTGCCTGGGAACCTAGGCAGAGTCCTGGACCCAGGAACTGTGGGGCGAGCCCTGAGGCTAAGATGCTGGAGTTTAGAGCATCAGACTCCATCAGCATTAAGGCCAAAGAGTGACCAAGTCCCTTCACCTTGCATATGGGGAACCTGGGGCTTAGAGATAGTCCAGAGGCCTACCCTAAGGCCTCACGGCAAGTTATGTGGAGTCACCACAAGTTTTCTGCCTTTAGGAAAGGGACTGCTCTGGGATCTGTATGTTGGAGGAATTTTGGCCATATTCCAGTTTCAGCTGGATGGAAAGCAGCAAGCATGGGGGCTGAAGGCTGAGGAGCAACCAAAGGTAGGCATAACAGAGTTAGGCCACTACAGGCAGGGGAGGCAAAGTCAGCCTTGATTGCCTCCTAGCCTTCCCCCCTCCCAGGAACAGGCCTTGTCCTTGGAGAGCCGGAACCCAGACAACAAAGGTCTCTTCTTCTCGCTCTATTAATTTGGCCGGAGCCACAGGGGATCAAAGAGAAGGTAACGGAACAGGGGAGCGAGGCCAAGGCAGAATGGTGACTCACACCATCCACTCAGCCATACGCTCCTCTCCCCAGCACTTGGAAGTCCTTCCTGGTGTCTTCCCTCTAGGTCTGTGTTTAGAACTTAAAGTGAGTAACTATGGGATGGAGGAGGCATGGCTTGTTTGGACCCCATTGCTGTGAAAATGATGTCAAGTTGAGGGTCTTAGTGGACCCCATGGCATGCACATAGCTGATAAAAAATTAAAATGCGGAAATAATCAGAGTTACGTTCATAGAAAGTTGTTAGCCCTAATAGGCAGGCGCTAATTCCTCGCTTCTGTCATGTGGTTAAACCATCCTCAATTTCTAGCGTCCCAGATAAGAACAAGAAGAAATTTGTCCAAATGCTATGACCCTTTCAAGGTGGGAGTTAGGACCCAGCATGTGGCTAAGACTGGATAGCTCAGGAAGGTTCAGATACCCCAGAGTGGGGAGAAGTGAGCTCTGTGGCCACTGAATGGCCAGGGGACCCAAAGGCTCCCACAGGAAGCTGGCACCATCCAGTGGGATGCAGCATCCTCTTTCTGACACAGACACACTGCCAAGGCTGAGGCTGTCAGGTGAGGGGGGCACTCTGGCTCCCCATCTCCAAGGGTTGTCAAGAATAAACCAAGTGTGGCCTGACAGAAAGGTTGTCCTGAGATGAGGTCTGAATGAAGCCAGGGGTCCCTCCAGGTGTCAGCTCCAAATGCCACTGCCAAGTCTCCTTGGCTGTGGACACACATACACACACACACACACACACACACACACACACACACACACACACACACACCTCCCAGTGGGAGGGGCAACAGCTGGCATTGCCTTGCCTGCTCAGGCCTTGCTTTGATCTCTCCTACTGCTAAGAGTGAACCACGTCTTGGTTATGTTTGATGTGTATATAGTCTTGGGCCCTGGTAGCAGTTGATTCCACATGACACATCCTAAATCTGCTCTTGTGACCCTCAGGAACAGCTTGCACAGCCTCAGTGCTGCCCTTCCATAGCACCCTACATCCTTGAAGATACCCAGCATGATATCAGACTCTTCCAGGTTCTCATGGGACCAGCTACTACTTCCTCATGTAGCACATGCCAGAGATGCCCGTATCAGCTGCTAACACAGCATCTGTGCCAGGCTACTGAATGTTTCTGAGGCCAAGGCTGAAGACCCCAAAGAGGTGATCCTGTACCCAAAACAATCTCAAAACAATTTTCTTGGCCCATACTCTCCAGACTGGGGCTTCAAGGACAGGGCTCTGTGTGGTGGTACTCATGTAGACCTCTTCCTGCCTGGAGGCAGGAGGATTGCCAAGAGGAGGCCAGAGAGGGTCTGACTTTGGTGATACCTGCCATGTGTGTGCTAGGAAAGCAAGAATTGGGGTGGTGTGCAGACAAAGCAACGGGGTGAGCCTTATATGCAAGAGAAACTTCCAAAACCACAGGCTGTAGATAACCGGCTCCCTATTTGAGAGATGTGGAAACTGAGGCTCAAAGAGAAACAAAAACCCATCTGTGGTGGGCCAGAGATCACCAATCCCTCCAGATCTTCTACCCCTGTATGTGCATATTCATTACCCAACTTCCATCTCCCACCCCTGGGGCTTAGAGAAATCAGTGTGTCCTTTGTTCTGATTGGCCAGCTCCTCAACCTGCCCTTTGCTTTGATTGGTGGATGCCTTGAGCTGTCCTTTACTCCATTTGGTTGCTGCCTGTCTGGCCTTTATTCTGACTGATCCGTTTTCTGTGACCTTTTTAGGCCAAGAGCAGGAAAATGGTGGTGGTGAGGTAAGAAAACTTGGGGAGAGTTGGGGCACCAGCAAGGAGGGGTTCTCCATCCTTGGCTGATTAAGTAGGATGCAGATAGGGTTGTTGAGGCTCTAGGCCTGGCAGCCATCTCTCCATCTGCTCTGGAGTCTGACCTGCCCAGGAGTGAGGTGTTAGCTGTAGGAATCGCTGGGGGAAACAGGCCACTTCAGACCTGGCCCTCAGAGGGGCCTTCACAGCTTGCTCAGATGCCACTTGCACCAGTGAATCCACACCTCCTGCCATCCTCACCCCTCCTACAATCCCCCCAACACCCACCAGGTCTGAGAGTAAAACTTAACCTCCACTACACCAGCTGGGGGAGAGGAGTCAAGTTCAAAGCCTGCCTGGGCATACTACAGAGCTGCAGCCTTGGAGGAGGGAAATGGGGCAATTCCTGAAATGGAGGCACAGTAGGGAGCCAGCCTCAAACAGGGTTAGTGCCCCAGGACTCCCAAAAGAAGGCAGAGGGAAAAGCAGCCATTTCTGACCACATGCACCTGTGTGCCACACATACATGCTGCCATGTATACACCTTCACCTGAAGATGCATGTAGATGCTTCATATATGCACACACAGAGAAATGCAGCTACACATCCAGTGCGTACAGGACTAAGCACGCACACACACACACACACACACACACACACACACACACACACACACTACCCCACAAGTGCACATAGCACATGTGCACATACACAAGAGCCCTAGCTCAGGGTGGGTGGAAGCAGTCACATTTCTTGTCCTTTCAGCTTTTGTGAACAAATAAAGTGTAAATGCCAACATAACAACCAGGCAATTTTCCAGACCCCAGGGGAGAACCTGTGGTATACAGACAAGAGCAGTGATTTCCAGCCTTGTCCCAGATTGACGAAAGAAGCTCCGTGTGGCCTTGAACACACACACCCCTTTCCTCTTCTGAACCGTGGTGTCCTCCTTAATGTAAAAAGGGTCTTTCCACTCTGCTAGGTCTAGTTCTGTGGTGCTATGGTTTAATTTGATGAGGGTAAGTGAGTTGGTTGGGAAAAAAATAGGTGAGTGGTGGACGGATGGAAAAATGGGATGGGTGGATGGGTAGATGAATGAGTGCTTAGGAAAAGATGTGAGCGCGTGGATGGTGGATAGATGGATGGGTAGATAGGTGGGTGAGCGAGTGGGGGAAATGGGTGGATGGTTGGTGGCAGTTTGTGGACCATAGGAGGCAGCCTTTTCACTCTCTCCAGCCCCCTTACCTGCTGCTGTGGGCTGACGCTGTCATCAGCACCGCAGACAGCGCCATTCTCATGTACCTACTTTCTCTCCAGGTACCAAGAAAGGGGAGGCTGATGAAAGGCAGGGTTTCTCTGAAACCAGGGAGGTTGCTAGTTTTCTGAAACCTGGGCCTGCATCAGCATTTGTGAGCTCAGTTGGGGAGAGCAGAGGGTCCAGACTGACTTGCTTCTAGCTCCTTCATAAAGCCCAAGATTATATGAAACCAGAAACTTGGGTCTTCTCCCCTTTGGAGCCACCCACAGGGACAGATGGCCTTGAGTCAAGGGTCACTGGCAGGAGATGCTCTTATTTCACCACCACCACCACCCCGTGTCTTTCCCGCTTCACAAACCCACCATCTGTTCTCCCCACTGCCAGCGCCGAGAGTAATAACATCGAACTCATGAGTAAGACCCAAGCTATAGCCCGGGAGCATCTCCGCAGATCTGTCTAGTCTTGCTAACCTCTGGGTCTCTTCTGGGACTGTGGTTAGGGAATGTCCTCACAGACTGGATTCTGACATCCTCCTCCAAAGGGAGATTACCCAGGATGCTGGAGCTCCTCTGCCCTCCTGCTTCTTTTGGTCCCTCTGGGCCAGGCTCTTCTGGTCCCTCTAAGTGCTTCTCTGCCTCTCCCCATCATTCCCTTGTTGATGTCCATCTGTCACATGCTGCTCTCCTTTCTTGCCACGTCGTCTCCACCTCCACATCCTGGATGGCTTCTCCTTCCTGCATGCTCCCCACCCCCACCACTCCTGTCTTCCCTGCCCACTCCTCCCCCAGATCTCCAAGAAATTGTCTTGAGAACACGGAGAGAAAAACGCCTGACAAAAGGAGTGCAGCCATGAATAGAGGCTCCAGAAAGTGGTCACGGTAGGGAAAACCAGAAGTCTGGAGCAGACACCACCTGTCCCTTTTTGTCACCAGCCTCCCGTTCTAGTGAGCAATACACACATTTCCTAATCTTCCTCGGAGAATGGGGGTGGGGGTGTACTCATCTCTGAGTCCAGTGCCTGCCTGCTGCTAACCAGTGCCAAGGCTCAGATAGGGCCCTCAGAACTACCTAGAAGAACTCCTTGGAACTCAGACTAGAGGAAGCCCCTGGCCCATGCCCAATCCCAGAACCCCAGGTTTATTCTTTGGCTCCTCACAGCTGCCCAGCCACCAAGGCAGAAAACAGGAAGCAGGACAAAGGTGGCTCCCTTCCCTCCTCCCCACCCGCCCACGCCTGCCACCTGCCCAAAGAGCTGCCTAGCAGACCTGGTGCCTGAACTATTACAAGAGCTGCCTGTGTGCGCTAACACTAGCATCCGGAGACCTCCCCATGACAAGGCTGAGCTGGGCCAGAGGCAGAAGAAAGGGAAAAGGCTAGGTGATGTGGGGCAACTCAGGTGACAGGTGAGCTGGCTTGGATGTCAATGCCATGAGTGACTCTGGCTATGGGGAAGGAAAGATGCCTTTCTCAAGGACTGATTGTGGTTTAAGATGTCTTTCAGTGGTTCCCAACTTTGTCATGCCCCAGAGTCACCTGGAGAGCTGTTGAAAGACAAAGTGCTGGCCCCACCCCCAGAAGTTTCTGACTCAGCTGGTCTAGGAAGAGGTCCAAGAATCTGCATCACTCCCCACCCCCAATTCCTAGCTGCTGCTGGCCCTGAGAAGTGCCTTTCGTTCACCCCACTTTAGAGAGGCAGGTGAGGATAAGGACCAGGGTGGGGGGAAGGTGGATCCTTGCTCCAGTGAAGGCAGACCAGATGACAACTGGATACGACCCCCACATGAAGAGACTCCACAAGAAAGATCCCAAGGAGGGGGACGTAAGAGTGAGAAAGGGAAAAATGAGCTATGGCCATGGGTCAGTTGGGTGACAAAGGAGCCCTGGGAAGGGACCACTTGCAGCTCAAGAGCCCAGCACTACAGAAAGGGCCTCTCTTGTGCTCCTCCTCTCTTTCTCCTCCATATGCCCCTTTCTTCTGCCCCACCATGCCCTCTTCTCCCTTGGCACACCATCCTTCGTAGACTCTGGCTTCAGTTGTTACTCCAACAGGGCCGCGTCCCCAGCCTCTGAGCCACACTGGAGACACGTGCACTGTAGAATACACCTGCGCCTGTCCTGGCGCCTCCCAAGAGAATCCCCACTCCTTGAGGGAGGCACTTGGCCCTACCGTTGGCTACTCTCATCCCACACCCATAGCCAGTCTCTCCTGGACATCCCACTCTGTCCCAGCCAGGCCTGAACTTCTATCCCAGGTCCCACCACTGTCCAGGGCCCCTTTAGAGCCATCCAGGGCAAGGTGTTAAACAGTGGGAAGAAGAAGTTGGGAGGTACGGCAGTCTGAATGAGAAAAATAAGGGATATGGAAAGAGGAGCAAGGCAAACGCTGAGTATGGGGAAGAGAGTGATGGCCCTGCCTGCAAGATTTAATATCATGTTGAGATAGGTCAGGCTCTGGTCTCTCCTCACCCTCCCCGCCTTCAGCTGCCTCCTCTACCCAGTAGGACTGCTCTTTTCCCTAGCCCCCAGGTTTCTCGCTGGCAAAGCCCAGCTGCCAAGCCCATCACCACCATGTCCTCACCACTCTCACCTTCTCCTTTTGGCTTCCAGTCATCTCTCTCTTGTCTCCTTGACCATGAGAGCTGAACTGAGCACAGTGGGACAGTTGGTGGAGGCTGGCATAAGCATCTGGTGACTCAGAGTTGTGCCTGGGGAGATGTCTAGGCAGCAAGGAAGCTGAGTCCACTGTCCCCCCCCACCAGGGTGTACAAGAAAGAAGGGACCCAAGGGAATCGGTGTCTTGAGAAAGGGCCTCGGTGAACTGGCTGGCCTCCAGCTCCAGGTTCCAAGAGGCTGCATATCTGTGGCCCCAGCCCTCACATGGCCTTGAAGGAAGGTCAAGCGCTTGACACAGCAAGTCGAGAAGCCTCCAAAAGCCAGACATAAGGAGAAAGGGATGCTGAGTGACCATGTCGACCAGTGTCAGAAAGGAACACGTGCCAAAGGAAATGATGGCCAGAGGAATGATTGGGCAAGAGTGACTGAGAGAGCTAGTGAGTGGTCCTTTCTCCTAGGACCCTCACAACACGATGGCTACTCCTTACAGCACTGTGTGTCATTGCCTTCTCACTCTCTCCCATCTGGCTACCCCCATCAGAGCAGGAGTTTTGGGTGGAAGATAATGGCATCCTGGTTGCCTCATAGCTCTTCTGACTCTTAGCATCACTTGGCCCCCAACAAGAGCCTAGAAATGTTGGAGGCCCCTGAACTCTTGGCAGAAAGGTAGATGTCCTGGAAGCATCCCAAGTCTGGCAATGATGAAAGTCCTAGAGGAAGAGCCTATGGAATGAGAGGGTGTTTCTCGCCGAGAACTTCTGTCAGCATTTTCAAGGTATCTTGGAAAACCAGGAGACTTTCTGTTGCTCTTCAGGATCATCTCCCAGTGGGAAAACGCCTAGGCCCTGGGGATCGGAGGGCTCCTCAGCAAGAACAGACAGAGCAGCATTTCCTATTTAAGGAAGTCTTCCTACCCAGGGACACCTGTCTCCACCCCAGCCCTTCTAGAATTTCTATGGGACCAGAGCCTATAGGCCTCAGGTTCTTGGCATTGGATCCCCAGTTTGATATGGGGTATATGGAAGGCCAGAGAAAACAAAAAGGTCTAGCCAGGTTCGCCTCTAGAGACATGGGCAGGCCCCTCTCTCCTGTGGCTCTGGGCCTCTCAAGCGCTGCTTTGGCCAAGGAATAGACTGGTCATCCCTCCAATGTGGGAACAGCACTGGGTGCCTCTCTCTCTCTAGCCCTGGTTGGAGTCTCTTGTCTCTTGCTTTCCCAGCTTCCCCTTCCCTGCCGTGCCCACAATAGATGATAAATGCTGAACGGCACTGGCTTGACACAGGGTCAAGTACGGCCTGCAGACATCAAGAAGGAAGGGCTGACTGGAGTGCTGGGTGCAACACTGGGCTGACCTGGGACCAGGCCGGGAACTGGCTGCCCCATGGTACCTGCTTGGGGGTTGGTTCTGACTCTGTCTCCAGATCCTCCCAGTACCTCCCGAGGGACCTCGTGTGTGTCGGTCCCACAGCCTCACACTGCTTCCTCCTGTGACGGACTGTCTTTGGCTTCATCCTCACAATTTGGCCCATCCCAGCTGTTCCCCCAAATCCCAGGAGTATGGAAGTATGAGAAATACAGGGAAAGAGACTAACTTAGAAACAGGGAGAGCCAGGAGGGGACTCTGGAGACAGGACTGGAGAGGCAGGACCAACCAGGGAAGAGCCCCAGCACCACCTACGGAAACCCTTGAAGGCACAGCCAGAGACCCAGGAGAGGAGAGGTTTCCCCCCTCTGCGCCTCAGATTCCTGCCCCTCCTTTCCCTCTCCCTGCCCCTGGTGGAATGTGTGAGCACTTTTATTGTTCCTAAGAATAGCCCTTCTTTACTGGGGACTCGAGTGAGGAATCTTCTGGACAGGGTTCATCCCAGGCATGCCCCTGCCTTTGTGTTCCTCTTTGGGCTCCCTCACCCTGTACAGCACTTTGCTAAAACATAAGTGTGACCCAGGAGTCCCCCCGCCCCGCCCCGCTCCGTGGAATGTCCTTGTCTCCTCAGACCCCCAATGGGCTCTGGGTTTCTAGGCTGTGTGGAGCTGTTGGCAAAGTCCCTGTGGCCACCTCCAGAGGGGCAGCGGGATCAGAGGACATGGCCATTTATGTTTCTTTCCTACCCAGTGTCTTCAAACTCAGGCCTTTGCTCAATGGGTGCCTTCCACACTTGACCCTCTTTCCCCCTCTCCCATTGGTACCCTTGTTCCCCATTTCTTATGCCCCGGTATCCTCCCTTCTCTTCTGACCTTTCAGGCCCAGCCTTAGCCTGGTCCTCTAGGAGCCCAGTCCTGTTCCCCGGCTCCTCTCTCCCTGCTCCCTCATATGTAACAGAGCAGGAGTGAGGCCTCAGGGTCCTAGCACACCCTCCGGTGAACCAGAGAGTTGATGGGGAGATCTTGTAGGCTTTGGGGCCCCGTGTTTTGAGAATGGACTCTCATCAGCCCCTCCATGGCTCCTCCCAGCCTTTTCTTGTTTGTACTAGATCCCAAGTGTCACTGTCCATCGCAGTCTCCAAGAGAAGCTCATCCAATCTCACCTCCTCCCTACCTCCATTTCTTCAGCTGAGAGAACCAATCCCCAGAGAGAGGTGCAGCAGAGGCTGGCCAAGACCTCTGTCACTGCGCATTGATGTACAGGGTCCCAGCTGGTGGAGCTCCAGGGACAGAAGCAGGCACTTCACACGCTCACCCAGCCCCACCCCACAGGCAGGCTGGCATCCAAAGCTATTTATTTGCCTTTGGAGGGCCCAGAAACCAGAGAACAAACATCCGGATTCTGCAGAATTTCTCCTACTCTCCCTCCCTCATTCCTCTAGGGCCCGGAAGCTGGGACTAGTATATACATGTGTGCTTGTGCACGCACACACGCGCACGTGCGCGCGCACACACACACACACACACACACACACACACACACACACACACACACACACACACACGGACAGTTCCTCGCACACCAGGGCTGGGTAACTGTGAGCCAGGGATCTCTGAAAGACAATGCCCTCCTCCCAGAACCTCAGACCCTCTGTGAGATTCAGAACAAATGTTATTTTGCAAAGGAGATTTTTAGCAGCATGTGAGAGGGTTTTCTCATTGCAAAACTCTGTGTACATTCATCAGGATTGGCTTTTTTTTTTTCTTTCTCTGTGGGGAGCTGGGAGCTCTCACTTTACTGGTGACCTAAGCACATGCCATCCATAATGGTGTGTCCCTAAGGAATATCACATGACCATAGCTGAATATGTCCCTTGGGTCATGAGACAGAAACATCTGCGGTGTGAAAGTATGTGGCCTGTACTTCCGTGGAAGAGCAAAGTGAACGCATTTATGTAACTTCTGTAGCCATGTGGCCATCTGTATTTATGGGTGGCCTTCACTCCCTGTGTCCAGGTAGGTATGAATAAGGTCATTAAGGTTGACATGAGACTGGGGTGTGTGTGCTGTGCGTGTGTGTCTATCTGGGAAACCATGAATAGCCTGGTGGCTGGTCTTCCATCTGAATGAGCAAATGTGTCTGAGGCTCAGTGTTGGCATCTCCAGAGTCAGATTCTCTCCCACCATGCACCACTCACCTCCTCCATCACCTTCCTGAGGTCAAGACCCACCTCTCTGCTCCTGCACATGCCACACACATCCAACAAATCTTAAAAACAAAACAAAACAAACAGCAAGCAAGCAAACAAAAACCCTCCCTGGTCTCAGAGGTCTGCTCTGCAAATAGTACCTTCCCCAGAGCTAGAATCAGGCAAATTTTGCCTCAGCTGACTGCAGGTGACTGGGACTACCTTTGAACAAGTTGAGAAAAGCAAATCTCAGTGAGGAGAGAGGGCCTAATTCCAGTCTCACTCAGCTCCCCTGGAGTCCTTGTCCAAGAGATAAAATGCATGGTTAAGATGCACCCGCCTTATAGATAATAAGGCCTGTTCTGCCTCCAGCACACCCTGGGACTAGAGGGACTCTGACTCTGGAACTAGAATGTCACATTTCAGATGAGGCTTGCAGGATGACCCACCCCTTCCTAAGTCCCCTTCTAGGACTCTAACCCCTTGACCCACCCTGAGCCCCTCCTTTCCAGGAGAATGTCCCATAGCTGAGATGCTGGGCCCAGCTAGCTCAGCATGGCAGCAATGAGACACCCCTCCCCATAACCAACTCTCATGGTTGTACTAGGAAACAGGTGGGTACCCAACCAAGAAAACTGGGGCTGGGGGGCAGTCTCCAGTATAACAGCCTCTAGCTGAGTTTGGAGTGACCCATGCTTTGGACCTTGATTATTCTTGAGAGAGCCTGAGGGAGTGGTTAGGGTCCTGGGACAGGCAGCAGACACCTATGTCCTCAGCTGTCAGTACGAGCCTCCTACCAGCCCCTGTTTCCCCCATCAAACCCAGATCCCCTACTGGTGTGATTAACCAAATTATGGGTTTTTTTCCATGAGCAAATTGCATCGGTCTTAATTGAATGAGGAACCTGTGCTCGAGCCTCATGGGCTGGTGAGTCCAGCGGGGTTCTGAGAGAAAGGAATGCAGGAACAAACAGAAGTGTCACCACAACGCTGAGCAGGGACAGAACATGAACAGGGAGAGAAAAGAGGGCTGAGGCCATGAGGGCACATCCCTCCCTCCCATGGGTGGTCCTCTCAGATAAATGCCCAGAGTTCCAGAGTTGAGAGGGAAGCACCCCGAGAGGCAGAACCTTCACCCAGCATGGGGGAGTGTTTCCCATGATGTTACCAACAGCCTTACGTGGTACTTGAGGAAACTGAGGCTCAAAAAATAAAATGGTGAGCTTCAGTCGGAATCTACAGCAGTGCTCTTGGTCAGCTTGGTCAGCCTCCGAAGACGTCTACTGGGATGAGGCAGCCTCACCTGCAATCCTTCCTGGGTATCTAGCACAGGAAGGACTCCTCACATCAGCACATGCCAGCTAAAACTTTCTCTTATCCGCACTACAGTGCTCATCTCCCCTTTGGTGGTCAGCAAGTACGACAGGGGCTGGCCCCAGATACAATCACCCACAAAACATCTTCAGTCCCTCTCACCCCCACACGGTGCTATGCTCTGTGTCACACACATCACCCCCAAGATATCACACGAGGGCGCAATCCCTGTCACCTTCTCATAGCAGGCCCCACATACTCAGTGACATAGGGTCGCTCCAATGTCCACAGTGTCCCACATTAGCTGTCACACAGAGACTCATTACTGTCACCCTCACTCAGGATGTCTCACATTCTCTGAATCACACATCGCATCGGGCAGTGTCTCACCCTTTCACAGCACTAGGTAAGGCTTCCGTGCAGGCTCTGTGTCAACACTGTTTCATTTCGATGCCACCCCAGAACCTCTCAGCCTCCAATATAAATAAATAAAGGAATAAATGGGATTTTAAGGTAGCAGGTGGACTACTGGGTAGAAAGGTTGAAGAGGGGATGAGAGTATCAAGGACATAAGGAAGTGGAAGGGCGTGGTGAGGAGAGTCAACAGGAACTAAGTGCAAGTGAAAACGACATAAGGAAACCTGCTAAATTAAGTGAAATAAAAATATTTCAGGAAAAAAATCAGCAAAATGATCTACAGAATGAGGAAAAAAACACTTGAAAATCTTGCATATAATAAAGGCTTAATACATAAGGAGTTCCTATAGCCCAACAGCAACAGAAAGCAAACAATCCAGCCTAGAGTATGAGCAAAGGGCTTGAGCAGACATTTCCCCAGAGAAGATGGCCATGTGGAAGGGTGCTCAGCATCTCTGGTCATTTAAGGAAAAAAGAAAAAGAAAAAGAAAATCAAAACCACAGCAAGAGGCCATGGCACACGCATTAGGAAGGCTGTTGGCCAAGAAATCCAGAAAACAGCGGGGGCTGGCTGAAGCGTGGAGAGACAGAAACCCTTACACACTGATGCTGCCAGACACGGGATGGACTCTTCTAAAACAAGTCAGTCCTGAACCACAGGCAAGAGTGCTAGTGTACACCTGTAACTCCAGGATTCAGTGAGCCATGACAAGAAGATCATGAGATCCAGGTTTTTGTGGGATAAACGGCAAAACAAACAGGCCCACTCAATGGCTTGCCACCAACCCTGAGGGGGATTCCTGCCACCCACATGGCAGAGGGGAGAACTGACTCCTGCGAATTGTCTTCTGACCTCCACATATGTACCACGGTGCATACACACATGCAAGCACATGTGCAGTTGCACACACACTAAATAGAAAGTATTTACATTTTTTTAAGAAGAAGACGAAGAAAAAAAGCCAGGTGTGGTGGCACACGCCTTTAATCCCAGCACTTGGAAGGCAGAAGCAGGTGGATTATTGTGAGTTTAAGGCCAGCCTGGTCTACAAAGCAAGTCCAGGACAGCCAAGGCTAACACAGAGAGACTATGTCTCTAGAAACCACAGAACACAAAATACAAAGAAGAAGAAGAAGAAGAAGAAGAAGAAGAAGAAGAAGAAGAAGAAGAAGAAGAAGAAGAAGAAGAAGAAGAAGAAGAAGAAAGAAAGAAAGAAAGAAAAACATGAAAATCAAATGTAGGTTATACCTTATACCATATGGTCCAGCAAGAGTAATTATCAAGATATACCCAAGATCACTGAAAGCAGTCTTGAAGGGATTTTTACACACCCATTTTCACAGGCCCAATATCCACAGCAGCTAAACAGTGGAAATGGCAGGAGTGTCCGTTAGTGGCCAAAAGATCAGCAAAAATATGTACACTGGTGTATCACTCGGCCATCAAAGGAAGAAAATCCTGTCTACACTCCAACACAGATGGACAACTCTAGAATAATATGATCAGTGACGTAAAAAGCCAGTCCTGCATGATTCCCGTTAGAGGCAACCCCTAGAGACTACAAAGTGGGAAGGAGGTTGCCAGGGGCTGGGCGGGCAGGAGGCCTCCTCAGAGGTAGATTTTGTTTGGAGATGAAAAGCATTTGGAGCTTGGCGAACATATTTAAGGACAGAAAACTCTCCTGTGTATATTTTAGCATAATTAAATAGTTTTTTTTTCCAACTTAACCAAAGAAAGCTGGAGAGAAAAATGAAGAGGAACCACACAGTTAATATGGCAAAACGTGAAATACTCGCAACCAAAGCTTGACAACTGTTGAGTCTGGGTGATACGGCAGCTTATTGTATTCTCCCTTGTGGCAGTGTCCTCAGACTCTTCTTATCTGGAGCCCGGTATAGTGGAGAAAACACTCAGTCCCAGTACTCAGGAGGCAGAGGCAGGCAGATCTAGGTAAGCTTGAGGCCAGCCTTGTCTACACAGTGAGTTCCAGGCCAGCCAGGGCTACACAATGAGACCCTACCTCAAGATAAAATAAAATAAAGAGTTCCACAATAGAAGTGTTTCATCTTCCTTGACCCCCCCCCCCCACCTTGTCCATCAACCCTGTCTCTCCTCTGTATGCTCGTGTCTGCATCCACATCACCATGCTGCCTTGGCTTCTAGGCCCACTTGCCAGTCATTGAGACAGTTTCCTCCTGTGTGTGTGTGCGTGTGTGTGTGCGTGTGTGTGTGTGTGTGTGTGTGTGTGTGTGTGTGTGTGTGTGTGTGGTGTTCAGATGTGTATGGGAGCCAGAGGTTAACTTCAGGTGTCTTCATCAACCACTCTCCCCATTAGCTTTTTCGACAGGGTTTCTTAGTGAATGTGGACCTCATTCAGCTGGCTGGCTGGTGGGGCAAGCCCAGGGTTTCTCCTGTCCCTGCCTCCCCAGGAGGTGTAAGACACTGTGTTTAGTTGTTGTTTTATTGTAGGAAAATGACGTTTGTATCCTCATACTTGGAAAGCACTTCACCAGCGAAACTATCTGTCAGCCCATTTCAGGGGTTCTAATTAGCCTCTCGCACCCACAGGATGGCACCACCGGCTCTTCTTTCCCTCTCACCTTCAAAGCCATCAACAAGTTCAATCATTTCCACCCCCACCCCCCAACCCTCTCAAAGGCTGGTTCAGTTCCCAGGAGCCTCCAAAGGGTCTGACTATCTCCGCACCATGCCACCCTACCCACCATGCCACACACAGCACTCAGAGCCAATTGTCTTTTGTACCCTGTTTCTTCCCCTGCCTCGAGTCATCACTGTCTACCCATAACACTGTCACACTCCACACTGTGTTCACATTTCACTTTGTCATGACCATTACGCATCCCATGTGCAGTGCCAGGCTGGAGGGCTGCAAGCATCATAACTATTTTCACACGCCCAGTGTCACTTCATGTCACATCCTTTACTGTATCACGTCCTTGGGGCACACACTGAGCCTCACAGTTCAACGTCAAGCAAGACACTGGAGCCACAAGCTCAGGACCACTCCTGTTACCATAGTGTCATCTCCCCATGTTTATGTATCTGAGTCTCATGACATCACACCTGTTATGTACCCATCATTACCCTCAGAGGCACACACAATGTACCTACTGTCTCACACACTTAGTGTCTCAGAGTACCGCACAACCAGTATTCAGTGACTCATTTGCTCTCTGTGCAGTGTCCCATGATCACTATCACATACTTAGTAGTATCATATGTCACAGGCTCAATACTACACGCCCCTTAGAACACCCATTGTCCCACAATCAACGTCTCACTGTCACCCGAAGCTGCACCCACACCCACCCCTTTGTAGGGCATAGTCACAGAGCTGCTGCTTCGTGTCAGCACGGTTTCCTGTTGTTGTGCTCACAGGCCTCAGCTGATGCTTGTTCCTCAGAGGCTTCCTGTTGTGAGGGTCCAGTCGGGCCGGGCCCTGGCTGAGGCATACAGCCTGTAGCCGGTCAGCAAAAACTCTGGATGAGAATGGGGCATTTCATGGTCTCCCCTCAATATACCCAAATTACCCAAATGCCTCAGCTTGGGCTGGTCCCATGAAATGGGCACCAGAGATGCCCACTGGGTACCACATAGGCACCACTGATAGAGTGCCTAGCCCCAGGCTTCCTAGTGAGACTCCTGGTAAGCCACGGCAAACACTATCTGACCAACTTCGGACAAGACCAGCAGGCCTCAGTCTGGAAGCGTGACAGAGGAAGGAGAAGGAGGGTAGATGACAAAAGGTCAGAAGGTCAGAGAGTTAGAAAAGCTGTCCCACAGGAAGCCACCCCTAAGGCAGCCCCTGAGAGCCGGGAAATATGGAGGAAGAGAAAGAAAGGCTTAGAGGAACCAGACAGGAGCAAACTGTCTCAGAGACGGGAACCCGGCAAAGCCAGGGCTGACAAGGATGAAGACAGGATGAGAGAGCAGAGGTCATTCTGTGGAATTTAGAGAAAACAGGTTTCTCCCTCCCAAGCCAGCAGGGTTCTGACTTCAGGCTCCAATCAGGGGAACTCAGGGTATGCCCCCATCCTTCCTGGCTTTTCCTCTGGCTGCCAAGGCCCCTCACCTCTTGCCCGGGCCAACCTGCAGGAAGGACATGAGGAGGCCAACATACACGCTCCCCACATGGCCTGAGATAAATATTTCCCGGGAAACGGAACTTGCTCTCTGAGTGTTTACAGCCAAGGGCCAAGCGGGACAAGGAGCGGGGAGGGTGTTCATCTCTCATGCTCACGCCTGGGCCCCCAGCATCTGTCCCAACACCACTGTGGACCTGCTGTGCAGCTCTCAGCTAGTCCCTGACGTTTCTCTAAGCTGACTCTGTTCTCAAGGAGCTTGGATTTCTCTGAGCTTGCCCACAGCCTAGCCTTGCCCCAGCTTTTTATCTTCTCTGACATTTCTCCCTTCTCACTACGCTTTTCTGATGGGAGGGCCTGTCTGTGATGCCATTTCCACTGTTCTCTCACAGCCGGCGTATGGACAGATGAATAAGGCGGACCGAGAGACAAGCTAGGGTGACAGCTGAAACTGCTTCTCTGGTCCCAAGGCCCTACATGCCCCAGGCCTGTGCAGCCTGACAGGTGGGCACAAACAGATGGCAGGGCCTCAGGGCCCCCATGGATGCCAGATGCTACAGCCGACTTGTTGGCAGCAGCTCCCTCAGGAGCCGCAGGGCAGCACCGAGGCCACTTGCTATTGATGTGAGAATTCGGGAGGAAGTAGGAACAGCTGGAAGGAGGGCTTGATCAGAAAGGGTCAACTCAGCCTGGAAAACGGCTTCCACTGTGGCCCTTCTGGCCTCACCCCACTGCTCCCTGGCCAAGGACCTGCGCCTCACTGATATGTGGAACTCTCCCCGTTGCCAGCCTGTGCTCACACGAGCCGTTCTCCTCCACAGCAGCAACCTTGATTTGCATGGCTCCCAGCTCTGCATGTTGCTAACCAGTGCATGGTCCCCTTGTCCACCATGGAGCCTCAGCCTTGCTCCCTGGCTCTCAAATCACACCTTCCCACCTCCTGGGGGTCTCCTCCTTAGGACTGAGTTTTATACTCTTCATTTGGGGGTTCTTGGTCCTTGCCAACCTTCATTGGTTCTGTCAGGAACCAACCACATGGATTCTGACAGGCCAGGCCATCACTGGCCTTGATGCTCTCTGTCCTTAATAGCTCTAAGGGTGTCTCCTGGAAACCTCCATGACTTCCCTAATCCACCAACTGAGCCTCCTTCTTAGAGCCACTCCAACCCTGTGCACAGCTACGCTCTTTCATGTAAGAACCCTTTATTAAGCAGCCACAGTATGCCAGGCCCAAATGAACCCAAGAGGTATTTCCAGTCCACTTGGGAGGAGATGTACAGCCCAGTAACTGTGTGGTGTGACAAGCTGCCCAACGGTACACGCAGCAAGACTGAGAGCTGTGAGTGCCCAGGGAGGGGAGAAGACTGACCCCCACCTGAGATGAGAAACTTCACACATGAGGGGTCAGTATGATCAAGTGTGGGGTGGGGGCAGGGAAGAGCTCATTTGTGCTAAAGATCGAGCAAAGCTACCAGACTGGATTGCTGACTGTTCAAGAACAAGAAGTGGACGCGAGAGAACCCAGTGGGCACGGGGAACAGTGCCATGCCAAGGTGTGTCATTTTCGTCTTCTCCAAAGGCAGACATGGAGGCACAATGGTGTTGGGGGGCTTGGTATAGACATCTGTGCCTTTGTTCCATGCCTGCCTCTATCTCAACACCTGTTGAAGCCTTCATCCCTGATGGAGCTCTCAGGACCCCACCTGGTCCCTGGTCCCTGGTCCCTGGTCCCAGCTCCGAGGTATTAGCTTGGTGTGCTCAGCTCGCCAATTTGAACTGTCCCCACAGAGTGAGGATGCCAGGGTCTGGATCCCAGGATGAGCCAGAAAGGCCCCCTCCTCCAGCTGGCAAAGGCCAGGGATCCATCCCTAAAGAGTATTCTGAACAGGTGCCTGCTGGGTGGGGAGGGGTGCTGACAACTGGGTTCCATTGCTGCTGCCTAGCCAATGCCAGAAGAATGGCCCATGCCCACAAAACGCTGCAAGCCTCATCTCAGCCCTACTGCAAGCACTGTCATGTGTGTGTGTGTGTGTGTGTGTGTGTGTGTGTGTGTGTGTGTGTGTCTGCAATTTAGTCCTGATTCTAAGGATCACTGAGCAAGAAAGCTCTTCCCAGGCCTGTTCCTCACATGGGCCCTGCAGCTTCTCCTAGCTGCTCTGGGCGCTAATGGTAATAACAGTGTGCTTCAGGCCCAGTAAAGATGGGGGATTTTCCCCCTTGTTTGGGCTGTTTGTTATTGCCTGCCTGTTTTATGCTATTTTGCTTTTTTTAAAGTATTTTGTATTCCAAGCTGACCACTGTGCCTGACTTATGCAAACCCGTGGCCTTGTCCATGCTAAGCAAGCGCTCTGCTAACCTGGCTGCAGCCATTGGAAGGGCTTATCTTCGCTTGCAGGTAAGGAGGATGGGCTCAAGATGGCTACATGATTGACCCCTGGTCACACACTGGGGAGTGGCAGACCTAGACCAGAGCAGCCGCCCCCCAAAAGGCAAAGCTGATGATGGTCATCCTTTGAGAAGAGTGAGAAGGCAACAGCACCCAAACAGGAAAGGGAGAGAACGAGGAGAACAAAGGCTTGATCTAGGGAGGCATCACGGAGAGATGAGGCTGGTGGAACAGGGAAGGCGCCGCACGTGAACATGCAGACTGTAGGGTCAGTGGGTGAGGTACAGAGTCTGCGCACAGAGACACAGAACCTAGAGCCAGGCTCCTTCAGCCCCCACAGCCCTAGAGGGTCTCAGCTTCTCCAAATCCCTCCCCCTTGTGGCTTCCTGGGTTGGTGACAAATGCAGTCTTTTCTGGCGGGTGGCCGAGGCTGCTGAGCCACTGCAGGCTCCCAGGAACACCATCTGTCCCAGCTCGCGGGGAGGTGGGGGGGAAAGCTCCCACCCGTGGGGAATGCCATGGCATTAAATAAATTAATAATGACTCTCCAGCCCCTCCCCCTCCCCTTGGCTGGCTCCTAGCACCGAGACCCAGGACATTTTCAGCCTTGGCCTCATGCTGCCACATTGAATCCCCACCCCAGGCCCTGGTGGGCATCTCTTTCTCATCTTAGAAGTGGGCACTCCAGCTCGACCCTGGTCCACCCCCAAGCCCTGCTCTGAGTCTTGGCTTCCCACAAACACAGCAGTCCTTAGGCTATGTTAAGAGCTGAACATGAGTATGTGCCCAAAGTGCTTAGCACCAAAGGGGCTGACACAGGCAACGACTTCCTCTCAGTTCACTTGGGCATACTGGCAGACACGGGAACCCGTGCACATGCATGAACATGCACGCACACACATAGGCAGCAAACACACACCACTGTTTCAGCCTTCAGTGCCCACAGTTTACCCCCATTTTTGTTACGTATTGAACACTGAAGGTTGCTATAAGGCACCCCCCAAAGGCATGGTCAGAACTGGGCCGGTAGCCCTACCAGCAGTGGAGGAATGGACTGAGAGAAACAGTTCCTAGGCCTAGGGAGCTCATAGTGCCAGGGGACAAGCCAGACACACACACAGTCACAGGATGAAGAAAATAGGGTCCATATGACACACACACAGTGGGTAAAAGACAGCAGCATGCCCTAGCACCCAACTGCCAGGTGGGAGAGCTCAGAGGAGGGAATGTGAGTGAGCTGGCTGGGGCTGGAGCTGATGGGGAGTGGGAGGAGGCCATTCAGGAAGAGGGAAGCTACTGCAGAGCCCAGAAGTATTCAGGATGTCAGCAGCAGCAGGTGGATGAGGGAGACTGTGGTAGGCTGGAGCTTCAGAGGGTGAAGGGGATGGGAACACGGGAGATTTGTGAGTCGAACGGCAAGTTCAAATTTGGGTGTTTGTAAGGGCTGTCTGGCAAGCATAGGAAAGATAGGGATGCCAATGAGTCTCAGGGGGATGGCCAGGGCAGGAGTGGAGCTGGGAGAGGAACTCAGCCATGGGCAGGAAATACAAAGGATGCAGGGAACAGGAGAGGAGCCGAAAATGGCTTCCAGGTGAGCAGAGAACAGGGAGCCCTCCAGGCTGGGGTGAGTGAGAAGAGGGGTATTGGTGTGTGTGTGTGTGTGTGTGTGTGTGTGTGTGTGTGTGTGTGTGTGTGTGTGTGTGTGTTCTTAGGCTGGAAGGGGGGCCAGGGGTGTAGCCCCAGCCTCTAAATCTTGCACCCCACCCCCAAAGCCCACCCACTCTTCCCTCCACTGAGCTCTCACCTCCAGTCGGTCGTCTCTACTCCCTGGGAGTTCTGGCTCCTGTGCAAGGGGGTCCTGGCTGGCTGCAGAGACAAGAAGGCCAAGGGATGAGGCCTACCAGGCCTCCTCCCCTTCTCCCAGCCTGCCCTCCCATCAGCCCCCAGCAAGCCCACAGGTAGCATTCTCCTGTAGGTAGCCCTGCCTGTTTGCCTCATGCTCTCGCTGTAGTATATCTCTGCTTTTCCTCAACTCTGAGAACAGAGACACATTTTGCCTTTCGGCCGAGTTCTCCCAAGACAAAGAAATGAACAGTTTCTGCTCATCCTGAGGTCCCTCCACTTCTGCTTTGTTCCAGGAAATCTCCTTAGCACTTCCTAACCTCAGTTTACTTATCTGTAAATTGAGACCAGAACAGCCACCTGAAGTAGTCAGTGACTCTCCAGAGTGGGCTTGGGCCTTGGCTCTCAAAGCCCAGAGATACCAAAAAATCTTGAGATAATGTGTCCTATGCACAAGCTCCTACCCCCAGCCTGGCACTGAGTCCCCGAGGTCTCAAGTGGACCTCCACCCAACTCTCCCAGTACCATATCCACTGTTCCCAGAGAGCTGCTAACAGTGTGCCACTGGCCTGATAGACACACTGGGGACCTGCTTGCTTGTTTCTAGCGGTCTCCCACCCAGGCAACTTGGAGAAGCCCAGCTTTTCTGACAAGCACTGTCCTGGGCCAGCTGCAGGCTCCTGCCCCTCCCCACCCCCATCCCCAAGCACGTCCCAGTATCGGACAGGCGGTGGGATATTCTGAGCCTGGCTTCGCTCCCGTCAGCTGCTGGCCTCCATGCCAGCCTGGCGCGGGTGCAGGGACTGATTTGATTTGGCAGCTTCGGAAGCGTGTGGTGGGGACAGGGTGGGGAGGGGGGAGGGGGACAAGACACCCATCCCTGAGAGGAAATAAACAGCCTCAGGCACTCAGCGGGATCGGGGAGACACAGTCTGGAGTGGGGAAGAGCTAAATTCCCTGACTGGTATCCCCCTCTTGCCACCCAGGCACTGGACACCGGCCGATGGCAACAGGAGTCTCGGGCCCTCAGAGGGTATGGGGGAGGTGACAGTAGCTGCACCTGGTGTGTGGAGTGACTGTGTCAGGTGTCTCACATGTCCTCTATGTCCTGTGGGGTTTCCTGCTTTGCTACATACGCAGCTAGTCAGGAGTGTCACTTCAAGTGTCTATGTGTAGAGTGATGGCCTAGCAGTGCCTAGTCTCCTGGGACGACTGTGGCTGAGTGGCTAGACCTCTTCAGGGGGCTGATTACACCCCAGGGCATGACGAGATTACCAGTGCTGGCTGCTATAGGGCCTGGCATATGTTGGCTTCAGCCAGTCCCTTCCCTCTGTGCGATGACCCCACTAACCTTGCCTTGTTCTGCAGAGGAAGTGACGACGGCTGAGATAAGTGTCTGACCCTAGGGGACATCCCTTGTGTGCACAAACCATTTGCCTCCCTACAGTCCTGAATGCCCTCCTCTCCCAGGGAAATACAGCTACTGGTAGTGAGCCTCCACCACCCCCAGAGACTCCTAGAGAGCTCTGCTGCTGTTCAGGCACCTCATCCCTCCCTCCTTTCTGATCCCCTCTACTGGGCCCCAAGTATGGGGAACTAGATCAAGGGGGGGGGGAGAGTTTCAGTTGGGCCTTCCCCAGTTGGGACAGTGATCACCTCCCTGCTTACCCAACACGGCTAGGGCACACAGTCCCCTGCCCCAATGTGTTGTCAGTAACCTAAGAATCTGACCTCTCAGGATTCAGTCAAAAAAACTACCATACATCACACATGCACCAAGGCTCCTGATTCTCTGACCTACCTGCCAGAGGGCACACCAAACCCTGGCACTAAAGGGAAACAGGATAGGACTCTGCCCAAGATGCCAGGTAGAGAGGTCAGGGTAGGGCGGGGCCTGTTTTGAGAAGATGCAAAGTCTCATCTGTTAGTTCCTCCACATTGTCTCACTATCCTCTGGGGATCCTCCATGGCTCTCCCCAGCCAGCCACAGGAAGCTGAGTTGTTCCTGGAGACAGGAGGGAGGGATCTCATGACTGGAGGGGGCAGGGGGGCATGGAAAGGAATAGAGACTCATGGCCCCCAGCTGTCACTAAGGAATTAGTGAGGTAGAGACCATCTGCAGGCCCCTGAAGGGCCTTCACGTGATATGCATGGGGGACTTACAGCTAAGAGAAGACAGTAGCATCCAGAGTGACCGCCTATCTGTCTGGTCAAATTTTCACCTGGGATGGGATTTGTTTGTGCTTGGGGCACCTTCACACATATCTGTGTGTCTGTATACATAGGTGCCCATGGAGGTCTGAGCTGAGTCCCAAGGTCAGGGTTTGCCAAATGGAATAGTCACCTAGACATCAGAGACAGTGCTGAAGACAGGAGGGAGTCTGAGCAAAGAAGAGGAACAGCAGTTTAGGGCTGTGGAGTAGGGCTAAGAGAAGAGAGCTGTGCTTCAGGAGGTTCCTGTGTATTCTGTGTTGTGTCTATCATGGTCAGTTCTCAAACCCTGGACACCTGAGGCCAAGGGCAGGGTGTGCCCATGACCCAGAAGAGAAGTGGCACAGCACTGCTTTGCCTCAGCCTACTGTGTAATTTTAGTCAGGACCTCTCCCCCTCTTCATCAGGAGAAAGGGAGCCAACTTGTTCTTCTAGGACGTTTCCTAGATAGTTTTTGAGATAGTCACACTTGTATAGCCAGAAATGGAGACCTACCGGATGGGAGCGAGCCTGGGGCAGGTGGCCATGAGAGAGTGTGAGGGAATAGAAGGGTGGGTGAGCAGAGAGAGGAAAGCCCCACTGGGGAGCCACAGGAAGGCTCTCTAAGCACCGGTCAGCTGCAAAGAGTTCCCTGCAGGACACCCTACTCTTGAGACCAGGGAGGTAGCACACACAATGGAGCCTTGTGGATGACAAGGAACAGCTGTCCCACCCCACCTGCTCTCTAGCTTGTGGGAGGAGAAAGCTGGAGGGTGACAGACAGGGACTCTGCCCTTGAACTTGAGTTCTACCTCCACTCCTGCCCCATGGGGCTGGAGTTGGAGGGGGTGTGGGGAGGGGGGAGCAAGGAGGCATACCCAGGGAATCAGGAAGCTCTGTTTCAGACCTGGACTAGTTCTGATGTGGCCTCCCACTAAGCTGGAGAATTCTGGACACGCAGCCTTGACAGGCTTCTGAGGGGGCCACCAAGCTTGAGCCGGGGTTCCATTCCAACTCTGACCTGGGTCCTGAGGCACAAGCAGGACCCAAGAAGCAGTGAGATTCCAGACAACAGTGTGCATGAGACTCAAGCCAGGCTCTATCAGCTCTCCTTAGCAGCCCCCCTTCTCCTCCCCCTCCCCCCTCTCCCCTCATCCTCCGGCCACCTAAGAGTCAAGGCAGATAATATCCTCCAGTCTCTGGGTTCCCAGCCCTCACTGACAAAGGTTCCTGCATCTCCACACCCGTGTCCAGGAAGTAGTCATGTCCTGTTTTCCCCTCAGGCAGCTGTTGAGAAAGGGGGTGAGCAGGCCCCTCCTTCCTACTATCTACAGCTCTGTGAAGACACCTTGAGGGCTGGGAAGAAGGGCGCTCTTTGGCCATAGTCTAACATGGCTGGGAGACAGAGGCAGTGGGTGATGGGACTGACTCCCATGACATACAAGCTTAGAAAGTGGCATGTGCCTCATAGGAGCATGCACCAAGTCTGCTGTAGCAGGAGACAGCCCATGTGGCCAGGCTGACAGGGTCTCCCATCTCCTGTGATGTCAAGGCACCCTTCTTCCCCTCCTTCACTTGGGGGTGAGGCTGCCATCCCACACCAAGCTATCTGTCTCCATTGCATCTTGTTATGTTTTTAATAAGTGAACATTGACATTAACAAGGCAGGTGGCTGCAGCTCTTCCCAGCAGCCCCATTTAGCATCATTGAATCATCAAATCATCAAATTCTAGAATCCTGCATGCACAGAATGTCCGCATCTTGGGCTCCCAGCATCTTAAAGTCACAGAATGTCGGAATCCACACAACCAACACACCCATCCTGGCCCCGGGCTGAGAGCTGAGAGTCATGGGGAGCTCATCCCAGTGAGCGCTCCAAGCTGACAAGCCCAGATTTTCAAATCACACCCCAGGAGCTGGTACTCACCCAGCCCTCAGAGCTATGTATGGGCCTCCAACTTCCTTGTTTTATGAGTGAGTGAGAAAATACAGCTCAGAAAATGGTGCAAGAGTACCACAAAACAAGGAACTCGGCAGTGCACAAGCTCAAGATTGCAAGGCTGGACCTGTGTAGCTTGGCTCTTCTGACAACTGGGCACCTTTCAAATTCTGAGGTTCCTATGTTTGTGCTGGGTCAGCTGCTGCTTGCCTCCCCACCTCTCCCGTGTCTCCTCCTTTCAGCCTTATCTCTTTCTTTTTCTTTCAATACCCTCAGCCTGTCTCCTCCATTGTCCACTGTGGTGTACCCACTGTGAATGGGGTAGCACAGGGCTAATTCCCTCAGGGCAAGGAACAGGAAAAGCAAAATGTCTTCCCTCACCCCAGGCACCAGCTGGAAAGGAAGGGCAGGCTCCTCAAAACAGGAAGACCGGGGGCCCTAGGGGGTGGCCACATCAGAGACAGTTCACAGGAGCCTGAGCCAAAGTCCAGGGACGCAGCAGTTCACAATTTACATGAGAAGGATCGTGTACATTTCTCATTTTCATAAATTTGCATTTCTACTCATACATTTTTAGATTTGAATTCTACTAATTTATCCAGCTTGGTTTTTTGTTTTTTGTTTTTTTTTTTTTTTTTTTTTTCCCAGTTCTGAGCACCCTGCCCAGGGTGGAACCCCAGTTGCCCACATACATACTGGGTAAGAACACAGCAGCCCCGAGTAGGATCCAGGCCCATCCTTTAGCCTCATGGCTGGTGCTCCACGAAGCAAAGGCCCAAGCTTTCATCCCCACACAGTCTCCTCTCCCGAGCTCACAGAACATACCCAGTCAACTCCAGCAGCCCCTTCTCCCCTGTCACCTCTGTTGCTGGTCCCTCTCTTCCACCATGTCACCCTCTCCCTTCCGTCCTTTCCCTGTCCAGGCCTCATCCTGGACCACAGCAGCCTAAGCCTCAGTCTCCACTCCAGGGAGCTGTGTACATCACCCAGGCCTCATATTGCATCCCCCTTTCCACTCCTCCCTGGCATGTTGGCTCCCCGGAAAACATCCAGAGTCCTCAAAGTGGTTTGTAGGTCCTGAAAGTTTTGGTCCCTGCCAGCCTCACCAGCCACATCTCCTGCCTCTTGGTGTCCCTTCCCTCCGCCCATCTGGAATTCAACATGCCCACCTTGGCTGTCCAGGATCCAGCTCCATAAGCACAACCGTGGGACTTGGGAGTGCCAGCCTTCTTCCCGCTGTCTGCCATCAACAAGCCGTCACAGTTAGCATCCTCCTTTCTGCCCAGCAGGCTCATCCCTCAGCCTTCAGATTTGTTTCTTTCTGACGGCTTCCCAACTTGCCCTTCCTCTAACTCTGGGATGAATGAGGACCCCAGTTGGCTTTGCCTGAGTCACATACATTATTAGCCTTTGTCTGAGCTCCCTCCCTCCTCAGCCCTGGTACCCAAGTCTGAGCCACCTGCCACAGGGCTAGGTGATCAGTACTGCTCAGATTCAGGGAAGGTATGGAGAACCTTAACGACCAATCTCTGGCTCATTTGACTCACCTTTCTATTGGCATAGCACCCACCTGGAAGGCCTAGCAGTATACAGGTTATGACAGGCGGGCAAGGGGTGTGAGAACCCTAGGAGGCTGGGCTAAAGACTTGCAGGAGGAGAGGACAGGCGACAGAAAGTATTCAGGCCAGTGCTAGAGCCACCAGAGCAGCCATGAGAGTAAGGACAGAATCTTCCATGCTGGAGACATAGTGTTCTCAAGCTCATGGGAACCGGTACCAGAGGAACTAGCTGAACATTCAGGGAAGGCTTCCTGTTTGAGACAAGGAAGACATTAGAAATAAGAGTTTGGGAGGAAGGAGCAAGGAGGGGACATGGGAAAGAACTCCGGCTCTGCTTGTTCTGTATCCCTAGGAGGTCAAAGCCAGGGAAGTGAGAGAGGCTGGAGGGACGAAGATGGCAGGGAGGGATGGGCGTAGTATGATGCTCGCACCGTGACCAAGGCGGGCATGGCTGGTAGGCTGGCAGGCAAGAGTGCCCCAGCTGTGGCTGGGAAGCATTTCCTGTCTCTTTGCCAGGGGGGTCATTAATAATCATTTCCCCGCCACAGGCAGCACAGAGGCCAGCCAAAGAACAGCACGGTGCTGGGGCCAGAGCCCAGCCTGGTGGCCAGGCGAGCTGGACAGAGGTATCAGCCCTGCCACATGCTATGAGCCCTAGCCCAGACATCTCATCTCTCTTCCTCCCTGAGAATCTTAGAGGGCTGAGGGTCTGGGGAGGAACTCCCTGCTCAGGGCCTCAGTTTCTCTAGCTGACAGCTTGGGCTGCCAACCCTCCAGGGCAGTTTGGCACAGAATAGGGCCTCCATCCGTGCTTATAGGCAGTTAAGTTGCACGAGTTAAGTGGTTAGGAAAGACATCATCAAAGGACCCCAGAAATGAGAAGGAACTAGCTAAATGGTGATGATGACAACAACAATTATGACAGTGACTCAGCCAAGGACATGGACAGAAAAAAGGGAGCGAGAAGCTGGAGACCAGGGATGGCTGCCCAAAGCCAGGCAGCGCTACTGTTGCAGCTGGGCGGAAACTGTTTCTTCCCACCGCAGTTCCACGCCCACCTTGCATTGCTTCTAGGCCCAGCTTACACACAACTCACTTGAAGACTCTTCTAGAAGGTAATGCTGACTTACAAGCCATAGCCTCTTTCTGGCTAATCAGGACAGCTCCGTGCCTTCAACCTTAGGAGTCCCGAGTGCTCTTTAACACCAGCTGATAATGCCCAGAAGGGCTTTCCCAGAGCATCCTCTGGAGACTGTGGTGTTGTCTCTATTGCCTGGGACTGCTGCCTTCAGACTAAAGGATCCCTAAAAGTTTGACCAGGTCAACCCTTTCTGGTAACGGTCTCTGTGAGAACAGTGCCTATTTCTCCATTTGATGTGAGGGTAAACAAAGGCAGACAGAGACTGAGGTCTCTTTCTGGTTGTCTCTCCCTGCCTGGTGACACAGAGAAGGAAGGAGAAGAGGTGAGCAAGGAGAAGGGGGGCTTTGGTTACTCGGTGATAATGACCCAGAAAGACAACCTAACCATACCGATTCAAATAGTATCTGATTGGCAGGCTTAGTCAGCTCCGAGCCCAGCCTGGGCTGCCCTGGCACCTCCACAGACACCACCCCAACCTCTTGGCCAGCTCTAGACCCTCCCTTCTGCCGAGGTTGTAGTAAACACAGTAGACCTGCTGACACGTGTATCCTCTTCCTATCCTCCAAACCCTGGCCCCAAACACAGGACAAGCTAAGAGGAAAAGAACAAAGGTTCCCTGACCACACCACCACCCGCCGCCTGCCTGTCCAGCGCCTGCTCGGCAGGAAACTCAAGACAAAGGCTTTGGTCAAAGTGAGGAGGGTGAAGGGCAAAGGGTAGGGGCAGCCTGAATTGGGAGGGCAGGCAAGGGCATCTCCAGGGACCTGATTAGGAGGAAAGCAAGGACAGGAAGGCAGCCAAGCCCTCCTTGCACACATACGTCAATCCACAAACATTTATGGGGCACCTGCTGTATTCACACATGGCCAAACATAATATACCTCTTTCCTCACACCACACGCCTCATGCACACACTTCATTACCCTGACCTCAGCCCCAGCCCAAGGCATCCCCAATCCACCCTAACTCACTGTATATGCCTCACACTCTCCTCATCACAAGCAAACAGCTCACAGAGAGAAAAGATCACAGAGCCCACACCTCACACTGAAAAGTCACAGGGCTCACACACACCCACACACACCACACTCAGACTCCAGCTCCCACCATGCACTTCACACACCTCACACTCACCTCCCTAGCCATAGATGCATGCATGCAATTACACACACACACACACACACACACACACACACACCCCACATTGCTCAGACATATAAGCACATGCAAACATACTCTGCATAATTTGCATGCTTAATGTCACACCAAAATATCACCCATTGGTCGGCACACAAAGTCCTCAGCCTGCAAACTGCCTCCTGCTGCCCACCCTCCGAACTTGGTCAACCAGCTCCTTGGTTAACTGGACCCATGGTCTTGGCTGCATCCTTTCTTGTCCACAGTTGCTCCAACAGTCACCATAGACACATGGCATGCAAACACCAACACACAGGTCCAAATATTGACTCCCAAACAAACCCAGGATGGACCATAGTGACCCAAAGCTACTAAGGAGGCTGCAAACACACTCAGACACAAGCCTCTCTCACAAGACATCCATTCAAAACTAACAGAGCCATACAAGGACTCTTCCTGGTTACAGTCTGCAGACAACTAGCATGCATAGCCACATAGTCAGTCTTCAACATGCAAGCTGTCCCTGCAACAACATCACACTGCTGTGACAGACACAACCGCATGCACACACAAGAGTCACTCACTGGGCTACAACTCCTCCCCACAATCCTGCCTCTGTACCCACACATACAGCATGTAACACCCAAATCTCCGTACCGTAATATCCCTCTGACGAATCTCACTCAAATGATGTGATTATACATAGCACAACACATGATTACACAAAAGGCACACCCAACAATGCTACACACCCAGGAACACTCACACGAGCACACACACCTCAGACTCATCCATCCCTCACTAGAGGTGAAGGGCATTAGCCCATGATTTACCCCTTTCCTCATCCCCAAACCCAGCTGCCCCAGTCACCACCAGGACAAAGATAAGGGGGTTATGAGTTACAAATGCCAATGTGCCACCTCATGATCCTTACCCACCTCATATTTTGGGCACCCCTGAGGGTAATATTCTCCACGTTTAAGCCCTTGGACTTGAGTCCATCCCATGCCATGCCTGAGAACACAGGCAGGGGCAGAGGTCCTAGGCATTCCAACCCTGTCCTCTAAGCCTGCTACCTGCAACCCAAAGTAGAGGTAGATACATAGTGAAGGCATGGTCACAGAAACACCCTAGAATAAAGATGGGGGTACCTATAGAAATTGAAGGGCTGAACAGACCGAAAGAGAGGGCAACCTGGAGCAGCACACTAAACGAGAGAGAAAAGCAGAAGGGTAGAAGGATGGTGAGCTCAAGAATTTGGGAGAATAATGTGGGACCATCACACCTCAAGAAAAGCTAGACATAGGGAGGCAGCAGGAGGAGACAGGAGGTCTGTGTTAGAGAGAGGTGAGAGTGGGAGGGGGCCAGTCTGGCAGAAGAGGAAAAAGTAGCTGGAGTGGAAAGGGAATTTGGACCCTTGGGTTGGGCGGAAGATGAGGACTAGAGTCTAGATGGTTAGTAACGGGGGTGGGGGGGGGGAGTGAAGCTATAGAAGAACAGAAGCTAGAGATTTGGGGGGGTGAGGTCCTACTTATGAGATAGAGCTCCCTGCTGCTAGGGGGTTAGGGGATATGGGTGTGCCTGGAATCTGATCTGTAAGACAGAGGGCCAGAGGTTTGGGAAGGGGGTCGGGTTAACCTGGAAGGAGGGAACTCCAGGTTCTTACAGAGCTGTCAGTGTGGGCTGAGGGCTCCCACTGTGGATTGAGAGTTTGGGGCTTGGGATGCAGGAGTTCCAGATGCGAAGAGGAGTCAGAAGCTAGCGTGACGTTTGAGCGGTGAGCTGGAGAATCAAGGACCCCCTCTGGGTATGGGCTGCAGTCCCATTCGGTACAAGACGGTTCAGAACTAAGGAAAGGGTTCCCTCTTAGAGGAAGGTTCAGCAGAGGGTGAACAGTGGGTCAAACGACTGCAAGCTCTTCAGAGGACTGGGCCCTGGCCGGGCTCTCCCCGGGCACCCGGTTCTCCCTGTTACCCAGGATGGGGGGCCCCCCTACCTGCAGGCTGTCGGCGCATGGCTGCGGCGGCGGTGGCTCGTCCGGCTTGAGGAAGACCTGCTGGCCCCGCCTGAGGAATTGGACAACAGCGATGAGGATGTGGTGCAACACGAGGACCATGCTCGCGGCCGCCCGCCCGCCCCGCCAGCCCGGCCCGCTGCGCTCGGTCAGCGCGTCCGCAACAGCTTCTCCGGTCCGCGCGAGGGTCCGCCCCGGTCCCGCCCCGCCCCCGCCCCCGCCCCGCCCCAGGCCTCCAGGCCCCGCCTACGTCCCTGCTACCAAGGATAGCACCTCAATGCTTACTAAATATCCGACCCCACCAGATTCCGGCCGGCTCTCCCCCTGCCAGGCCTTCACCCTCCCAAGACTCCTCCAGCGGGTCGGCTATGGGGATCCCCTCCCTTCAGTCGCCTCTCAGCCTTTGCTGCTACTCCTCCTATGTGACAGGGCCCCTCCCAGAGTCCCGCGCACTGTCGCACCACATTCTCTCCCCATCACTTGGACTTCAGTCGCCCGGCCAGAGCCTCGAGGACAAATCCAGCGCAGTGCGGGGAGAGGGACCGCGGCCACAGTCCGGGAGCTCTGAGGTCCCTTCTCTCCTTCCATGGCAGAAGGTAGAGGAAAGTGAGGGAGAAATTTAGAGGTCGCTCCAAAATGGGACGAGCCCTGAAGCGGTAGCCGATCTGTGAAGGAGACACGTGCTCTCTGACATAAACAGGCGCACCATTCCCAAGTGTGGGGTGAGGGCACTGGGCCTCTAAGGCTACCAAGTAGGTCTGCCTCAGCTTTCCGGAAGGGTGAAGAGGGTGCAAACCCCAAGACCACGTAGTCCGCAGTTCCGCGGTTGGGACCCCGAGAGCTGGGAGCGCATTTCTCCGCAGAGCGGCCTCTGTGCTCAGGCGCTTGCGAAAGCCGTGACGCTCCTGCGCCCCCTGGTGTCCAATCGCGACTGTGCACCCCGACCCCAGCTGCAGTTGGCTGGAGGGACGAGGGGACGGACATAATTAGCATGCAACTTGGATCAAAAGTCCTTGCCTGGACCAACCTGCTTTCTAGCCTCTGATTGCCATAAAGATGGCCTAAGGCATGAGACATGTCTATATTGAAGGGTGAATTTGGGTCTTCCTGGATTTTGCCCGGTATGACGTTAGCCCGATCCCCTTCCATTTGGCCTCCGTTGTCCCACAGGACTGCCAGAAGACGCAAATGTGGAATGATGGTGAGACAGACAGAGTCTCCTGACAGCCCTCACTGTGACCTTCCCTGGTCCTTCTTTCTGCACTACTGCCCCTCTTTCTATACCTCCCTCTCCCCCAGCCCTTGGGAGATGACTCAGTGAGCCCCCAGACTCCCCACCTCATACCTGTGATTCATCTGGGCCCTCTCCCTCTGGGGAGCAATTTCCTCAATGTTGAGTCACTAAGCCCAGTGCTGGACACGGTCCTGGCACCTGGCACAGGCTTAGAAGTGTCCTGGCTGTACCAATAACTCAAGGGGTGATCTTCTACACAAGGATTTTCCCCCTCCTTGCTGAGGCACGGCTCTGAGCATGCTTCGTCATGTATTCCAACACCCTTAGGCTCCCTACCACCAACACCATAAAACCCGAACCCCTCACTTGACATTATAGGCCTTCTGCAGCCCACCCCTGACTTGCCAGCCAGCCCTGACAACCTCCGTCCCTTGCTTTTACACAGCCCTTTTCATTCAGACAGCAATTGCCTCATTCTCACCTTCTGGTCTGTCCTGGTGCCACCCTATGCCCTGGTCACCACTCAGGAGCAGCTTAAGGCCATCTGCCCCAGGGGCCTGTCTCTGGGTGCCACCTCAGTGGTCTAGGGGAGCCCTTTTGTGTCCTTCCTGGGAGTCAGGTCTGGGGAGCTGAGGGCAGGACCTAGGCTGAGACAATGTGTTATATTGCCTCTTCATAACAGGGCATTTTGTCCTACATATTAACACTGTGTAGAACATGACACGGGCTAAGATGTTTAAAGACCATGCCTACTCCCCTGAAGGGCCTCCCTTCTCTTTTCTGGCCTCAGTTTCCTCCTGTGTAAATGGGCAGGGATGGCCAATAGGATGACCGCTCCCTGGGTCCAGTACACAAACCTTTGGGTAATCCTGGTCACGTGTCACTGACTTGGCTCTGGGCTTTTAGACAGCCTGGTGGGACAGAGGTACCGAGGAGGTGTCAGCCTAGTTACTGGCCCTAGCTACTGATTCTGCAAGGGACCTGCAGTCAAGAGACGCCCCCCATCTTTAGTGGGACCTCATACCACTTGCCTCCTGAGGAGTTGTTCCTGAGTCTCTCCTGCTTTGGTGTCTGGAGTCCCAGAATGTATTCTGTCTCCTCCCTCAATTATTTGTGTTAGTTGCTCTGGTTTAAGCATTCATCAAGGGCCACCGAGTGAGTGCTCACTGGGTCCTAGGCTTGCTGCTTGCTGCATGACTGTGGCCAGTGTATTTTTATGAGCCTCCACTGTCCCATCTGTGAAATGCTACCAAATCGAGATTCAATATAGAATCCTCTTAGAGCATGTGGTAGGCGTTGCCTTCATGTGAAGTCCTTAAAGTTCCTCGGCCAGCCCCCTCACAGTAGGGGCAAGCAAGGCTCTGCCAAATTGCAAAGGGAAGGAGCTTGCCAAACCCTCGTGGTTAGGCAGTGATGCCAAGGATTAGTCTGCTTCCTCTGGCCTCCCTATAGATCCCAGGGCTCCCTATCTCTATAATGTGTGATCCACACTATGCCTGGCTCTCCCTCGTGGTTTGAAATTACTTCCTGGCCTAAAAGCGCAGAATTAGATTCTGGCTAATCCCTGTTCCATGAAGGTAAGAGTCAGGACTGATGCTTCAACACCTAACAAGTTCTCTCTCTCTCTCTCTCTCTCTCTCTCTCTCTCTCTCTCTCTCTCTCTCTCTCTCTCATAAAGTATAACTAATGTGTGTGCATGCACGTGTGTATGCATGTGTACATTTTGTGTGTATATGAGGGTACACGGGTGAGTGCTTGCTTGCCTGTAGAAGCTGGAGGGCAGCCTCAAGGGTCATCCTTGAGAATGTTGTCCACTCCTTTGAGATTAGTTTCCCTCACCGGCCTGGAGCTCATCAATTGGGCTAGATTCCTGGCTGGCCAGCAAAGCCCCAGAATTCTCCAATCCCTTGCCTCCCCAGTGCTGGGATCACAAGAACACCACACAACCAGCATTTTCACACATGTTCTAGGGACCAGACTGAGGTCCTAGTGCTGGTGAGGCTAACATGTTACTGGCTGTACTATCTCCCCAGTCCTATTAGCCATAGTGTACAGATAAGAAAAACGAAGGCACAGAGAAACTAAGTAAACTGTCCTTGGTCACACAGCTAGAAAACAGTGGGGCCAGAATGCAAACCTAGGCTGCCTACCATCTGTACCTCAAGTTCATGCCTGAAGCTTAAGGAAAGGCAGTTTAAAAAAAATGGACTTTGCAGATAGACTCTTTTATCCCCAACAACGCAGTGACTAAGATCTTATTCTCCCGGTCCCTTCACCCTCTGCTCATCTCTGACACCAGGACACCCATCCCTAGATGGCTTCCACAGTCTCTCTAGGCCTCTTCTTGGCCCATATTAAGTGCTCCTCCAAAACCCTGTCCTAGACAGGATATTTAAGGAAAAGGTGACTCCACTGAGAGCCTGTCACCCTGGGTACTGGGCCCACCTGACCTCCAGCCTCTCATAGGACCTGCACTGCCTTGTGTCTACAGTAGTGACGGCACCTAGCCAGGACCTTTGCCAAACTCTCATGGCTAGGAAGTGATGCCACTCCAAGGGTTAATTAAGTCTGGTTCCTCTGGCCTCCCTACAGAGGCCTATAGATCCTCCCTATAGATCCTGGAGATCTCTCAGGACCTACATCTAATGTATTGATTTACCTCATGTTGGACATTTTAAAAATAGAGCTAGGCATGGTGGCACACACCTTTAATTTCAGCACTCAGGAGGCAGAGGCAGGCAGATCTCTGTGAATCTGAGGCCAGCCTGGTCTATAGAGTGAGTTTCAGGATAGCCAAGGTTACACAGAAAAACCTCGTCTCAAAAAACAAACAAACAAAAAGGAGCTCCCAAATCCATAGGCATTGGGGGTTGGTCTGGTGTGCTGTGTGTTCTGTGTCCCAAGACTTGAATACAGTCCAGGCATGGGCTTCGTAATGATTATTGAATAATCCCCGGTATTAATGTTGTATAAAGAATGATCCCCAAACCTCTGATTGGCTGGTAAGGAAGCTCTTCAGCCTATAGCTGGGCGAGAGAGAACAGGAAGCAGTGCTTCCATTTCCCCGTCAAGGAGTCTCCCTCAGGTAGGGCCCACAAGGCTAGAGGAGAACAAGGAGGATGGGGGAGAAAGAGGCCTGAGGACTGACCTATGGAGCCGAAGCAGCCTAGGCAGGACCAATATGGCAAGTGATCTGGGGTGTTTAAACTAGCCAGACTAGGAGAGATGGCTCAGTGGTTTAGAGCACTGCCTGCTCTTCCGGAGGTCCTGAGTTCAATTCCCAGCAATCACATGGTGGCTCACAACCATCTATAGTGTGATCTGATACCTTCTTCTACAGATAAAATGCTCATATACAATAAATAATAAATAAATAAATCTTTTTTTAAAAAAACTAACCAGACTAGTATAAATGGATTAGAACAGATCAATACCTGCCAAGCTCTAGTGCTTAAAGCTCATTGAATAAACATGATAGGTCTCCATCTAATTATTGGGAGGCTAGAACAGGTAATTAGAAAAGGCCCGTTATTAGAACTCCCAAATTATAACCTATTTTATTTTTTTACACATAGCCGTTGCCTGGGTTCAAACAGCTACCTGGACTGCGAATTCTGTGTTCTTACCATTTGGAATGAGCATTGGTGATGCAGAACAAGGGCCCAAGCGCAGCTGCTCTAGCCGTGCCCACACATACCCTTAGCCTAGGCTTTCACAACCCAAGATGGCTTCCAAGGCTCACCCCCTCACCCCATCCAGAGCTTGTGGCTTCTTGAACTTTTGGTCTTCGCCCAACCTCTTCCCCATCTGTGTCCACGGCCCTTTCCAAGGCCAAGTTGCCCATCAAAATGACAAGTTTCTTCACTTACTTAGGGCCAAACATTGGTTGGGAACTTTTTTCCATACCAGGTACAGAGAATACGGATGTTTTCAAAAAGGCAGTTCTCAGCCGGGCATGTTGGCACATGTCATTACCCGGGAGGTAGAGGTAGACAGATCTCTGGCCTCATCTACAGAGTGAGTCCAGAACAGCCAACACCATTACACAGAGAAACCATGTCTTGGGGTGTGTGTGTGTGTGTGTGTGTGTGTGTGTGTGTGTGTGTGTGTGTGTGTGTGTGTGTGTTGGGGGGAGCAGTTCTCCCTAGCCACAGGCAGACAGCTCCCATCCATTGAGAAACTGCTCCACTAAGATGACCCAAGTGGATGCCACCCACGTCTTTCCTTACGCCTCCTCAGTCTTCCCGCAGTGAGAGCAAGGATTGCTGGATCCTGCCCTGTGTCTCCACAGGCCTGTGGCATGCACTGGGGTTCTCAGAGGAGACTAGTTAAGCCAGAAAATGGTTTTCATCCCAACATCTCTCCGCCTCCTGCAATTGATCCCGCAGACCTTCTATAGAGCCCGTATCTGCTCCTCTCCTCAGCACCATGAGCTTCTTGATGAACCCGTTTGCTGCCAAGCATGCAGTGAACTATGGTCAGACTATGAAGGCCCAGGTTCAAATACCTCCCTGGGTAACCTCAGAAAGGGCTCAGACCCTCTCTGGCCTCAGACTTATTAGGGACAACAAAGTTGGCCTGGATCTCTTGAGGGCTCAGGAGGCTGAGGTGGATGAAGGTAGGACCCAGGCAGATCAAGCTGTGGAGAAAAAGCTTTCCTGAACAGGAAGGTCCTGACGAGGCATGCCAGGCCAAGTGCAGTACACAAGAATCAGCTTCTGCCCCGGGAGGCTCCTCAGAAGAGAAACCGGGTCTTGCCATGACCTGGGCAGAAGCCTTGAACTAAAAGGGACTCCAGGACCCTTTTTAGAGGACATCTAAAATGTTAGTATTTTCTTTCCTAGCCATCCAGATGGTGTGTGTGTGTGTGTGTGTGTGTGTGTGTGTGTGTGTGTGTGTGTGTTTGCGCGCACGCGCGCACGTGTGTGTGCACATATATATGCAAGGCTCTGCACCCAGACGTGTGATCATGGTGTGTATGAAAGCGGGAGACTATAGCAAAGAGTTGTTACTTCCACTGTATATACATAAGCCTCTGTTTATACATCAGCATATGCGTGTGTTATCTACAGGAGTATGTGTGCATAAAAATACATATCTGTGTACAAGCATGTATGTATACACGCCTGCATGTGTGCATTTCTGTAGATATACAAGTGTATGTTGAAGGCATGTATATACAAATGTGTGTACGTGTGTGTGTGTGTGTGTGTGTGTGTGTGTGTGTGTATGCGTGAGTTCATGCCTCACAGAAGTGCTACTTATGACAACTATTCCATGTTCGCGTCTGTGTGTCCACTGGCTCTTGCTGCAGATGTAGGCAGGCAGGGGGCGGGGCCCTTGCAGAAAGGGGATCTGCTAGGGACGTGTGTTTGAAGCTTGGGGTGGGTCAGCCACAAGTTTCATCCATTTCCACGTCATTTGCATCCACGTTTGTTTTGTATGCAGCAGGTGGTCAGGGCAGTGACCCTCCAGGAGGAAGAGAACCCATGAGGTTAATCCAAAATCTGCTGGCTTACATCATCCCAGTTGAGGAAAGCCCTGAATCCTTAACATCTTCTCTCCATCGTCCACAAACCACATGATCCTTCCTCGACACAAAGTTGCCTCAGGTCTGACACATTTACACTCAAAACTCCTACGCACTATTGGCTTTCTCACAGAAACATGTACACATTTTCAGAGCTCCTGCACACACACACACACACACACACACACACACACACACACACACACACACCTGCAGGTAGTCAGTCACTCTGCCCAATGCCCACTCCTACTGTGGTCATCTCTCCTACCCAGCTCAGCCTTGGTCCCACTCATGCCTACACAAGTTCCTGACACCCATAGGACACAGGGGATACCCTACGTTTGAGCTAGAATCCCTGCCAAGCCCTTAAGCCCAGGTGAAGTTCTCTGCGGTGGTGCCCACTGCTTTCTAACACTCCTTTAACGGTCTAGAGGCACTCCACCCCACCCCCATTCCCACTGTACTGTCTGCTCCTGTGATAGGGGGCAGCATTTGCTCATTACAGTGGACCTCAGCTTCCACAACAAGGCTTGGCCTAGTATTGCTCAAAGTTACATCCAGGAATTGGGTAGGATTTTCCAGCCTGTTCAGCCTTCCTCAATGGGACTTGCTTAACTGTACATTTCTCCCATGTGCTTCCCCTGCCAGATTCAGCTCCCTAAGGCCAGAGATTGGGTCTGCAGTAGCTACAAAGACTCATGCCCAAGCACAGGCTGGACAGAGAGATTCAGGCACGTCTGGAAGATGTGGATGCTTGAAACAAACAAACAAACAAACAAACAGACCCAAAATCCAACTGCCCCAGGAAAGAGCCTCTAGGCTGCCTTCTCCTATCAGAACCCCTTTCTAAAGTCATTCTTCCTAGCCACCCATCCCTTCTTTCACACTCCCAGAGACAGGAAGCGTACCTCTTCCCAGCTGGCTCCTTCTCTCCCCTCCCTTACAGCGTCATGCTGTCAGCCTGACTCTCCTGAGGTCCAGCTGCCCACAGGAAGCAGGAAGTAGCCAGGCAGGTGAAGAGGCAGATGCCTTCTGTGAGCAGTGCTGGCTATCTTCTGGACACCCTTGGGCAGTCATGGCAAGAAGGAGCCCTCAGCTTTGGCCTATCTCAGGTCAATGAAGTGAGTTCAAGGTGCTCAGATACCCAGCTCCGCCCATCATCTCAGCAGCCTGACCAAAGTATAGAGAGAGCATGGACCAGTCCTTGGTCAATCTCTCCTGGACTTCATTGCCTTCTGACCTAACCAGTCATCACTGAGTCCCCTTCATCGACTCTCTTGCCCATCACTGAGCCCCGCCAAGCTGACACCTACTTTCTTATCTATTCAGATAAAGACCTTCCCTTCTCCTGACCCCCGAGTTCCTCCCCTCTTGACATCTCCTACAGGAACAGGGGAGGGGACTTTTCTGACTCCCTCCCCAGGAGAGGACCATATAAGATATGGCCTCCTGATACTAAGCTGCAAGAATGTCGGATGGATGAGCTTGACCCTCAGCTGGGGTGCCTACTCACAGCCCTATACAGTCCCACCTAAATGGCTGCTGTTCCTATGCTGGATCTGCTCCCAGGGTGTCTTGAGCTACAACTAGTCACTAACTTTTCCCTCCTGGACACACATCCCTCCCTGTGCATTTCAAAACAGGGTTTGTTTGGGAACCTGAGGCAAAGCAATAGAAGCCACAGGGATCCAAAGCCCCATACACATCCAACTCGGAAAGCTTCTTCCAGGGAGGCCTTTCTCCCTGGCCTTCAAGGCTCCTAGAATTTGTTCAGCCTCATGTTCTCAGAAAAATCTCAAAAGTCTGTACTGCTCGCATTCCATGAATTCAAAGCCCTTGAGTCCTCAGAGTGCAAGATCTCACGACTCTAACATAGGCAAAACGCTCACATCTGGGTTTCCGTGGCCTTTGGAGCTTAATGGTCTACGGACTCGAACCTCTGAGTATCAGGGAAGGAGACAACTGGAAAGGCCCTCAGAAATAACACTTGTCTCCTAGGCAGTGTGTTAAGAGTCATGGGGAGCCCCAGACTGTGAGGACGGGGAAGGAACTAGGCCAGTGAGAGTGACTCAGTCCAATGCCACCATCCTAACAAGCACCAGCACTCTCATTTCTCAGCTGGGGGTTCAGCTGGCCTTCCTCCGGCTATGATGGACAAATGAAAGAACTCATAAGCAGCAGCACAGAGCCAGGCGTGCACAGGAGCCCAGGAAAAGACAACATTTGCTGTTCCTCACCCGCCAGCAGGCCTGACAGTTCCCTGGCAGGATCAGTGTGCATGGTTTAGGCTCCAGACATTTAACCCAATGCCCATGTGGCATGTTACTGCTGGCCTTGGCTTCCCCAAATCCCATCCTGTCTTCTCTCTGCCCGTCCCATGGTTCCTTAAAAAATGAGACCAGGACCAATGGAATCTCTCTCACTCTGACACTCAAATTTTATAGGCCGGGATTTAGGCTATGTGGCCATAGTGGCCTCTGTAAAAGGACCTTGTCAGGAAGAAATAGTCAATTGCTGTTCCTGGAGCCCAGGAGCGGCTGGGAAGAGACTAAGGGACCCCATTTGGTTATCCACTTTGGGAGCCTTGCGGGCTGAAGAGAGTTTGTTCAAGCTTAACCTTTGTACCTGCAAGACCTTCACCATCACCACCAGGAGACCAAGTCCCTCCTTTGTGGTACCCCCATGGCAGAACTATCCCTAGATAGATACAGCTTCTGGTTGGTTCCTCCTGATCACCCTGCATGTGTGAGGCCTCCAACCCTCTCCTCTTTGCACCATTCCCCATGCTTGGAATTCACTCTTCTTTGCCAGTTAAAGGGGGTGGTGAGGAAAACCAGTGACCATAGGCCCACCCTGCCCTTGTTTTATCCTTATGATATCGGTGCCATGCTACGATTGGTGGGCTTGCAGTCACTGTCTAAAGTCACACAGCTAGGAATGGTGGGCCAACCAGATAAAACCAGCTGCTTCCAGTCCCCAAGCTCTTGTTCCTCACAGCAGACTGGGTTCCTGGAGTGGAGATAGGGGCCTCTCCTCCTGACAGCCTCCGTCTCCTACCCCAGTGGTCCCCAGGATCCAGGAGGCAAAGACCATGATCTTTTCTTCTTTTGCTTTCTGGACTGGAAGCAACCACACTTCCTGATTGATCCAAAGCCACTCGATCGGCAGACTCCCATACTGGGACCAGGAGATGTGGCATTCGGTTTCTAAGCACCCGTCGCTATGGAAGCCAGGTGCTGCCAGCCCAAGGCCTAGCAACAAGGCATGATGTGAGGCGGAGGGCATTGTCGGGGGGCTTTGGAGGCAGCCAGCAAAAGAGCAGACTACATCTACTCTCAGGCTGGAGGCTTGGACCTGCCACTGCGCAGGGCTCATCCAAGGGAGGAAGGCAACAGAGAGGTTAAGTCTACACAGGACCTGAGAGACGAGACCTGAAGATTAGAGCTGAGAAGTGTGCAGAGCTGAACAAAGGGAATCCAGGGACGAAAAGGCAGAGGCACAATCAGGAAGGCAGGTGTGGGGTGGTAGAAGCAGATGAGCTGTCAGACACAGAGGCAGAGCCGGAGGCCAGTGGTGGAGTGGCATCAGTTCTCTCAGAGACCCTACTCCTAGCTCTGGGCCTGGGTGCTGGAGAGTCAGGGAGAGTCTCTGAGGAGTGACAGAGATGGATAGATTCATGACAGGAGATAAGCCAGAGGCAGGAGGCAATATAGTGATAGTAATAAAAAAAAAGAAAGAACTGGAGACAGAGGGAGTGAACCAGGCAGTGAGGACCAGACTGAGAGGCAGGGCAGACGGCAGTGGGGACAAGATGGCAGAGTTATGAGGACAAGGGCACTAAGGCCACCAGAGTCCTGAGCTGGCCCCAGTCCTGGGTTTTTCCTCCTCCATCTCCCCATAGGTCACATAGACATCAACAGCCTCTTACTGTGCCATTTCACTGTCATCCTGCCCTGAACACAGAGTCATCGGGATACCATCCTCAGCAGAGACTGATTGTGGTGCTTATATGTCCTATCCCTGCTGGGGACACAGCAAAGCAGTGTCAGAGACAGTGGATAGCCAGGCTTTCGGAATGTAAAGCAAAGCTCCTCCCCACCATGTCTCTGTCATCCCACTCCGGCTGCCTGTGGAGGCTCTGGAGGCTTTTCATACAAGGCATATTTGTCTCCCTACAGACTGTGAACAAGATGACATAGCCTAAGACAGAGACAGACCTCCTGCCCTGGAGGTTTCATTCCTTCTTCCTCTACAACAGGCTCTGTCAGGGCACTGAGGACTCACTGGGGACTGAGGACAAGGCAGGCAGCTAGTAGAGAAACAAACACAGCCGCCCATCTCAGGCTGTGGCCAGGGAGGGCAGAGCAGCTTAGCCTCTGGGGATCAGGGATGTCGCAGGCACCTGGCAGGCAGCATCTCATTTGATCCTCCTTGTGCCTGGCATATAGGTACAGGAGACTGATATGCTAGAGGGAAGCCATTTACCCTAACCTCCTCAGTAGCCAACAGGCACTGAGCCAGGTCATAAACCCTAGTCTTTGAAGTCAATGTGGGTGGACAGGCCTGGACAAAGTTGTGGGAGGTAGGGACATCTAGGAAGGGGGTGACCCAAGTCTGCTGAAGGTGCCTCCCAGGAAGGATGTGGAGTGGCCAGGGAAGATCTCAAGCCCCACTTGAGGCCACTACTCCTCCATGGAGACAGTCCCATCTCCCCATGTCAGGATGTGACAGTAATTAGCTAGACCCTATTAGATGCTAGCCTTCCCCGAAACCTGTGGTAATTGTTTCTCTAATTAGCACTGTGGAAGCACTGATAGCTTGCTCTGGGAGCATGGTACACTCAAAGGTACCCATATGCCTTACCAGCCTCCCTCTTTTCAGGTTCCTGGAGGAGGACCAAGATAAAGACTAATTAAATGCCTACTATGTGCCCTGTGGTGTGGAACACTTGACATTTCTTATTTCATTAAGTTGCCCACAGAGGTCCCCTGGAGGCCACTGTCTGTGCTGGCCCCATCTCTTTACAGCTCCCATTCCACAGTTACCACAATCAGGCAGCTCTCATGGCATCCCCCATGCCCCTGTCCCCCAGAACCACCGTGGAGGTGGGATGAGCTGTGGAACAGCAGGTGTTAAAGGTACCTGGGAACTGAGAGATTATTTCCTCCTGTGGTGGGGTGGGGTGGGGGGTTGAGGGTGGGGATACATAGGAGAGCAGGAGGACAGGGGAAGGTGTGGGCTGACAGCAGAAGGTGAACTGTTACACACCAACTTTACCTCATACACTATACACTGGGTCTGGGCCACAATCCAGAAAATCGACCCATGGCGCCATCCTCCCCTGGGGCCCAGTTCCTGGAAGGCGATGCTGAAGGGATGATTGATGTCGTCTGGCCTCCTCTTTTGCTGCCTTGAAGGTGGCTTCTTACATACACACACACACACACACACACACACACACACACACACACACACACACACGCATTCTCACTACTCTGGCATCTGGACTGGGTGGATGAATGCTGTAATCGCCAATGTGGTAGATCATGTTCACATATGCACACGGTGACGTACGTGTGTACACATGCAAGCTGGTAGAGTGGGATTTGTGAAGACAAGATGTGAGCAGTGTAAGTCTAGGTTCAAATCCTACCTCCTCCATTTCCTACGTACGTGTGCTATCCATGTCACCTAGGCTGTCTAAGCCTCAGTTTTCTTATCTATACAGAAAGGATAACAATAATATCAAATAGTTGGATGAATGAGACCACACATGCTCTCAGCCACATTTGTCATGTATTATTTTTGATACACAAACACTTTTATTAGTGTAACTGTATCTGTGGGTTAGTATGCATGCATAGGTGTCCTTGAGAGGCCCAGGAAAGACTTCTAGCACCCTAGCAAAGGGGCATAGGCAATGGTCCTTACTACCAGGCTCCCTAAACTGGGGCTCAGCTACAAACAAGGAGAACTTGCTGTGCATCCCCCTGGGGAGGGAAAAACACCTGTCCTAAGCAAGCTGTAAGAGATGAATGGCTCAGCAGCCACCAGGCAGGACCAGGGATTAGGAGGCTCACAGCCCAGCATCGGGGAGGAATGGGAGGGAAGCTGAGTCGCAGGGCCATCTATCAAGGCTGGCAGGCCCAGTAATGCTGCGCAGCAGGATGGGGGAGAGGAAAGGGAGCTGTAAGATGGGGGAAGTGTAGACAAGCCGCCAGGGCCAGGCAGCCCAGCCCAGCCCAGTCCCTGACATGCTGTAACCCTGAGTGAGTCATCGTTGCCTTGAGACCTCAGTGTCTTCATCAGGGACAACGGGGCCAAAAGACTCTTTCTTTACTCTCTCAGCTTCAACATCAGGCCAGGGCCCAGAAAGAGCCCCGAGGAGAGTGTAAAGGGTACAGGGCCACCTTTAACTCCTACAAGTAACCAGTTTAGTCAAAGATCCCTGGGAGCAGGGGAAGAAGAAGAGACAATAGGTCCTGAGCTGGGAGCCCAAAGACCCAAAGTGGGGTTTTGGGTATTTTCTTGTTTGTTTGTTTGTTTGTTTGTTTGTTTGTTTTGAGGCAGCGTTTCTCTGTGTAGCCCTGGCTATTTAGGAACTCCCTGTAAAGGCCAGGATGGCCTCAAACTCTCAGAGACATTCCCCCCACCCCACCCTACACCCCTGCTTCTGCCTCCCAAGCGCTAGAACCAAAAGGATGCACCACTACACCAGGTTCCAAATACCCAATCCGAATGCATTTCTGGCCCTCATTCTTTCCTGCCTCTTCTCAAGCTTCTTTGGTTTCCAGGCCTTTCCCTGGATGCCCTGATGCCACCATCTACACACTCAGCCAGTGGCCTGACACAGGCAGGAAAAGAAAAACAACAAACAACAAACAACAAACAAAACAAAACAAAACAAAACCCCAAATCTCTAATCTATGCAAATTTCATTCAAATCAAGAGCAAAGTGTCCTCTGGGTCCTGCCAGCCCTGAGGAGGTAGCAGTTACCTGGGAGGATGCTGGCCAAAAAGACTGTGGCAAGAGCTCCTAGCTGGAGCCCAGCAGAGTCTAAAGGTTTTCTGTCTCTCACTAATAACCTAAGCAAGCTAAGGCAAGTCACTTGCTGCCTCTGGGAATCACCTTTCCATCTCTAAAATGAACCCTCCCGTTTAAAAGTCAAGCAAGCAACAATGAAAACCTCCACGGTCCCTCTCCATGCTACAAACTGCCTCCATCCTCAGACTCAACTACCCCCCCCACCCCCCGCCTCCACTGCCCCTCACCCCTGGACCCTCCACTATACACCCTACCTTCAGGCTGCTCCCCCCCCCCGTGTTTCACCTCTAGATCTTGGTTTTCCCCTCAGAAACCCTCCTCCCTCAAGATGGGCCAGAAGTACATGCTTCCCAGCAAGGCTACTGGGATAGCTAGACTAGACACTCCTCTGGACTACCACACACCTTTCCAGAGCTCTCAGACAGGATGTGCCTGTCCCTCCATCTCACTCAGCTCCCCAGCATGCAGAAAGGGTAGAGGCATCTAGTTCAGGGGCTCAAAGAAAGAAGGTAGGCCCCTCTGGCTCTCACGATTTGCATCAACTCTAGTGTCACCCCATGCACAGGCCCAGGATCCATCCCCCTCCTCTGGTACGCCTTGGGCTCCAACCTCTGTCAAGTACAAAAATATGAAGGCCCCAGGGTGGGGTCAACAGAGGTTTTGGCCTCTGCTGCTACATCAATGGAGGCTAAGATCAGTACACAGTCGTCATAGCAATGCTGGATGCTGTCACCACAGATTCATCACCTGAACTCTGCAAGGCCAGCAAGGTGTGAGGGATGCTGGTTGGAGCCGATCAGAGCTACTGGGCTTTGAGGGAGGGCATGGCTTAACTTCCACCAGAGTCCAGCTGTGTCCTCCCCTCACCCTCTGCGAATCCAGGGTGAGATGTCCCAGTCTACTGTGGTATCTAGCTCGGTCCAACTTAGTTCAGTGAAAGTGGTGGTGGAAAATATTGCTGCCCCAGCCTCCATGATTGGGCACCTACACAGCAAGTCAGAGGAGATGTACTCAGTATGTGCCTGGGGCCAAAGAAGGGAAGAGAGATGGCAAGGCCGTGTGTCATGCCCAGGTACCAATGGATGACCACTAGAAAGTAACTAATTTGGTTCAGGGAACAGGCAGAGTAAGAATTATCACCACCCTTGGCTGGGCGTGGTGGCGCATGCCTTTAATCCCAGCACTTGGGAGGCAGAGGCTGGTGGATTGCTGTGAGTTCGAGGCCAGCTTGGTCTACAAATTGAGTCTAGGACAACCAAGGCTACACAGAGAGATCCTGTCTCAAAAAAAAAAAAAAAAAAAAAAAAAAAAAAAAAAAAAGAATTATTACCAGCCTTTACAGGAGCCTGGCTGTTCTTCTGCCTGAATCCTCCCAGAGAATCCTTATCCACACCCCAACCCACACCCACACCCACACTCTCAGGCCCTCGGTATGACCTATCTACTCTACTCCTGCCTCTCCTAAGTTTGAGAAAGTCTAGTGCCCTATTACAGGGTGTTGGACAGGGGTCTCTTTTTCTCCTACCTGTGGCAAAGTACATAGTAGGAAGATGTTCGGGTCACAGATACTGGGGGGCGGGGCTCCAAAAGATCGCTGGCAGCCCCGGGATGAGAGTTGTCCATGGTGCTGAACCCTCCTAGCCTGTCCTCACTGAAAAGTCTGCCTTTTCCTGTCTGAGCGCATCAGCTCCTTAGCCCAGGGAGGGTGAGGCCAGGCTCCCACACACGAGGCACCGCAAATGCCCTCTACTTCTTGCATTCACAAAACCTCAGCAAGAGGCCAGGGAGATGGCTCAGCAGGTAAAGGCTCTCCCCTTGGAAACCCCATGGAAGGTGGAAGACAGAACCGATGCTACAAAGTTACCGTCGAACCTCCACATGGCCACTATGGCACACTCACCCTCCCCACTGCATGCACGCAATAATAACACAAATAAATAAATAAACCTTGGGAAAAGGAATGTATTTGGATCAGAAGAGTGGGTACAAAGAGCGAATGCATCACACAGGCTTTTATTGGGCCCCTAGGATGTACAATCCTATAATGAAGTTCAGAACACAGTAGTAACAAAACAGATCTGATTCTGCTTTTCAGGGCCTTGGATCTAAGAGAGTCAACACTGAGGTCTGCTCTCTCTCTCTCTCTCTCTCTCTGCCCTTACAATAAGTAGAAAATGTATGCCCATTTTACACTGGAAATGGAAAACATTGGGGTGACAAAGGGACTTGCCCGAGGTCACAAAGCTACTGACCATCAAAGGGTAGGCCTTAAACTCAAGATATTTCTACCTCCTGAGTGGAGAGAGAATCACAGAGATAGTTCCCTGTCCATCACAGCTTATAATCTAGGGTCCCTGCCCTATAGCCAACAAGCCCACAGCAAAGGATGCCTGAATTTGACCTGAATACCTCCTGCTGCAGGTCTGACTTTAAGGGACTCAGCAGGATGTGGGATCCGCTCTCATCACCTGGGATGCCTCCATGCCTCCTGGCCCTTAATCCACCCCCACCTTGCACAGAGGCCTCCCCCTACCTTGCATGCAGGAGTGAGGTGTGCACTCTAAAAATACCTTAATCCCTCCCTGCTCTCGCTCTAATTAAGCGGAGTGAGTCACTACTTTAAGTAATTTATTGCTAGTTACATAATTGCTTTAATATTTGGTTCTAGAACTGGGGAACAAGAGTGGCCCCCTTCTTTTCAGGGAATTGGCAAGCCACAGAATGGGGCTGTGGCCCCTGCTAGAGGAAAGTGGACTCAACATGGTCAGGCTCTTGCTCTAATCTGGGCCCAGACATGGCCACCAGAGCCCCAGAGAACACCTGGAGAAGCAGGCCTGTGGAAGTCCCAGACCCTCTGCTCCCTGTCCCCCAATCTGTGCCTTCTGAAGACACCACTCCAGTCTCATACCCAGGGCTCGCCATCATGAGCCACACTCTAAGTATCCACTGCATTGCCTCGTCACTTTGGCAAGCAGCAGAAATTAAGGCCCAGAGAGGGTCCAGGCAGCACATACAAGGCAGGTTTACTATATGTGACTAAGTCTTCAGTGCAAGGAGAATATACCACCTCTCGCAGCCCTGTAATAAGTCAACCCTAGTCTACACACACACACACACACACACACACACACACACACACACACCACTTCCAGAAGATGCACACACATACACAGACACACACAAATACAGGCACACACACATACACGGGCACACATACAGATGCACACACATACACAGAGACACACACACATACACAGACACACATGAATACACACACAAATGCAGGCACACACAGATGCACACACATACAAAGACATGCTGATATACAGACACATAGACATGTATACACACATACACACACAATTCACTACAAAGGGCACAAGAGAACATTCTGAGGAGGATGATAAGATGGTGAGATGGCTCTGTAAGAGTGCTTACTGCTCTTGCAAAGGACCTGAGTTTGGATCCCAGTACCTACACAGCAGCTCACAACCATCTGTAACTCCAGTTTCAGGGGACTCACAACTGTCTTTTGATCTCTGCAGGCACCAGGCACATATGTGGTGCACTTAACATATGTGCAGGCAAGCACTCATACACATAACAAAAATAAATCTTTTTAAAAATTCCTTTCTTGATTTCAATGGTAATTACTTGACTACAGATTTATTAAAATTCATTATACTCTTTAATTAGAGGTTTTATTATATGTAAGTTAGACCTCAACAAAGCACATACTTTTAAACAGTTAAAGAGAAAAGTCCCATCCCCACCCTCCAGGCCCCCATGGCAGGAACAGCTGTCCTGAGACTCAGGCAGAGCTGAGTAACTAGTGTGCTCTTAGTAGGTGCTCGCGGTGCAGATGTTTGGCTTGCTCAGTGCCAATTAGTAAGGTGTCAATAGGCATCTCCTGTGTGCACCTGCACACTTTTAATCTCATTAGCTCGTTTCCCACTCTCCACAGCCCATGAGAGAGCCCCAGTGCGTGCCAGGCACATTACACACGTGGTCTCACTTCATCCTCACAGCAGCTCTAACGAGGTGGGGGCCAAGTTCATGCCCATCCACAGATGCAGGAAAAAAGGTGGCAGGACTCACAGGCCCTGCCACTGGGATGTGGCAGGCTTTTATTCAAAAGCACCTCCCACTGCTTCCCCTGATGGCTCTAAATTACACGGCTTAAAAATGCATGTGGAGGAGATGCCCTCAAGCCCACGGTTTCACTGGGCTTAGAAGTTGAAGCAGACACACCTTCCTGTAATCCCAGAACTGAGGGAGGTGGAGACAGAATTGGAGGTTCATGGCCAGCCTGGGCTATATGGAAAGACTCTGACCCAAACCACAGGTAAAAGCAAAAATAGAAAATCGTGAGTAGTTGGGGAGGGGAAGGGAGGAGAAAAAGAGATAGGAGAGGTGGAGGAGGAGAGGAGACAAGAGGAGAGTATAGCCCAGGCGCACTCCACACAGCAACCATGTATAGGTTCAGAGCAGTGGTGAGAGGCAAGGCCGGCCTTGGGAAGCAGGGAACTGGGCTAGGCAAACTGGGGAAAACATAAAGGAAACCACAGTGTCTGCAAGAATTCGGTGTCATCTGGGCCCTGAGCAGCAAGGGGTCCCTCGATGCTGTGGGTGACTCATTCCCTTCAAATTAACCTCTGTCCCCGTTCTTGGTTTAATGGCCTGTTCACACCCACTGTCACTATCTCACTGGGTATAGGAAAACAACACAACAGCAACAACAACAACAAAAAAATCCCTCACCCCAAATTTTACAAAGGCTATGTGGAAAATAGTTAATGATATCCTCAAGGTTGGGGAGGGGTCACAAAAAGGGTCCTATCGGGCCAGAAAGAGGCCACATGGAACAGGCCTTCTGGAGGAAGGGGTTAAAAAAACACACTTCATAATGAAGAAGAGGGGAATACTGGGGACTAGAGGGTTAAGTGTATGGAGTTGGGTAATGAGGGTAGGGAGTAGGTGGGGTTAAGTTAACCAAAACTAAGGATGGATGAAAAAGCATGATAGAAACCCAGCAGCGCTTTATACGCTAATTAAAATATGTAACTTTGGAACATTTTTATTTTATGTGTATATCAGTGTTTTGATGGCATGTATGAATGTGTAAATGTGCCTGCTTAAAGCTCACAGAGGCCAGAAGAGAGTAACAGATGCTCTGGAACTGGAATTACAGATGGTTATGAATCACCGTGTGGGTGCCGGGAACAGAACCCAAGTCCTCTGCAAGAGTAGCAAGTGCTCTTAACTGCTGAGCCATCTCTCCTGCCCCCTATTCTTTTTAAAGGAGTTTGAAGCCAGGAATGATGTTGCACGCCTTTAATCACAGCACTCAAGACACAGAGGCAGGCAGATCTCTGTGAGTTCAAGGCCAGCCTAGTCTTCATAGCTAGTTCCAGACCAGCCAGGGCTACATAATAGGAGTCGGTCTCAAAAGGAAGGATAGGGGCTTTGAATGAGACAACCTGCATTGGGGAACAATGTTGTCTCCAAAAGACAGCAATAGCTAAGCTAAAAATCTCAATACCAGGCATGGGGCCTTTGATTTACTGGTCAGGGAGGTCCCAGAAGCCTCCAGAACATTACAGGCTACTGCCATTGCTCTTGGCTATCTATCATAACTAGATGTTAAGATCCTATTATTGAAGATACCACACATTTTGGTTGCAGGACATAGAAAAATTAACTTAGAACAGACCTGAACACTTTTACCCTGCTGATTAAATCTCATAGTACCACAGTGCATTCATTATACAGGCTACTGAGGGAGAGAAGACATCAGGGTGGGACCCTGCATGCTACAACACTAACTTACCCAGCAAGATGTGGCCACTGGTGTGTAATGGCGTGATTGTTACGGAGTAACCAACTGCTTTCTGATTGGAATTGAGGCCTGCTCTAAAGTAAGGCATTCACGCCTGGCACTGTCTAAACTTAGCCAAAAGCCTATGGTTGCAGAGGTCAGAGGCCATAGGGGACAACCTGCTATGGTTGTCTTGTCAACTGGGAATATTGTCAAGCTGCCTTCTAAATATTTATGTTCATACCTGTAGATTTGTGCTGCTCTCAACCTTGGTCAGAGAAGCTTCTTTCTGCAGTAGGCAGCGGTCAATGTTGAGTCACGTAACTGGTCAAAGTGCCAAAAAGAAGGAGCTGTGACTGCTTAGCCGTAAATGGGACATCTTTATCAACATATCTATTGATGTATTGGGATCGGGGAAGTTCCCTGAAAGGGGACAAGATCATCAAGGAAATATTTTCCCCTAATGGGAACAACCCATTTCCCAGTGATGAGAGCCACCATGGGGACCAAGTGCTTGGGTCTAACTGTGGCAGAGCCATTTCCGTGCCAATTGCAAGTGATTTCCTGGGGTACAGCATGACCTGAATGCCACTCATGCTGTCTGCTTGGATCAATGAGCCTGTGCTATGTGCATGGCTGTTTCTAGTTGTTCCCCTTCCCCATTTCTAGGTCAGTCTCAGATGAGCCTGGGTCTGTTGTCCAATGCACAGTTATGACCGCCATGTGCACGGTGGCTTCTTCATGTAGGGAGATCTGAATTGTCTGCATTTGTTTCTCTCTGACAACCTGTGTTGCTCTTAGTGTTTCTAGGTATGGGTTGTCTGAGCCTCAGGACCTTGTGTGTTTGTGGCCATGATACCTAGTTCATCAGGTCCGGCAGCTGGAGCCAGAGGAACAGGCTGAGCAGGAGGTCCTGCAGCTAGACAACCCAGCTGCCCACAGTAGGCCTGCTGATCTTCAAACACTGAGTGGGGCCAAATGTAGCCAATTATCACTGATAGTGAGTCAAGGCTCAGGGCCCACTGGAAGCTGAAAGGGAATTCCCACTGGTACGTGGCAGTGGTGAGGCGGCCGGGCCAGTGTCCCTAACCCTTCAGCATCCCCAGGGAACCACCCTCCCTGACTCATCTCCCAAAAAGGCCCAAAGCCAGGGCTCAGGACAGCGACGAGGATGGAGGCCTCAGGCCAAGAGGAAGTTCTTCAAGAGAGAAGTTGGTGTGGAGTTGCCATCGCAGGGGTCACAGGTGGAATCAGAGGATGAGGATCAGTGAGGCAACTTTGCTCTGGAGGAGGGGCGGAGAGAGTTGGGGAGTGTGGCCTGTGGGTAAAAGTGATGGGTGCCACAAGAATGTAAAGCGCCAGCAGCAGGAAGCAGTGGTGGCTGTCCCTGCAGGCAACATGAGGCAGGAAGGGCTGCTCCTGCAGACAGACCCCATGGGTAAGGGAAGGCTGACCCTGAAGGAGGATGGAAGCATCAGGGGGAAAAAAAAAAGATCACAACTCGGACATGTGAGCCAGGGTAGAGCTGACATGGCCCCTCTGACCTATTGAGGCAATTTACATGTCTTCAGCCACCCCTCAGTAGGATTTCTGGGTCAGCACACCACCCCCTTCTGTCACCCTGACCCATCTAACCCCAGAGGAACCGTAACCTGACCTCACTGAATTCCTCCCTCTACTTCCACAGCTGCCTCTCTATCCCTAGGTTCTTCCTCCTGCCCCAGAACCCTGTACCTGTCACCCCATCCCTCTGGTGGGCCGAGGTCAACTCCAGCATCACTGTTCCAGAAGCATCCTAGTAAGCCACTCTGATACTCACATCTGGGCACATCTGTCTTTAACAGAGCTGGACAAGGACCATCTAGTCCATCTCTATGGCTTAGGTGATAAGTACAGGTTGAGTAGATCAAAGATGGCTGAGATGCCTGAGCTTGTGGCATAGCAGGGTACAGAACCCATAAGTGGATACTAAGGAGCCCTCAGCAGCTCCCACCCCCACCCCACAGAGATAGGAGGAGCCACAGGCAGGGCTGACCGCAGCCACTATGTACATACGGTGCATACGGTGCATACGGTGGTGCCCACCAGACCAAAGTCAATGTGAGAGCAGGTGTTTGAAGCCTGGGCCTGGCTTTGGTATTAACTCTGAGATCAGCCAGCTGTGTGACTGTCGGCACGGTCTCTACCCTCTCTGGGCTTTGTCTTCCCATCATCCATTTGTCCTTTCAGATTCAAGTTCAAGTCTTTCCTGCTGGAAGGCTGGCCTCTAGAGGCTGCTTTGTCCCGGCTTCTTACAGACACACACACACACACACTCCACTTCCAGAAGAGTTCTGCTACTGTAGGTTGGGTGCTGGCAAGAGAGTAGAAAGTAAAAAGGAAGAGAGCTCAGGGGTTTGGCCCTCAGCACCTCACTCCTACTGTCAGGCTGTCGTGGCCACACTCCCACAGGGCAGCTCCTTCTCCAGGCCTAGATTCTGCCTCTCAGGTCCCGTGTTCATCTTGCCCCAGCCCTTCCCACTGCCAGTCTAGGTGCTCCCAGAGGCTGATCTTCACTCATCCCAGCCTGCAGGGAAACTGCCTGAGAGGCACTTGTTTTGTTCTCCTCTGAACAATGGCCCTGGCTCCTCGAAGACTTGTTGAGGTGATTAAACAAGGCAATTTCTAAGACTTTATAAAGGACACTTTGGTGACATTTCTTCTCTCTGCAGGCTATTGTGCCGCATGCGGAAAATTTTTAGCACTCCAGAACGAGTGGCAGGAAGACCACAAGCATCCTTGGCTACCTAGTGAGTTTCAAGTTACTCTGAGCTACAATGAGACTCTTCTCAAAAGAGCAAAAGTAAAATAAGTATAAATTAATATTTTAAAGTAAACAATGAAAAGAAATAAATAAAATTTTGTTTTGTTTTTTGGTTTTTGAGACAGGGTGTTTCCATGTAGCACTGGCTGTCCTGGACTCGCTTTGTAGACCAGGCTGGCCTCGAACTCACAGCGATCCGCCTGCCTCTGCCTCCCGAGCGCTGGGACTAAAGGCGTGCGCTACCACGCCCGGCAAGAAATGAAACTTTTAAAACTTTTCTTCTCTCCATCTGGGCTGCCACTCAGAGCTTTAAAGTAATTCTGGATTCTCCGGCATGGGAAGGGCATGGTATTTCGGCCTGCTCCTCATGTCTCCTACCCCAGCCATAACCTATGTTGAGCATCCCCCTCCACAACACTGCCCTCCATTCCAAGACTTCCCCTTGTCAGTCTGTCCCTTCCCAGGCAGTGTGCAGCAACAGAATCCTTCCAAGTCCCAGGTCCTCTGCGGTCTTCCTAAGCTCCCCTGACTGTCCTGGGCTGCCTACTTCTAGTCCCAAAGCTGCAGGAGCACAGAGCTCTCTCTAGTGCCAGGGAAGGTTTCCTCCCTGTTTCAGCCTTCCCTCAGGCCAAGTAGCCTCACATCCTTGCACTAGCCCAGCTGCTAAGGAGCACAGCCAAGCCACACCTCCCCACACATCTTCCTGCAGCCCCCCTCCACACAGCGACTGCTGGAAATTCACTTCAGTTTACAACAAACTTCTTGGCAGGTGGAGCCCATTTGTAGCCATAGGTGCAACAGAGCCTCTCCCAGGGGCAGGGAGCTGAGCCTTCTTCTCAAGGAAGCCCCTGTGCCAGCTGTGTCCTGCATCCTGCCCTGGGTTGGAGCTGACCTTCTGGACCTCCCCATAGCCCAGCACCCCAATCTCTTCCTGGAGAGATTGTAGAAAAGCCAGCAACTGTTGGAAGAGTAGAAGCCTAAAATAAAGGCTTTTCTCAAAGATGAGACAATTGAAGCTCGGAGGGGAAGCCCTCCCCCCCTCCCCCACCTATCACTAAAACTCCATTCCCCATGTTCTGTGAGATGACAGACTTCACAGGCCCCCGGAAGGCATCTCGCAGCATGCAGGAGCTCTGGTAGAAACTTCAAAGTCAGAGGCCCAGAAGAGTGGAGACATGCAGGTGAGAAGGGGGGCACAAGCACAGCCTTGGATCTCCTCAGGGTGCCCCAACTGCCTTGCAGGCCAGGCACATCCTCCTCTCTCCTCTCCAAGCCCTGTCTCTTACCCTGATCTCTTTGGGTGGTTTCACTGTTCCTCTCTGGGCTGGGAGCCCTCCAGCCCTGTGAGTGTGACATGGGTGCTGTCATCCTGGGGAGAATGCCATCCCCACCCCACCCCAGCTATCCAAGCTGAACATAAACACTATTCCTTAAGGCTGTCGTGGACTGAAGAGGATCCCAGAGAGTCCCCCGAGGCCAGCCCTTAGGCATGAGCACCTGGAGGACCACTGAAGCCCAACTTCCCAGAGTCCTCTCTACCCTCAGGCAGGTGAGATCCAAGAGGGAGGGTGATGAGGGGGCAGACCTTACCTCAGTGAGGTGTTGCTGAGTCAGCAGTGCAGGCCTGAGGACCTTCACTCAGATACCAACAATTTCATTAGAACACACGTGAGTAACACTCTACACAGGTAGCCAGTTGCGGTGGCACACGGCTTTAATCCCAGCACTCAGGGAGGCAGAGGCAGGTGGATCTCTATGAGTTCGAGGCCAGCCTGGTCTATAAAGCGAGACCAAGACAGCCAGGGCTACATAGAGAAACCGTGTCTCCAAAAAAAAACCCGAAACCAAAACCAAATAAACACTCTACACATGTACACACATACATACAAGCCACACTTGCACACATAACCATCTACCAAGATTCAGACATAAGAATGATACACGATACACACATACACATTTATACACACTTTTTCACAAACAGAAGTTCACACATTCTTCCCCTCTCTGACCAGTATATAAGTACCTAGGACTAGACAATCACACTCAGGTGTGTGTACACACACACACACACACACACACACACACACTACATTCTATATTTCAGCACCAGACAAATTTCAAGCAATATAAAATAAATAAAATAAAAACCTAAGCCTAAGTACAAGGTGATCCTAAGTCCATTTCCCAATTAGCCAGTCCCAGAACTGTGAGGGGAAAGCCCTTATCTATGAGGTTCATTCCTCCAGTACATCTGTCCCCTACTGTTTGAGGTACCAACTGTTCCCCATCCTGACTCCCCTGTGCAATGAGGCTCAAAGGAGGCGAGGAGCATCGTGTTACTCTCTCTCCATCACCCAGCTCCTTGATCACTCTTCCCTCCTGGACCTTCCAACCTGGACCTTCCAACCTGGACCTTCCAACCTGGACCTTCCAACCTGGACCTTCCAACATGCGCGATCAGCTGGGCGGTGATGGCACACACCTTTAATCCCAGCACTCAGGAGGCAGAGGCAGGTGGATGGCTGTGAGTTCGAGGCCAGCCTGGTCTACAATGTGGGTCTAGGTCAGGCAAGGCTACACAGAAAAAACCCTGTCTCGAAAAACCAAACCAAACCAATACAACATGCACGATCGATCGGGGCTGGAATGGAGCATGTGGCAACCCTTGTTGGGATCATGTGACATAACAGCGTGGCTGTGATGTTCTGTATCATTCCCCAGCCCTGGCAGAAAAGAGGAAGAAGAGGAAGAGAAACAAAGTGCTAGGTGCTCCAAGGATGGAGTTCATGAGCTTTAGACAGCCTTTGGTCTGTCCACTTCGATCTATCCAGTGAAGGCTTCAAAGTCAATCTTCCCAGAGCCCAATATTGGCCAGGTCTGACCCTCACTCAAAACTCTTGGGCTGGGAGTTCTGGTGGGTCATAGCCACACATCCAAACTCTCAGCTTGAGATCAGGTCTTTAGTTAGCTCTCCCATCCTTAAGTCCCACAGAATGCTGCTCTTATGTTCACGGCCCCAGTAGCTTTTGTTCCTCTGCTGAGATGCCTCATCCCCAACTTGAATCGTTCGTTCGTTTGCATCTCTTCTGTTCTTCAAGGCCAGTACTTTGCCATCTGGACCAATAATTCAATGAAAAGAGCAGGAGCTTTGGGGGACCCTGCGCTCCAAGGCTGGCCCTACCCGTCCCAGTGGGCAAGTCCTGAATTCTCTGCTCCCTCAGGCAGAAAACAGCAGCCTCTTGGGTTTTGGGAGGGGATTAAGGAAGATCATAGCTGTGGAAACCGGGCTCAGGCAGCTGTAAGTAAACTTCCCTGTGCATGTGCAATGAGTTCTCCTTATAACTTAATCCTTCAATCCCTGCTCCTACCTCCATAGTCCAGCACTGAGCAAGCTGACAGGAATCAGCTCATCTATGAGCTCCCCAACCCCCACCCCTCCCCTACTAGGGCCTGCCAACAGCCAGCCTCTGGAGCCGGTGCGGATTTGGCTGGAAGGAGGCTGGACAAAGAGTACTTACTGCAAATTCCCATCAAACTACAATTCCCAGAATGACTCAGAGGCTGCCATGGGTGTGACCATGGGTTTAACCCCTTCCTTGGCGAGCTCTTTCTTCCATTGAACTCTCTGGGGATGGTCTCCCAGGCTAGGTAGGTGCAGCCTAGCAAGGTGGTCATATGTCCATCAGACACCTCCATCAGCCCACAGAGCATCTGTGCCTCTCACCACACCCACCGCCTCCTGTCTTTCCCACACACTGACGCTCTGGGCTCCTAGCCGTGGTCTAAAAGTGTAGGTGAGTGTGGGTGTTCAGCAGCTAGCCTCTATATGAGCACTCGCTGCATTCCCAGCACTGTGGTTTATGCCTGCAGATTCCTCACAACTATTCTGTGAGGGCAGAAAGGTAATTGCCACGGCACACTCTACTTGTTTGAGGTCCAGAGTGAATTTGAGCAACTTTCCCAGGACCATGTGGCTCTGGGAACAACCTACATCTGTTTGCCACTATGCCTGCCTCCCCTATCATCAAAGCCTCTCCTGAACCACGAGGAACATCCCAGAAGTCCCAAGTTCATTGATCTCAGCAACACTGTTGGGAAGTCTTTCCAGACATTGGACACAGGTTCTGTCTGTTGCACCAAGCTCAAAAAGGGCAGGGAGAGGGTGACTTCAAGAAGTGGGTCACATCACTAGGGAACCGGCCTTTCCCAGAGAGCGGGCAGCTGAACAATGAGAGATAAATGTGTGGAAAGATCCCTGTTACTAAATATGTCGACATCCCAAGAGGATCGAGGTACTGGCAGGGAGCTCGTGGTCCCCACCCCTTGGAGGCCACAGTCTTGTGGGTCAGACAAGCCAGGGCACTTGGAGCAGCAGATAAGGCCATCCTGGCTGCCTGGGCCTGGGGCGGAGGGAGCAAGAGGCCAGCAAGGAAGTAGGTGATGTCTTGTCCTCAGAGCCTAACCTGCCAAGCTCAACGGGCTGATTTGCATATTGCTTTGCATTCATTTGCATGCCGCTTTCTGGGAGGATTCACGTTCCTCAAACACTGCCTTGCCCTCGTTTCTAGGGTCTCTTTTTATTTCGCTGAACACCCATTCTCAAGTAGCATGGGGTCCTTTGGCAGGCCTAGAACAAGGACACTAGAAGCAACCAAAATGTTGCACATTTACAAGGGCGTTTACACGTCCAAGCTGTCAGTCAGAGACGTCCTCATGGCTGGAAGTGCTGCCTATACTCTAGCCTTGATTCCTTACTCCCAGTGGTACTTTGCACCACTCAGATGCTTGCCATCCCTGCCATCCCCAGCACCAGGAAAGGCTGCTGAATGGAGGAATGATCCTCCATCTCCTTACCCCTGCCTCATTCTGGTCACCTATGGGAGGATCAAGGATGGATAAAGACTGGCCTCCAACTCTTTCCCATCCTGGGACACTTTCCCCTCCATCAGCCCAGGCATTTGGCCAGCAGAGTCTACAGCCCTTCTATGGTGGTAGGAAGTTCTTCTTACAGTCTATCTTCACTCCCCTTTCAGGCCATGCTTGTTTCTTTATCATGGTTTCTAAAGTCAGGGCCCACTACCCAGATCACTGTGTGCTTTCACTGGAAGCTGCTCCTTTCCTCACTCTGCCTGGGCTGCTCAGTCTAGACCACTTATGTCCCTGCATGTACCAGCTTAGGATAAGGACAATGACCCAGCATGAAGAGGGTAAGCGACTGCTACAGGATGGCTGTGACACCCAGGATTTGGAGAAAAGACCTTGCAGAGTAGGCTGGGAAGATGAGGCGGCCACAGAGGAATTCCTGGGCTGTGCGGTAATGGACTCACATACAGGAGACACCATGGGGCTACATTTGAGCCACATTCTCAATCCTGGCCCCCCAGGGATCAAAACTGCAGCATGGGTTATAGTGTCAGAGGGAAGAGCCAGTCGATGAGTGTATCCTACCATAGGCAATCTATCAAAAAACCTTTCCCTCTCTCTGCTTCCTGAGGGTGACATTGGAGACCTTACAAAAGGTGGCCCCTTTGGTCCTGTCTGCCTCTTTCTGTCCCTTGACTACATTGAACCGTCCATACCCTCCCATCTTTACACATTGTTTCTGTTGCTCCTTGCCTGGGAGCATCCTTCAGGGCCCAGCCAAACAGCTCTTCCTCAGAATATTTTCCAGCATAGCTGTGTGATGCTGTGTGGTATCAATTTCCACCTTTGCCTCTCTCATACTGAGCATGCTCTGACTGTGAGGACTGGGTCAGTGTTCTAGTGACCGGGTCATGGGTACCAAGCAGGCTCTAGAGAGTCCCTGTTGATGAACAAATGAGTGAGTGAGTGAGTGAGTGAGTGAGTGGATAAAGCAGAGGAGATATATTTTACAGGCCCAAGCAGCAGAAGTCAGGGAAATGCAGGCCTGGCAGCAGTATAGCTGAGAGTGAGACTCCAGTCCATTAAGACTGGGAGGGGGACTGATGGGAGTACATGCCCCCCCCCCATCACCATTTGGCCAGATCCCAGACAAGCCATCAGCAGTCTCTGGGGACAAGAGCTGGAGTGGGAAGCAGGAAGAATGGCAGGAGCTGCTCGGTGGGCAAGGGGAGCTGGGGGTGGAGCTGCAGGGAACGTGGGCTGTTAACTCCCAGTGAGCTGGCCCAGAGTGGCCCAGGAGCTTGTAGGTCAGCCCAAAGGAGAAGACTGCCTGGCTGCTGAGGACCAGGCTGAGTGAGGCTGAGGCTCCAGCTCCAGCTCCAGCCTGCCAGCCAGAGAGGCTAGCAAGAGGTGACTCTGATCTCTGCCACCATACACCTCAGCTAGGAACTCTCTGTCTCTGTCTCTGTCTCTGTCTCTGTCTCTGTCTGTCTGTGTGTGTGTGTCTGTCTGTCTGTATGTCTGTCTGTCTGTCTGTCTCTCTCTCTCTCTCTGTGTGTGTGTGTGTGTGTGTGTGTGTGTGTGTCTGTCTCTCTCTCTCCCTGAAAATCTACTGCAGAAAGTTCTGCTCTCATCTGCCCCTTGGCTGACTTCGCCGACTCGACTTGGCCCCAGACCTCATGGCTCCTTGGATGGCCCAGCCCCTGCTGTCTTTTTCTGAATAACCTGGACAGCGCCAGTGAACCAGGCTTCTAACCAAATATAATCATATCTCTCCTCTGCCCAAATACTCATATCCATCCCCAGCATAAAACCTTCCAAGGCTCCCTTGGGACCCCCCTGACAAAGCCTAAAGCATCTGGAGTTCAATGTTCTGCATGATGTGGCTCCTGCCGACCCTGCAGCAATTTCCCATCACATATCTGTACAGCTTCCTCCCTGTTCTTCCGCCCAAACCCACCTCACCGCCTTTGCTGAAGCCATTCCCAAGATGCACCACCTGTTAGCTTATGCTGCTCTTTATTGCTTCGTTATCTTCAAGCTATTTTGTGTCTGTGAAGCTTAGGGGGCCCCAGAGGGCAGGGCCATGATTGCCTATTTCTTTTCTGCATCTCTCCACAGGGTATAGAATGAATTGTCCTGGACTCACAGAGGTGGTCACACATTCAGCCACCTCCTCCATGCCTGAGTAGGCCCAAGTGTCCCAACTGTGTATTCAACCACAAAAGAAAAGAAACCCACACACATAAATGGACATAAATAGGCACACGTATGCACACCAGTTACACAAAGATCAATATATGCACATATTCACACACACACCAGCCCCGTGATCACACACCCACACCAGAACAGTTAGGCAAACACAAAGTTCCACCTACACACACATTTTTTAAAAAAATAGTTATTCAAGCACTAATAACATACAAGTACAAAGACACACTCAAGCAAGATGCATATTGAGCCAATCTGACAGAGAACACATATTAATACACAGGGCAATAAGCAAACGACCTGACATTTATACTTCTTTATATACATGCCAGCCTTCACTATCCCCCTACAGCCACACACTAGTGTTCACAAACCCGTGCAAGCTGCTTCACACCCAATCCTGGAGACCCCAGAACTCTCAAGACCTCTCTACACCCAAGATGTCCCTTATACACCACAGGTGTGTGCACGAGTGTGCACGTACACATGTACACACACACACACACACACACACACACACACACAAACACACCATCATCTGCCTGCCACCTTGGAACTTCTCACAGTGCCTCCTTCATCTACACGTGTAGTTCCTACATGTGGCCAAGCACAAAACTGGAACTCCATGGCTCTCTCTGTACTATACTATCCTGGGACAGATGCTTTGGGGTGAAGTTGCATAAAGTGATGTCCTGAACCCTTAATTCCTGATTTCATTGAATGCGTTACCCTTGATCCCCTCTTGTTCTGGGACCACTCTTGCTAATACACATCTTTATTCTTTCTTGCACATACACTCCTGGCAAAGACTATCCCTCTCCAGGGTGCTGAACCATCCCATCTCAGCCACCAGAGCTCACGGAAACTCCTTGTCTAAATTCCTCACCCCACCCCATGAATAGTTCGGGCTTCTCATCACCCACCCTCCAGCAAGGAGCTCTTCTTTAGGACCCCGGCTTCATCACCTCCTGAGTGGATGCCAGACATCCCTCCCCTACACAGAGACCCCTGACCAGGTTGTGATCCTGCAGCCAGGTCCCCAGCAGGATCGATCCTCCCACGTGGCTGAGCTCCCTATCAACCACAGTTCCTAAAGAGACTTCCCCCAACCCCATCTGTGGTGCCTCTCACGGCTGCTTATCCAGTCCCCAAACCCCCTTGCTAGTACTCACGGCTCAGCCGGTCGCGCTGCCGGGTACTGCTGGCTCCTGCAGAGGATGGAGTGGCCGCATGCCTGCCCCATCACTCCTCATCATCTGCCTCCCCAGCCAGACTAAGGTGGCACCTCGCCCTGTCCACCCCCTCCTGCCCAGAGTTCTGGCTTGGGGCACTCCGAGCAGGTGCAGGAACCAAGAGCAATGGCTGGTTCTTGGCTGCCTGTACTCAGCACCCGATCCAGTTCTGCTGCCTGGGCTGCTCTGCCTGCCTCTCAGGCTGCCGCTGTCTCTGCCGCTAGGCTGGCTCTGGGAGGAGGCTAGAGCAAGTCTGATAATGCAGAACAGGGAGGGGAGGGATCGTGGAGGAGGAACAAGAGAGGCCCAGACAGAGAGGGAGAGGAGGAGGGAGGAGGGAAAAGACACACCGAGGGAGAGACTGAGAGATACACAGACACACACAGAGAGATTAGGATGGAAATACAGAGACCAGAAAGGCACACAGAAACACACAAGAGAAAAAAAAACAAAGCTGTGAGAGCAGGGTTGAGGCTGGGGGGTGGGGGATGGGGTCCAGGGACAGGAGATTATAACCCAGACTCTCTGAGGCCCCACCACAGAGTCCCACAGGGTGAGGAAAAGCCACTGTCCTCTGAATCTGGGATGACAAAACCTCATGCAGCACTAGCTGTCATCCCTTCTGGGTACCCTCACTGTCTTTGTGTCACGTCCTAGGGCGCATACCAGTGTGAGCTGTCACACAGCAGACTCAGCCTTGTCACAGAGCCTACTTTTGGTGACCACTGTGGGAGATGATGCTTGAAGTACTGGGAGTTGTGGGTGTCCAGGCTACAGCCTGCCCCTCCCCCAACTTCGGTGGCCACGGGCTCTAGGCATGGGGGAGACCTACTGCATCCTCTCTCTCTCTCTCCTGTCCCCAGGGAGGACTCCCTCAGGACAAAGCTTTAACCCAATAGAATGGGAGCATTTAGCAAAGGGACAGGTAGGCACTTGTCTCAGCAGAGTATCTGTTGTGTGTGGGAGAGAAGTCCCACACTACGCAGCTGGTATAGGGGTGGGTAGGAGGCCATTGGGGTAAGAAAATAAGAATTCTGACTCCACCATTGATTTATCCAGCCATTTATAAACATCTACCATCGGTCAGCCCCATCAGCTATGACTCAAACTGGTTTTTGTCCCTGTGCCCACCCTGACCCAAACGGGAAGCTGGCAAGACTTCCAGAGGAGGTTCTAAATTGTGTATTTAAAGGCAGAAGGGAGAGCTAACCCAAGGAGATGCTGCAGTGAGTCTCACCAGTGACCCTATCTCTTCAAGTCATGGGGAGAGTGCTAGACCTCTCCCCCTTCACCACCCACCACTAGGCTCTGGGCAGAGAAGCCCCTGAGACTTCATGGAAACCTGACTCAAGCTGAAGGGCGTGGGTGAACAGGAACAGGCCAGCTTATGCAGGCAGCCTATCCAGGCAGAGTATAGACGGTAGGCCCACAGCCTCAGACTGACATGTCAGGGAAGATTTGTAGGAACTTTTTATTTCCCCTTTGGGGCCCCAATGGTGGACCTGAAAATCACTAAAAGCTCTGGAACAAAGTGCTTCTCACTCAGCTGGATCAAGGGCCAGGATGGTTCAAAGCCAGCCGAGCCAGCTCACAACTGCTGTCTTTCTACTTAGCCTGACACTTCTGGAACCTCCCTGCTCCAGGCCTGTCAACTGGACAGATGTTCCTCAAGGCCCTAGACCATGGCTGGTCTCTCACAGCTCCCCGTTGCACCCAGAACCTGCTCACAAACCTGAGGAGCTTGCCAGTGAAACTGGGCCAGAAGAGTTCAAATGTGGGCACCTCCAGACCCCTTTCTGCTCTCCCACTTGGAAACAGTAGTAGTGGTTTCCTGTTGAGAAATCTCCTGGGACCGCAAGTGAGGTGCTCTCCCCTTCACCCGAATGCCAGCCCACACCTTACAGTTCCCCAGCAGCAGGGTCCTGTAGGAACAAGGCCAGGATCCGGAACAACGGGTTCCGACTCAGATGGGATTCAAATCCCAGCTCTGCCACGTGCCTAAGGAAGTCTTTCACCTCTTTAAACTCCAATTCCATCTTCTCACATGAAAGACAAGGTCACAGATTCCAAAGGTGAGGGGTTGTAAAATTTGGAGTGACAACTCTTAAAATTTTCCCAGTAAACAGTTGCCTATCCCATAGAGGAAGACATTGATGGATGGAACCCACAATGTAATAGTCCTGCATGCCAGCCAGGGCCTACAGCAGGACAGTATCCGGATGGGGAAAGTGCAGAAATGGGTGAGGGTTCGGAACAATCCAAGGCTCTCCTCCTCATCTCACCTTTTCCCCTCAAACTCTTAGATCTTCCTGCTAGCTGAAGACTCCGCCCACCCAAGACCCCACACACCGCCGCTCTCCAGGGTGCTGAGCCAAGCCTGCTGCGTTGTAAGCCCCCCACCCCCACCCTCCACACGAGGGTCAGCTGACAGCGTTTTTTTGTTTTTTGTTTTTCCTAATTGGGTCGAGGTAGAAGCACGTGGGAGGAGGAAGGATGCTCGTGGGAATCAGGGTGGCTGCCGAAAGTGATGGGAGGGTGTCTTTCTGGGATCGGCCTCCAGGCAGCTGCTCCTATCCTCCTCAGGACTACAGGATGCCCGATGCCAGCTATCTTCTCTTTGCCCAAGACCAGGACTTCTCAGAGACAGACCATGCCTCCTCCTGAGCCGCTGTTTCCCTCCTACCTTCCAGACGGCCCCTCCTCTGTCTCCCTCCCAGGCGCGTCCTATCTTTGCCTCTACAATATGGATGAGTCTAATAAGATTCCCCATTCTCTTGGTCTCACTGGGCAGAGACCCTTCCCCCAATGCACACCAACTCAACCAGCCTCCTTCTGGGGCACCAAAGGCCAATGTAGTATGTCTCTGAGTGCCTCTCCTCCGGGAACATCCCATTGGTCTGAAACCCAAATACTGAACAACCAACTTAACTACTGCCTGTGTGTGAAGCACCAGCGAGGTGGCCAGTGCCGATTAACTGAACTCCATGGCTAGGCCTCTCTCCTCCCCTCTGCTCCCTGTGGATTCTCACATCCACCCACTCTCATTCACATGTCCCTGATCCATCCCTCTTCTCCTGGTCTCTCTCCAGCCCTCAACTCCATCTCAAACCCCTGCATTCCACATTCATGCTGCACCTAGTGGCAGCTTCCAGCTCAAAACCCTCCTGTGGCCGCCCTCCACCCCCTACTCCTCCACCCCTGGCTCAGGGTCAAAGGGCAAGCCCCTCAATCTGGCCCTTATTGATTTCTCTTCTGCTCTAGATAGGGAAGGGGTGTCCCTAATCACTCCCCAGTCCCGCCCTGTTCCTTTCTTTGTACAGCCTGTTCGTCCTCCGGGATCCTGACGGTCTTTCTTCTTTTAAATGACCACCCCAAACCCTGGCCCACCCTTCCTGGATGAGCTCAGCACATACCCCACCCAGCCCCGCTGGGACTCTGCGCCTGGAGCTAATCTGCTTTCAACTGCTTCTTCCCACCTAGCCATTTGCCCTACCTCCTCTTTCTGCCCCATTCTACTGCTGAATCCTGCTTTCCTTGAGTCCCAGCTCAGCCCAGCCTTTAGGCCAAAGGGTGCAAGGGAGGCATACTGATGGAGAAATGCAGAGAGAGAGAGAGAGAGAGAGAGAGAGAGAGAGAGAGAGATGCAAGGTGGGAAAGTGAAAGTGCCCATCAGAGCCACACCAGGGTCATGTTGCATTGAGTCTAGTAAGGAGACAGGAAAGGATGCTGTCATCTACTTGTGGTGGCAGGCTGGTGCTGCAATATATAATGGCCTCCACTGGGAATGGGGGGTGATTGGCAGGCTATGGACTTCATGGGGGACTGGGACACCCTGAATGATTCTGTCTGGGGCTGGGATATAGAATGGGCGTCCACCCTGAGTCTTGATAACAGGCACCTATGATGACAGGGGAGACATGGATTGATAGCTCAGGGAGCAATCCCACAACACATTCCCCCCTGTGGCTAGGAAGCCCACAACTATGCCATTGAGAAAGGCCTGGCATGTGCTCTTGGTGCCAGGCACAGGTTGCACTAATCAAGGACCTCATCGTACCACAGGGACAGAGCCTTTGCTTTGAAAAGGACATGAAAAGCCACCATGGCCTCTGGAACAGCTTTAGGATGGAGCAACTTCTTCAACATCTTAGGAAGGTGGCTTTGGTGGCCCAGAACCCACAGTTGAGGAGCCATGGGTCAGCTTCAAGTGCCAAGAGCAGTCAAACTTCCTATGGGAGGAGGGAGGCTAGTGACCTTAGGTGGGGGTATTAATCTCCAATTACTACTGAGGATGAGGCAGTAGGGCAGATAACAAGTCAGAGGAGAGCCAAAGGCTACTGGGTCCCTCAACCCAGAACCCAATGGCCTTGCTTCCTACCCAGGCCCATGGGTGGAGCTAAGAAAGACTGGGACTGATGAGGGAGGTCAGCCTGAAGTGCAGCCAGACTGGACACTAGGGAGATATTCTGTACCTGAGGCAGATATCACATCTCAGAGCATAAGAGGTAGAGGCCAGTAGGTCCAATCCCTCATACAGATGGGCAAACAGGCCAAGGACATATCCAAGTCCAAAAGATGTAAAGGGTAGATCTGGACCATAGGACAGAGACTCCTGCCATTGTGCCCCAAATTACTTTCTCCTTTTCATAATTGTCTTGCCTCTCCCCAAGTAGGGACAGAGGCTCAGCAAAGAAGGCTGTGGATAGAAATTAAGACTTGGACCCCCTACCCCTACAAGAATATGGATTTTACCAGGATGGATCAGAGCTGAGGCGATCCCTGCGTTCATATTCTAAGAAAGGGTCCAATCCAGCACACCAGGACCATCCTTTCCCAGAGTCCCCAAGCCTCTTATTCAGCCTTGCTCTACCTTTCCTGTGCAACTCCCCACACCTGAGGAGAGAGGGAGGGGGTGTGACTCAGTGGGATAAAGGCAGCTGTTATATTTGAATGATTATATAAGCCAGGGGGGAAGGAAGGCAGCTGCAACGTGATTGCATAGAGGCCAGGAGACAAGTCAAGTCTAGGTCGGAAGGCAGGAGTCTCCTCGTGGACTCTGTGCGTTCTACTCTGTACGGCAAAGGCAACTTTTCACAGGACCAGGAACCAGTCTCTGCTTTGCAGGGCTGCAAAGTGTGCTCTAGGTCTTAAGTCTAGGCACGTGAGGAAGGCGTTACACTCCCATCCCGCTGAAAACTAGCTCTCAGGTCTCCAGATACCCTAAACCCGACCCTGATGAAGCTGCAGAACCCACCATGGGCCCTCTCCAGTAAGGAAGACAAGTAAGAAAAGAAAAGCGCACCTGCTGAAATGGGTACCTTGTCCCAAGCCTGTTCTGCCTTTGCTAGGCCACTTCCTGGCCACCCTGGGTCTCCTAAGGGGGAAATGAGAGAACAGGCAAAGCCTCTGCTCAGGTGTCATTTGTTTTTCTTTTCTTCTTCTTTTTTTTTTCTAGATTTATTTATTATTATGTTTACAGTGGTCTGTCTGCATGTATACCTGCAGGCCAGAAGAGGACATCAGATCATATTACAGATTGTTGTGACCCACCATGTGGTTGCTGGGAATTGAACTCAGGACCTCTGGAAGAGCAGTCAGTGCAGTGCTCTTAACCTCTGAGCCATCTCTCCAGCCCCCTCAGGTGTCATTTGTATTCTTATCACTGGCCAAGGTGAGTGCTGGTTGGAGGTATCACAGGTAGCCCAAACTCACATTAAACTTGCCTCCCTGGCCTAAGGAAACAGACATGGGTGGAAGATAACAAAGTCAAGAGAGAGGATAGGACTTATAGCGGGACCCTGGGCGGGCCCGAGTACAGTGCTGGTGTTCGCAGTATCCGCCCTGCAGTGTCTAGGTAGAACGAGAGCCTTCGAGTCCTAGAGCCTGTAGTGCAGTGAGTCAAGGAGGGATAGGGCTGGAACAGGTTGCAGGAGGCTGTAGTAACCAGCACTGGGCACCAGCACTGGGCACAAGGCCCACCACCATCATGCCTGTGGTGGCTCTGTCTATGTGCACCACCCCAACCCCAAGGAGAAGGCTGTGCCCACCCAGACTGCGTTGCCGTGATGCTCCCTGGTCTCCATGGTACCAGGCACATAGCCCTCCCCTCATCAAGAGGACTGAAGGTGACAGGAGCTGAGGAGATGCAGGCCCCTGATACCCCTCCTAGTCTACCCCCTCTGCCTGGATCAGTCCTTGGAGTTCCCCAACTTGAACCTTGAGAGACAAAGCAGAAGAGAATGGCAGTTTCCACTTCAGAGTCAAAAGAGTGACAGAAAAGGGATTCACGGACAAGACTGCAGGGAAGTGGCAGAGGGGGAAGGGAGGGCAGAATGGAAAGAGGGAGGGCACACTCCAGTCACCAGGCAGAGTGCCTCCTAGCTGACAAGGGGTGGGAGGCACAGTCCGGCCCAGCTCTTTGGTCTGTGGGTGGTGGTGGGCGGACAGAACAGAGGAGGAGGTGGGGGGAGCATAAGAGGGGGAGGAACAGCAGCAGGAGGGAGAACAATTTTCCTAGAGAGCTTTGTGTGTGGGTGTTCCTCCACGTGCTCTGTGTATGTGTGTGTGTGTGTGTGTGTGTGTGTTGCACTTGCTGTCTTGCAGTTATGGCAGAGCAAGATGAGGTGTGCAGGCACGTGTGTGCAGAGCTTGAGTGTGTGCATGTGGCCTATGTGCGCCTGTGTCACTGTGTCTCCAGGGTGATAAATACAGCCGTAGGAACTGTAACCAGGGCAGAGAAAGTGCGGAAATTTCCACAGGCTGAAAGTAGCATAGGAGAAAGACCGTGCTGGGGCCAGTCCCCTGGTTGGCTAGCTGGGTACAAATCCTCCCCATATTTTCATAGACTATGGACATTGGGAAGAATAATCCAAAGGCGTTTCCTGACAAGACAGGCAGCTCTGTGTGAGAGAGAGAGGGGAATTGTGTCTGTGTGCATTGGCATGTGGGGCCCCCATATACAGAAACAGTCACGCAGCCCCAAAGCAAGGTCTGGGTCATTCAGGCCACTTAGTGGCAGAACAGATGCTGTTGATCCTAAGGGGCCCATTAGACAGGGATGTGATCATGTCTCTTGGGTAGAGCTAAGACTTGACAGTCAGGGTGTGGAGGAGAAGCCCTAAGGTGTGTGGTACTGAGGGTGTAAGGCTCTGGGGTGTCCATGGCTAGGCTCCAGCTACAGCAGGTCATATGTAGGTCATATGCACTTGCCTGGGCTCAGCACCATTCCCTCCTTTGGCTAGGCCGGTCCTCAGTGTCCCTTCTCCTGCCTTCTGGACTTGTGCTCCATCTTTGATCAGCATCCTCTAGCCTCAAGGGTTTCCTCCTCCCTGACACCACTTACTCATCTGCAAAGCTCTGCACACAGCAGGTGTTCAGCAAGTGCCTGGTGAATGAGAGCTGAACCCAGTAAGTATTCAGTAAGTGCTGGCAGGACCTCTCTAGCTCTCGACCTGGATGTCATGAAGACATCCCCGCAGGCAGCAGGTATCTGGGAAGACTACCAAGAGACATGGCTAGCAAGCACTTCACTTACCTGCTTGCTCAGTGTTCCTGGGAACCTGTGAGAGGGAAACGCCAGAGGACAGCGAGAACACAGCAGATCAGAGACCTAAGCCACTGTCAGTGCCACACAGACTGTAAAGGGTGTCTGCCCACACACCCATGCTTCCCAAAAACATAACCGTGGGTGGGCAGCAGCAGGAGCAAGGGGGCAGGGAAGACAAGACAGTCCCTCCAGCCCCAGGGTTCAGGGGCAGCATAGTGGAAGCAGGGTCCAGCTCCTCTCTCCTCTACCGGGGGCACCCAGGGCTCCTCATTGCTGGTATCATGCAGAGCAGAAGAGCTCAACTCAAAGAGCCAGAAGAGAGAAAGGCAGATCCCCCAGGCTGCTTCTGTCTCATCTCCTCCCTTCCCACTTTTCTCTCAACACTCCATCTGCAATACCCTCGGTACCCAGGCTCGGGCCTACTGCAGCCTTCTCTCTTGGGTTCCCTCCCCTCTTCTCCTTTCCACCGTCCAATCCTATCCCCAACCACACTCCTCCAGGAAGACTTTCTCCCTCCAGCCAACCCTAATGCTAGGCTCCTCCCACCCCAAGCAAATTCAAGTAACACGCTGCGCATATTCCCTTCTGGCATTGACTCGGTTTAGGGATCCTTGTGACAACAGAACCTCCTGCCTTGGTCCTCCAGCACTGTGGTCATAGGTATTTTTCATGAAGGTTAAGTCTCAGTCCTGTAGGGTTGCAACCTCATCCCAAGGGAAAGCATTCTACAGTGACACAGTGTTGGCAACTGGCCTCTTCTCAGGGAGCACTCCCTACTGACTTCTTCTCAGGGGGCACTCCCTACTGGCCTCTTCTCTGGGAGCACTCCCTACTGGCCTCTTCTCTGGGAGCACTCCCTGCTGGCCTCTTCTCAGGGAACACTCCCTACTGGCCTCTTCTCAGGGGGCACTTCCTACTGACTTCTTCTCAGGGAGCACTCCATACTGGCCTCTTCTCAGGGAGCACTCATGAGAGAAGAAAACAGTGCTGGAAGCAGGAGAAGCATTGAGGAGACTCTAACGTCAGGCAGTGGGAATCTTTCTCTAGATTCAGATTCAAGATCTCAAAGCAGAGAGCAGAGAGCAGAGAGCATGGGCTCAGACTTACAGTAGGCATTCAGCAGGCTTTGAGTGAAGGGCTTGTACCTCCTATCATGCCCTAGAGCCCAGGATGCCAAAGTAAAGCACCATCTTACAACACATCACCAGTTCTTAGCCAAAGGCAAGGATAAGTGCCCCAGGTGGCAGCAGAACAAAGCCAGAGCCGGACCATTGTGTGTGTGTGTGTGTGTGTGTGTGTGTGTGTGTGTGTGTGTGTGTGTGTGTTGGTGTTACAGACCCTGTTCAAAATTACAACTATGAGTGGTCCATGACTGCCCTCTAGTGGCTGACTGCAGCCCCTCCAGCTAGTCCCTAAACCAGAGTAATGACAGTGCCAGCCCAGCAGAGGGCACCTCTAGTTGCACCCTGTTCCTGAGCCTCTGGGGTTGGTGGATAGTAGATCAAATCCAGGGAGGAATTCTCAGTAGATCTTGGGCACGTAAGTCCTCTTGCCCTGGTCTGCTTGGAGGGCATGGTAGAATGGCCTGGAGCAGCTCCCTGAGAACAAAGTGCTGGGGACCTTAGGCCAGCCTAAGGTTAGGAGGGCTCAAGGATCTCGGGTTGTCTCCTCGCAAACATCCCACTCCTTCCTGACAAGTGAGACAAGGGATCCATGCCCAGGTGTGCAAAGACCCGCAGCATCTGGGTCCTCACTGAGGGGGACCACAAACATCTCATGTGGCCCAGCCATGCCCAGTTCTGCCCAGGCCCTTTCAAGGCTAGGGGTAGAACACCAGCAGGTGTGCTCACAAGGCCTCTGGGATAGAGCTGCAATGAGCCTCTAGAGAGAGAAGGCAGAAGGCTTGGCTCTTTTCAGGGAGTCTCCAGTCTGCCTTGGTTTTTTCTTTTCTTTCTTTCTTTCTTTCTTTCCTTTTCTTTTTCTTTTGTTGTTGTTGTTTGTCTTTCGTGACAGGGTCTTTCTGTGTAGCCTTGGCTGTCCTGGACTCGCTTTGTAGGCCAAGCTGTCCTCGAACTCACAGCGATCCGCCTGCCTCTGCCTCCTGAGTGCTGGGATTAAAGGCGTGCGCCACCACACCCGGCCTCCAGTTGCCTCCTCTGCAGGTCAGCACTGCCCTTTGTCTTGAGAGGCAAGCTCCACTCTGGAAGAGTAAGCCTGGGGCCTGGGCTGAAGGCCCTTTCCTAATCCACCAAAGCTGCTGTGAGTTGTGACCTCATGTCCCCAGCAGGGGGCTTTGAGGAGCTGTGCTAGGTCACTAACATACAGATCTAGGCCTTTGCTCAGACTAGCTGGGCTCTGCCTTGTCCTGAATCAGGAATTCCATAGCCTGGCTGCACAGTGGCACAAGAGGCACAGGGCAGGGCAGGGCCAGGCCTCTGCCAGGCCAGGAGAGAGTAAACAGCTCAGTGACCATGCAGAAGGCAGAACTCAGGCTTCTGGCTTCTAAGCAGCAGTATTTGCCTCTCGGCTTCACAATCAACTGTACCCTTAGCCCAGGACACCAATCCCCGCCGCCCCCCCCACCCCCGACAACCACAGGCCTCGGCACCATAGGGTAAAATATACAGATATATTTATATTACCAAAAAGTATCCAAAGTGGAGAAGGGGTGACAGACAGCCACAGCCTGGGCTTCCCTGCCAGCACATGCCACTAGAAGGTGGACATCCCCAAGTCCAGCTTTCATCTTGTAGAAGCTGCTTCCCATGAGCTCCCTCTCAGACCCCGCCCACCCCCAGGAGCTCTTTCAGAGTATCAGCCTGTAGAGATGGGTGGTGGGGATGGGGTGGGCTCCCTCCCATGGGGATGGGGTGGGCTCCCTCCCAGCGGGGGCCCAAGCCCGTGAGCCTCTCCTGTACAGCTCCTGATTTCTGTCCATCTCTCCAAGCCCACGAATTCAAGGAGAGTGACCCTGGGCAAGCAAGCCAGGCCAGGAGCATTGCATGTCTGGAGAGCAGGGAAGGGCCCCCTCCTGGGAAAACCCTACAGCCGGACCATTCCTGCCCAGCCAAGGAGCCCGTGCTGCAGTCAGGATGTGGGCATGGCTTCCCCATGTGTCCTGCTGGTTCACACCAAGCACGCAGAGCATGAAGGTGTCTGGACGGGAAGGTTTCTTGGTGGCAGTCACAGTCTCCCAGAGCCAGAATGACTCCTATGCTCAGACATGACGGAGGAGCTGTAGGGAGCACAGAAGGCCGGAGCCCATTAGTGTTTTGTGCAAGTAAAAGGAAGCAGGCAGATATGGAGTAGATGCAGAAATGTCAGCAGCTGGGGTTCCCAGGGACAGACAGAGGCGGGGGGTGGGGGGTGGGGGGGCAGAAACCTAGGGAAGGGCCTAGACAGTCTCTGAGAGAAATTAGTGAAGGCAGGAACCCAGCCAGGTCCCCCACCCAGCCTTTCCCACAGGCAGAGCCACTTACAGAAAGGGGGTCGGCAGTGAAGGCTGCCACGCTCCGGCGCATTTCATTTTCACTACCCCGCAGAGGGATGAGTGATACACTGCCCATCCGGACCTCAGGCACTGCCCGGGACACTCGAGAGGGCTCTGAGGGCCACACCAGGCCATCGTGCTGGGGAACAACCAGGAAAACAGTGCTAAGGTCTGAGCCACACCTCAGCTTTCAGGCTCAGCTCCAGATCCGCCCACCCCTTCTCAGAAAAGCCTCCAGCTAGGATCTGAGCTGACGCCCTCAGCTTTGATCAAGGCTGATATGAGAAGCAGCTGTTTGCAGATGAATGACCATATTCCAGCACAACCCGGCCAACTAGATTACTCAACGACTCCCATCTCTGGACCCACAAACCTCCCTAAGAACACAGCATCAAGAAGACCCTAGAAGACACTGTCTGCGCCTCCTCTTCCCAACAACCAAGAACTACAGAATCTACCCTGTTTCCATCTATGCCTTCCTATACCAGGAAGCTCAGATTTAAAAAGAATGTAACTGCAGGAAAGATCGCAGCCCAGAGCCCTGGTAGTTTTGACTCCTTTCTCCCTGGCTTTGCTCTGGCTCAGGGGTGGTCACCCAGCCACTGCAGCATGTCTTCTCCATGGGTGTGGCCCTTCGGGCTCTGTTTCCTGCACACAGGGGCTGAGGGAGCCAAGACAGCCCCCTCAGGCTCAATCCTACACACCATTCTTAGCTCACTTGAAACTCAAAAGTCTAGTTGAGCTTCTTGAGTCCGGTCTCAAGCTCTTACCACGTGCCCTGACCCCACTGCAGGGCCAACCTCTGGCATTCCTGGCTTCTTGACACTCATAGGCTTATATATTTAAATACTTAGTCCCCAGTTGGTGGAACTGCTTGGGAAGGATTGGGAGGCGTGGCCTTGTTGGAGGAGGTGTGGCCTTGTTGGAGGAGGCGTGTCACTGGATGAGAGGCTTTCAAGTTTCAAAAGCTCCTGTCATTTCCAATTCTCTCTCCCCCTCGGTCCTCCCCTCTCCCTCCCTTCCATTCCCTTGCATATGGACGAGGTGCGAGCTCTCAGTTACTGCTCCCACACCATGGCTGCCTGACTGCCGCCATGCTCCCCACCACGATGATCGTGGACTCCAACTCTGTAGAGCCACGAGCCCCAAAATCAAATGCTTTCTTTCATAAGCAGCCTTCTTTCATTTCCTTTTTCACCCCCCTGCCCCAGGCCTCTGGATCCACTGTCTCCTCTGCCTGGGAACCACTCCCCTCCAGGTGAACTTCCCTGTGCTCAGAGACTTAATTCCTATGACACCATCTCCCTGCTGCTCTCCCATTCTCTGCGATGGAGCCTGTTAAGAAGCCCCCTGTATCTGATACCTGTACAGAGAGGAAGGTGGCAAACCACTCCCGGAGTTCCAGCTGAGTGTCACAGCAGAGGTACCTGCAGAAGGCATAGGTCAGGCTGCTGCCGACGGCCTAGCAGACTGAGCATTTTGCCATCCCTGTCTCCCCATTGGCCATAGAGCTGGGCAGAGAGGGGTGCCCCAATCCTGATCCTGCCCATCTCCCTCGGCCCACGCCTTAGAATGGGGGAGGTAGCTGGCTCACCACTGTTGTTTCTCATGCTTCTCTGTCTCGTGCACCACCGTGAGTCCCCAGCTGCAAGGGAGAGCCAGGAAAGGTGTCACTTGTCACTTGCCAAGACTCGTGGGGCAGAGCCCAGAAGCCTGGGCAGAGCAGAGGCAAAGCCAAGGCTTTCCCCTCGGTGCAGCACAGAGGCCAGTGTCCCTTTTTCTCTCCCCATCCCAACCCTCAGCCTGAGCTGGTGATGATATGTGTACTTAGCATGCCTGAGATATTGCGTTCTACCCTCAGCACAAAACAAAACAAAACAAAACAAAACAAAGCAAAACAAAAAACCCAAAACAAACAACAAACAAAAAACCACTACCCAACCGTACCCATGCCTGCACAAGCCCACACAAGAACCAGAGTCAGCCAGGCACAGCCAACAAATGAGGGGAAAGTTTAAAAATCACATCATGTAACCACAGTGCCTAACAGCCACAGTGGCGTGCACTGCTTTTCAACTTACTAAAACGTACTCAGGGTTGGAAGACTGCTTAATAAGAGTACTTGCTCTGCAAGCATGGGGACCTGAGTTTGAATCCCTAGCAACCACATAAAAAGCTGGGCGTTGACTGTGGGTGCCTGAAACCCCAGCTTGGGAGGTGGGGCAGAGACAGGCAGGTGGGTCCCAAGAGCTTCATTGAGACTTTGTCTCGAGAGAATAAACAGGGAGTGGTAGAAGAAGACACCCCAAGTCTTGCTATGGCCTCCACATGAGCATGGACAAGTGTACTCATTCAGATACTCACTATCATGCAACACACACACACACACACACACACACACACACACACACACACACACACACACACACACCAATAATAAACTCACCCTCAGCAGTGGTGGCAAGACTCTAACCCACACTAGTGATTCTCAAACATGAACAAGGGCTGTTATCTGAACAGCCTGAGGCAACACTGAGCCCTAAGTCCCACTCACAGAACCCAAAACTCAGGAGGCCCAGGGAGATAGATACCTGGAAAACAAAATCTGTGCTTCTATGGTATGTCCAGGTGATGCTACTGGCCAAGAGGACCCCCAACTACAAAATTATTACATTAACCCCTATAAAACTACAAACCCCATCTATGCCTTCCCGTTAGTTCTGAGATCCCCGCAGGTCCTGCCATAGGCCTGGTACCTCAGTCCTGGCTTACCAAGTAGGCGGCCGCAGCTTCTTCTTTACACCCAGGTAGACTTTGAGGCTCTTGACAGGCCACTCCTTCTCAGGCCGGTGACTCTGGGGGGGGGGGGGCGGGCGGGGGGACACTTTTATCAGTCTGGAGGGTACAGTCAGGAGTAGGTCATCTGCCTCCAGCCCCCAGCCCCCAGCCCTAGCACCTAGGCATCTGGAACAGGGCTCCTCCTCCCTGTTGATTGGCCAGCCAAAGACGCTGCTCTCTGCGGTAGCATCAGACAGTCAACCCTCAGTCCCCAGCTGGAAGGTACAGGGCAATGAATCCCAGCCCCTGCTGCTGGTCAAACTAGGGACTCAACTTGCAGCGTAGGCCTGACTCTCTCTGGGTGCCACCCTCCACAACACACGGGGGAGGCAGGCCAAGGTTGTGTGAGAGCCTTGGTTGCCCACAAGGGTCTGCATTTGTCTCAGTTATCACTCTGTGTCTCTCTGGCCCATGGAGGCTCCGGGGTTGACGGTGTGAACAGAAGCTTGGGGACCAGCAATCACTAGCGTTTCAGCCCCATCAGAAGTTCAATGACTCAAGCTGAAGCTTAATGGCTATTCTGTTTGATAGGCCAGAGGGAGAAATTCCCAATGGTCTAAGGCAGGAAGCGAGAGACCCATATACCAGGGTGGGGAACCAGACTATTGGCACACTTGCCTGGCCCTCATCTCTGCATATATGGGTCTGGGCTTGGAAGGATCAGGCTGGCTCAAAGGCAGAGGGGATAGGAGCAATGACCCTCAAGGAACAGGCTGCTTCCTCCTGCTCTGGGAGCCATTTGCTTAGCACCCTCCCCTTACCAGGCAACCCTGGAGCCAGCAGGGCACCAGGAAGGAAGGTAGGGAAGGGAGGTATATTTACAACTGCAAGTGGGGCTCCAAAACAGAGCTATCTCTCTCTGCCATGGTCCCCACCATTGCTCCCAGCCATCCTAGGCATGGCTCCTCAGCAGGACAAGAGGGGATGACCTATCTCAGAATGAGAGGTTTCTTCTGTGTCACCTCAGGGATATGGGCCAGAGATTATAATGATCTAAGTCCTGATGAAGAAGCCCCAGCTCCTCTATAGAGAGTACACCTCAGCCAACAATCACAACATGTCCCAAATAGCCTGGAACACTGGCCACAGGTGTGGGAATCAAGACATGGGATGAACAATAAAGCTAAGGTGGCTATGCGGGGAGGGGGGGGGGGGGGGAGACAAGATATGGGCAGAACACAGGGTGGAAGATCCGCCCACCAGGAGGCAGCGGCAGGGCACTGAAGAAGTCAGAAGGACTGGGAGATAAGACAGGATGCATGCTGGGACAAGAGAAGCTCTTGCAAAGACAGAGGGGTGGGGGTGGGGCATCTGGAAGAAGTGAGGCAGGATGGGAGGTGAAGAATCTGAACAAGGAGAATAAAATGTATGCTCATGGTACGTCATGCTGGTACTATGATTTTTCTAGAATATGCCTCCCTCATGTGCTCCAGGGTCTTAAACAGCAGGAGGTCTTGGGATGGGGATTGGCTGGCCACAGAACCCTCTCGGTATGAGACTATCCTAATTTCAAACATTCTTTCCTATAGCTCCAAAGACGAACTGATGTCAGAATTGACAACACTCCAGTGGCACAGAGGAGGCGCTGGAGTGAGGACAGCTTTGCCTGTTAAGGTTTGACAGCCTCCTTGCTGCACCCTGGAGCTCTAAACTGCCAGGACAAAAGCGAGAAGCACAAACCCTAACCCTAACCTTAGGCCTAGTCTGCCCCTGAGCAAAGTAGCCTTGGGCGAGTTCCTTGGCCTCTTCTCACCCTAGGAAAAAGATGACTTCCTGCTCTCAGGAGAGTAGGGACAAAGCCCATCTCGGAACCCCATCAGACTTTCTCTCCTCTCCATGCCAAGAGGTCAGCAGCTGCCTTTTGGGGTGCACACACAGATGACCTCACCCTGCTCCACAAGACTAAGGAAGCATCTCCAGGAGGGCCGGAGGAGATAATACTCGGGAGCCATGGTGGGCTGATTGCAGGGGTGAACAGGATCAGAGAGACTGAGAGACCCACACAGAGAAGACGTGGAAGTGCCTGCCAGGAGTGTGGGCAGCAGTTAACAGAGGTACAGCAGGCAAAGAAACGGAGATGAAGATGCTGTTCCATCTGACCCTCCGTGGGCAGCCAGATCTGTCCAGATTGTGTGTAAGGGGCAAGAAAGGGCTGGAATCACTGAACAACCTCAAGCTAGAACTATGCTTGGCATCACGCCTCCGCTGCTCTTCTGCATAACCATCTGCATGCACTCTGCGTGTCCTGGGGCAAAGGTGGTACCCACAGTGCACCACAGAAGGTGATTCTCAGCTGAACCTGAGCCGGGGGCAACCTCCAGACAGAAGTTACAGGCTGGGCAACCCTAAGACGAGAGTGGAGGGGCTCTCATGGGTGGCAAAGGAAACCTGGGCCACCAGCTAGGGAGACTGGGAAAGCACAGCCATCCCCGATAAAGAATGTGTCACAGCCTCTTGTCCCAGTTTAGCATCTCAGGGTCAACAGGGTCAGGGGCATTCAGACAGCCCCAGCACTTGAAGTTGGGGAGGTGAGGAGTTCTGAGCAACAGGAGATAAAACAGTCCTAATGCACACTCAGGTCCCTAATACTGGCTCCAAAACTACTTCTCTGAGTACTATGGAAAAGTCTAGTATCATTCCAACAAGGTATACTATCGAGGAAAAGTTCCTGGTTTGGGGTTGGGGTGAAGGGTGGAATTTAGGCACTGTGCTCCAGGGTAGGGGCCAGTGACTTGGTAAGAAGACGGGGAACCATGCCTGCAGAGAACTGGGAGCCCGGCCTGCGTCCTCAAGCTCTAGGCTGCTCGCCTGGCCCCAGGTGGTGTAAGGCAAGGCAGCTGGCAGCTGGCCCACAGCTACTCACGGTCTCAGGGGCCCCGCTCCACGGCCTCTGGCTCTGTTTGATAGAGGAGCAGGGTTATGGAGAGACATCGTCCCAGTCTAGAGCCAGGACAGATTATGTGGTGGTGTGAAGTGTGAGGTGGGGGGGGCGGGGGCGGGGCAGGGGCGGGGCGGGGTGGAAGAGCATCTGTGTACGGAAGGATGCGGTGCCAAGGAGTCTGGTCTAGGAGAACACCTGGCTTGTGGGTAGGTAGAGTAGACCAGGAGGGCTGGGTTCTAGGGGCAAAGCAGGCCTGGGCACAGCTCCCGAATGTCGTCATGGAACAAACATATTCTCACAGGGAAAACGTGGGAACAGGTATATGGTGTCAATCACTCACTATAAGGCCTCATGGGGACAGAGGCTTTCAGTGGCTACTCAGGGTCACGGCAGGAGACTACGCCGCTATCATCAGCCATTGTGCTGCCAAGACCCTAAGACAGGGACCTCTCTCTTGCAGGCCAAGGGGGCCATGTTTGTGTCTGAGTGTCTGAGCACATATGGGATACAAGCGTCCATCACAGGGCTTACCCGGACCTCCTTGTAGAGCCGCAGGCAGCTGCTGTTGAGAATGAAGTAGCGATCATGGAAGCCACCCGAGGGCAGACCCAGACCCAGGAGGCTACGGTCTTCTCGGAACTTCATCATGCCATGCTTGGTGTCACCCACACGGCTGGCTAGGGGAGGACTGGAGTGGGCACGGGCCATACCACCCCACCTACCCGACCCCAACACCCCACTTCATGTCCCAGACGCCAACGGATGCCCGCTTCCCCGCCCCCACTGGCTTCCTCCATCTGAACTGTTTGGTCCTGGTGCCACCAGGTCCCACCCTGCTTCTAAATGGACATACCCATCCCTATATCCCCTACGGGTACCACTTACCCAAGTACAACAGCATGGCCTCCATGGACTGGTACTTCTTCACCACCAGGTGGCTGTCTATGCCCAGCCCATGCACAATGGGCAGTACCTTCTCCGCAAAGTGCAATGGCCGCTCTGTGAAGAGGCCACACCACCGTCACCCAGCCCACACAGCCGAACACCACCAAGGGCAAACACATGGACACATGCCACCTACACAGCTCCCCATCCGCCAGCATCAAGGCACACCATCCTTATGATCATCCTTCCCATAGCCAGCTTCTGGCATGTCACATCTAGTCATAACTAAAACCAAGCCTGTACTGTCACCCATGTGTCCCTAAGAAGCTGCCCCTGCTCAGACCAGAAATACTCTGATTCCTTCCAGCCTCACGGGTCAAATCTGGTGTGTCCCTCTGCACTGTCCCACCGGTCTGGCTTCCACTTAGATTAAGATCAGGACCTTCAAGTGGCCTCCGGCATGTACTCTAACTTCCTGTCACAGCTCTCCCGGTCTAGCAGCAAACAGCGTTTTCTCAAAGCCCTGTCACTAACCCACCGATGGTTCTGTATTACCACCAGGCCCCAGAGTGGCTGACTCCACCTCCAACCCCACCCTGGGTCTCCTCAGCTCTTGGAAGGCCCGGCCCAGTCCATGTTGGAGGTTTTCTTGTTTCCGGGAGTACTCGTGCCATCTTCATTCACCAAGGAGCTCTTCTTCCTCCTCACAGCAGGCTCAGGGACCTCAAAGCCATCAGCCTTGTCATAGGCTCTGCTGACCGCCTGGGCCTTTCCTTTAAAGCAGTTAGCTAACACCGTGGCAGTTGTCTATTTCTTGGAGTGATCTTGGTATTAACATCTCCATCCCTTGCCAGCCTGACCCCTGTGAGCCAAGGGACCACTGCCCGGTTCCTCGGCCTAGCACTTGCCACTCAACAAAAACAGCTGGTGCTTACATCAGCCACACCCCCGCCCCCACCTCTCATTCCAACACCACCCCCTTCACCATAAAAGCTTCAGCTAGCCCACTTACCATCACAGCCACCTGCTTGTATGATCACTACCCCCCATCTTCTTTACCTGAATACCATCACCCTATAATCCTATAATCCACCTGGGAAAGCTTTCCTGTCTGCTATCAGCCCTATTAGTACCATCACCCAGACCTGCTAGCTATCTGTCACCCCCAGCATAGAGAGCACAATTTTCATCAGTGTGCTGGCAGAAAGTGTCATCCAAAACCTCTGGCTCCGGAACTACAGAGGGCAGGATGAATGAAGGCTGGGCTAAAGGCCCTCCACGGCCACTCACCTGCCTCCTCCTTCTCGTTGACCTCAAAGCAAGTCCAGTAGTCCTTTTCCCTGATGCTCACATTGCGGCGGTCGAGGATTTCCAGGGCAAGTTCCTCTGCTGTCATGGATGCTGGGATCTGCCCAGACCCAGGAGAGGACCAGTCAGCCCCCCAAATGCATCAGCAGCTTCTGCTTAGCCACAACTTCCTGTAACTCGGTCCCCAAACCCACTCCTCGTTGGGTCCTCTGAACCCCGAGATGCAAACACGTCTATCTTTGGGGATCCTCATACACCTCACAGTGGCCACCGGTGTCTGACCCTAGCCCAGCCTGGCTCAGCAGCACACACCTTGACATGCTGTTCCGTCTCCACCTTCTTCTCCTCCAAGTACACGGTGCAGATGAAGTCGCCGGCATGCTGCAGGAGAGACAGGGCTCAGCTAGGGGTCTGGAGAGCAGTGCTAGCAGCCAGCCCAAGCCTACCCAAACCCTGGCCTGCACCTGGGTCCCACTGGCAGTGCCGGCCACTCGCATCTTCACAATGGCTGTGACTTCCTCCCTTTGCTTCCTCAGCTCCTCCTCGTCCACCTGGGAAGGGCCACATGGTCACTGCCCAGCCCCCTCCCCCCTCACTGCCCCTTCTCCCTAGCCCCCAATCCCAGCTGGGACGCACACTGAACACCACCACGTAGTGGTTGATGAGGTCTTCCACCACCTTGCCAGCCTTGTAGTCCTGCCCATCGGTCTGGAAGAGCGTGGGCCCGAACACGATAGCCAGGTTGTGTGTGTTCATTTGGTTTGTGTCTGAGAAACACTGTACACTGGAAAGAGGACAAAGGGCGATCTCGAACTGGGGAGCCTGGCCCAGAGCTCCTCCACCCACCTTCCCAACTACTAACAGGCACAAGACTGGCCAAGGGACTGAGGTCAAAGAAGACAGGGTGGACCATAATTAAGGAGTGAAAGGGACACACATTTCAGGTCCTGACAAGATGTAGGGCTGGGAAATGAAGGGATTTGGCCTCGGCAACCTGGCCTAAAACTAACAAATGCTACACACACACACACACACACACACACACACACACACACACACACACACACACACCAGTCACTGGGTGGTCCTCAAGCCCACTGGATTCCCAGGACAGGGCAGTCAGCCAGGGTAGGAGTAAAAGAACCTTCCCCACGCATTCCCCCCAGAGCCTCACACTGACACAGCTCCTCACCAGTACAGATGGCTGATGAGGGCCTTCACAGTGGCCCGGTTGACAGGGGGCAGATGCACCAAGAGCTCTCGGTACCTGGAGATCTTTTGCTCCTCATCCTCAATCTCTGGGTGGGGGAGATGGAGCAGGTTAGAACCTGATCACTAACAGACCCCCCCCCCATTCCAGCCACTCTGCCTCTCACGATGCAGACAGCATTCCCAAGGCTCCTAGCAGGGACAAGGGGTTCACCACCCTCCATCTCTACGCAACCCCATCTTTGCAGAGTGTGACTAGAGGGCCAAGAAGTACAGTAGGCAGGAGGGCTGGGGCAAGCCCTGTCCAGAGTATGATGGGGACGTCCCGAGGTAGGGTGGACAAAGGCTGGATGCAGGCAGCAGGACCCACCAGAGGCCTCCAGCCAGGCCAGGCGCTGGGCACGAGTGAAGAGCCCATCAGGCAAGTCCCTCAGGAAGCGCTTGAGTGCAGAGGAGACGTCATCCACGTGCTGCTCTCCCTCCTTCAGGTGCACGGAGCGTGCGTCCTGCCGTAGGGTCTCCAGCAGTCTTTGCGTCTTAGAGGTCTGACCACACTTGCGGTAGATACCCTCGGAGGTCAATCCTGGGGAAGGAGTTACACCGCTCTTTCTTAGAGGGATCCTGAGCACTGGGGGGCTGGCAAGGGAGTGTCTGGGCCTCGGTGGCCATGCTCACCACACTGAGTGATGTAGTCCACGCAGCGGTACACAATCACTGGGATGTCCGAGTCCCCGAGCTGTTGCTCTGATAGTGTGTCTCCCAAGCTGGCTGCTGCTTTCTGGATGGCCCCTAGCCAACCCATGAAGTCTAGCCGCCGCTCACCCTGGATGTACAGTGTCCTGGACCAGAGACAGTCACTGTCCCACCTGTGTGTCCCTGTATCCCACCTGCCCTTGGGCTTCTCCAGGACCCTGAGGGAAGCCACAGCTCACCTCCTCCGCTCTACCAGCACCAGCACTTGGTTCTCGCTGTCTCCTTGGATAGCTATGAAAGGACCAGTCAATGTGAGGCCTAGGACCCCCATACTGCTCCCCTCTGAGGCCCTCTGGGTCTCACCCCTGGGTTCCACCCACCAACCTAAAGAGCTGCTGAGATGTACTCCAAGGGCAGAAAAGGATATGGAGGGCAGGCTGGGTCACCTGGTCAAGCCAAATCCAGACTTGCAGGCAAGGGCTAGGGGCTGGGGCTGGGGCTGGGGCGGAGGTGGGGGATGGGACAAGGGATCCTAGAGACTGGGGAACCAGGCTAGGGTCCACGTACAAAGCTCTTGAAGTTTCCGGAGCTGCAGTGGCTCTTCCCAGGGCCCCTCTGGTAAAACAGCCCGGAGCTCAGAGCCAGTCAAGGCGAACCAGCCTTCCTGGGCCTGTTGGAGGCTTAGACCAGCTTTGTAGGGTAGGCGCCCAAGACGCTCAAAGTCCCGGGCTAGCAGGTCCTCAGCCAGGGGAGGCACGAACGCCTAGTTGGGGAAATATTGTGGAGAGACAACGTAAGCACAGCACAGCCTGCTGGAGACACCCATGCTCCTTGGCCTGTGATGGGTAAGGGAGCTTTTCCGCATTTAACCACTTCCTTTCTTCCTCTCTAAGGCAGAACACAGCACAATGACAGAACTCTGGGACCATGTCCTGCTTTGTACCCATTTGGATGTACCCTTCCCTTGGGATGTCCCTTCTCTGTGTTCCTACAGTGCCCACATACTTAGCCATGTGCTGTAGCATTGGATATGCCACAGCCCTTGGATTCAGTCTATCTGTACCACTCCCATAGGAACAACAGAAGACCCAAGACTAGTACACTTGGGTCCTCAGAGCTCTGGGCACTGATCCTCAGCAGGCACAGAGAGCTCATCAGATGAGGTAATGAGGAATGAAGGGGCCCAGGCTCTCAAGGCACAAGAAGGCACTTGGCTGTAGTCTCTAAGGCAGGCCTCTCCTCTGTAGCCTCCGTGCTTTTCCCTCTAGTCTAATTGCACACCTGCAAGAAGCTCACTATCCTGGAGTCAGCACTGTCTATGCTACAATGGCCCCAAATCTTGCCCCTCGTAGCCAATGAGGTACCCGAGGACTACAACGTCTGTTGCCCTTGACACGAGAGGTCTGTCCTGAGTCTGGGACACCCACAGCCAGATCCTGCTCCATCAGAACCGGAAGAGCTGAGATTTGAGGGTTCAGCCAGAGGTTCCCCCGCCTCCCCGCCTCTATCACATACCCATCCTGCTAACCCAGGCCCACCTTGGCAATGCACTTGACCCACTCATGAGCCAGCTCTGCATTCTCCAGGCCAAACAGGTACAGCCGTTCTCCCTCTGTGTATACCTCAAAGGTGTGCTCAAAGCTGCAAATGCACAAACCAGGATTCACCCATCTAGCCCAACCCTGCCCCCACTAACACACTCTCTTCTTCCTTGCCCTTAGGGGTACCCTTCCCCACACCCCCAAGAGGTAGGTGGACAAACCACCTTGGGCTGCAGCCTCACGAGATAAGGTCAATGTTTTATAGTCTCTCTTTGTTGCATGGACCTTCTCTGGGCCTATGTCCCTGTCTCTCCAATCCGAGGTTAGACTTCACAGCACTGGTAGTTTGTGGTTATGGCCCGGGTTGGGGGAGGGGGGAGGTACTCACCCGTGACTGTCCAGAGGGGAAACTGCCAGGCATACAATCTCACTGGCCCGAATCTCCCCATTGGGTGTCACTGCCCGCTCATTCTCGTAGTAGCTCAGGACCCCATCACTAAGGACACACCAGCGCCTGCTGAACTCTGGGGAGAAGTTGGGGAGAGGAACCATGAAGATGGGGGGGGCCCCAAGCTAGCTGAAAAGCACTCCCATCTTTTCTCTGGGTCCCTGTTCCTGCCCCAACCTAGAAGCTCCTTCTTACTCTAACTCCACTTCCCTGCATAAGCCCAGCTGCAGCCCTGCACATGGTCCCCCACCTCGCCCCTTAGCCTCCACGTGAAACTCTGCCCTCCGGCTTAGAGGCCAAGAGTGATGGAGTGTTGATCCCACTTCTGTTTAATTGTTCGACCCCATGCTGTCCCCAGTCTTCAGGGCAGCAGTGTCTCTCAGCATGGGTCTGCCTTCAATCAGCCTCTGGCCACTCCTAGCTTCTGCCCATGCTGCCCCCTCTGCCTACAGCTCCAATAGCATAGGAAGCCTTGGGGGCCCACCCAGTGCCCACTCCCCTTTGTCAGATGCACTCTTTCTATAGTCTACCTCCCTCCTACAATGGCTCTGAGGATGTTCAAGACCCCCAGAGGAAACAAATGGGAATCTGGGACATGAAAGGTAAGAGAACAGGGCCCCACTGCCAGGCAGGCTTCTACAGCTCACAGCACTAGCCTCACGGTGGCTTGGGGCTTCCTGGTACCCAGGGTGAAAAAGATGACTCAGGGGGCTTACATAAGTGACATTATCAGGCAGAGGGAACTGGACTGGGAACAGCAGAGTGTTTAGACTGTCTGGGAGTCATAGGGCTTTGTCTGGGTTACTCCAAGGAGTTCTGAGAGAGGCTGTAAACAGCAGCCTCCACGTCCCCCAGCATGCTGTTCCTCAACCTGTCTGTGTGGCCTGACACCTGCCTTCTGAGGGCACTATGTCTCCAAGCCTGTCCCCATGATGTGCTCTCCAGAAGCACACTAGCCTGCTGAAGTCTCCTTCATTCTGCAGACGGGTGTCCCATTCCTGCTGGGTACAGTGCTCCCCGGATGCTCATGCTACAACAGGTGCCATGTATACAGACGTACACAACAAAGGACAGCTGAGCTAGGTGTGGTGTCACTACCTACAGCTCTAGCTACAAAGAAAGCTAAGACAAGATGGGAACTTGAGGCCAGGAGTTCAAAGCCAGGCTCTGAATAGCACAGAGACTTTGACTCGGAAAGAAGTGGGTAAAAAAGACTGAACGATAAGATGGAACAGTAGGGGGAAAAAAGATAGCATTGAGGGTGACATGGCGTAGCATGGCTGGGAATGACAGGATATCCCCACAGCTATGACATTTTAAGGGATATTTGGGAAAAGCATTTGGGATCGGCAAATCCGGGTTCCTGGTGGGTGTGAATCTGGCATGTGTGACAAAGCAAGGAAGTCACAGAGCTGGGGCAGAATCCGGGGAGGAGCGCCTATTCTGTAAGAGGGTGGGCAGCAGACTGTAGCTCTTGGGTGATCGATAAGGACTATAGGCTGTAACTCGAGTCAGGGGGTAAATGGAAGACGGCTGAGATCCAAGAGGGATGGCACTCAAGTTCAAGTCCTCAAACTGCCTTTCATCCACATCTGGAATAGGCCAGATGCCCAGCACAAGACCACACCCAACAGAGGCTCCTTACAGACGTGAGGTTCAAGGAAACTCTCTGCAATGCCATACCCAACCCCCACCCCAACCAGCCCCTTTCTCAAGCACCCGAGGCCGTATCCAAGAGACTTTCCAGGTGGCTCCTCCAGAATCCATTTGGCATGCTCAGGTCTGCCAGCAGTTCCCTGGCCCTGCAGCCAGGCTGGCACACCATGCGCCTGGGTGGGTATGATGCAGCACCTACCTTCCCGGGAACGGCGGTCCAGCAGAGGCTTGCCAGCAGAAGCAGTTTTGTACAGAAAGCCACTGTGGCTCACAGTCGGCAGGATAACTGAGTAGTGCTTTTCCAAGGGCTTCGCTGAGTCCAACCGAGGGACCTCTTTAGAGTGGGGGAAAGAACGTTGGTGGTCATGCTGGTGTCCTCTCCAGGCACCCTCTGAGGCAAGGTACCTAGGCTCATGTTCTTCTGGTCACGGCCCTGTTTCCTCAGCTCCCTAGCAGCACCCTCAGGCTCCTATTGACACCTTGGGGTTTTGGTTTTTTGTTTTGTTTTGTTTCGAGGCAGGGTTTCTCTGTGTAGCCTTGGTCCTGGACTCACTTTGTAGACCAGGCTGGCCTCAGTCTCACAGCGATCTGCCTGCCTCTGCCCCTCCAAGTGCTGGGATTAAAGGCGTGCACCACCACCACCACCACCCAGCCCTTCAGGGTTTTAAAAAGCCACATCTCCATCTCTGCCCACCAGTAGGACTGTCACTCCATTCTCAAGGCCCAGCCCCAGTCCTTCCTATCAAAGGAAGCCTCCCTGACTCCCAAGCCTGCTCTACACTTCTTGTTGGAGGCATAGAGCAAGCATACTGGAATGAAGGGAGACTCTGGGCCAACTCAATGACAGTCCCTAGACAGCACAAAGTCCATGAGGTCACCTGATGCCAGTGCTCAGCAATGAGGGGTCGTGCTCTCTAGCCCAAGCCAGCTGGGTGGTCTCTTGCGCCTCCTTAAACACCTGGGTTCTCTCCAACCCAGCATACCCCACCCACCCATGGCCCAAAGCCCAGAGCCCTAGACGCTGAGCCCCACCCTCAGCCTTAGGATGTGGCCTCTAAAACCAGGCCTGGGCCATAACCAACACCATTCACCCTACCAACCCCCTCTTCACCCACCCCAAGAATGGGAGCCAAACGGGACCCAACCCAGGTCTGTGATGGAGCTCCACCCAGACTGAGCAAACAAGAGGACAAGGCTTCTGTGGAGGTCACACACATGGCAACACCCTCTGCCACGGCAACACAGACCCACTGCACATACACAAACCCCAAAGCCGTAACATTCCCAATGTGAGGAAAAAGAACCTGGTCAGGTCCAAGGTTCTTCCTGGGACAGATAGGACCACAAGGAAGCCACACGTTGTCAGGACAGATCACACAGAAAAACAGTCACAGAGACACAGACACAAGAGGGGACCTCATACAAAGCATAAGGGTCAACTGACCCATCCCCCAAACAAGCCCCAAGTTCCATGCTCCTGCCTCAGGGGCCACTAAGGAGCTTCAATCACAGCTTGGAAGTGACCCGCAAATCCATGTTCTCAGCTGGTGCATGGTTCCCATTGGCACCCCTGTAAACCTCTCCAAAAGACCAGACCTTGCCAGGCGGGACTCCGGGCTACCTGAGAAGGACAAGAGACACACTGACTGCTCACCTGTGCTCTGGTTATTCCGTAGAAATTCCATCTGCAGCGTCTGTCCGGCCTGCTCAGCGAGAGCCAGGGGTGTGGGGGCTGCTGGGTCCCCTGAGAAGCAGCTGACCCCAGCCCCACAGCCCAGGAGTGCCTGGGTCTCGGCCAGGTCAGTGGTAGTAACTGCAGCACACAGGGCCTAGAGGAGAGGGAGGATCAATCCAAGTAAGAGTGGGAGAGTGGAGGAGTAGGGATGGGAGCATGGGAGATGGGAGGAGTGGAGGAGGGGAGTCACCCAAATCTGGATGGATCAAGAGTGAAAGAGATCATGGCTCAGGGAAGCCAGAAAAGAAGAAAAGAAAGGAATGTGAGTCAGAAAAAGAAGAGAGGAAGGCCAAGCCAGGGAGGCTGGGCAGAGGCTACCCAGCTGAGGCTGGGGTCCTAGCCACAGAGCCTCACCTTGCGGGCCCTGGGGCACAGCTGCTGGTCAGGCTTCAAGGAGCCCTGGAGGATCTCAGGCTCCCTCAGCCTAGTAGCGGGGGCAGAGGGCGGGGCTAAGGGGTTGTAGCTAATTCCTCCCACATTTGAATTCCTCACTGCCTGCCCAGCCCTCCAATAGGAGCCAGCCCTCCAATAGGAGCCACCACCCTTCTGGCTTGTAGGCCAGACTGGGCTGGGGCTAAAGTGAAGGCTGGACGCCTGGGTCCTGGGGAGGTGTTGGCCTGGCTTCCACAGAGCTCTGGGAGTTAGACTCAGCCTGCCTGGAGAGGGCTGCTTGAAAGAAAAGCTGAAGGACACCCATGGGTCACAAATGTCATCCCGCTGCCGCCAAGCAAACTGTCCTCTACTCAGGCTGAGCCAGCTCAGGGTCCAAGTTTAGGTTCCTAATCTTCTGGAGCCTGGGGCCCATATGGGGCCTCATCTAGAATGGGGTGTGGACGGGGTGGGTCAGAGCAGTCCAGCTGTTTTTCATGAGCCTGACAGGAAATAGCATCCCCATCAAGTTCACCCCGTTTGGCAGGATTCTGAAGGGACAGGACAGGGTGCGGGAGACAGAGGAATCAGGAGGAGGCAGCCAGATGCTGAAGACATGGCACTGGACCAAGAACCAACCCCAACTCCTCCCTGCATTGTTCTAGCTTTCCTTGGGCAGGCCCTGCTGCCCTCTGGGGCCTCAATTTCCCCGTTTGTTCACAGCCCGACATGCTGATGGAAAAGCTGGGTTGAGATAGAAGAACGGAGCCACAGGAAGAAAGGGATGGGTTCCGGGGTCCCTGACAACGCAAGGACTAGAAGGCTCAAGAATCCCAGAGGCTTGGTGCGCTCACCTTGTCTAGCTCCTCTTGGTTGCCAAAGAGTGGGTGGTAGCGGCGGTACTTTCCTTCTCTGTACTTGGCCTCCAGGTGATATCGCCTGGCACCGGGGCTGCTGCTAGGCTGCAGGGCCTCGCTCGGGGGTACGTTGGCGGCCCAGAAGTGGTTCCCAGGGCCATTGCCCAGCTGTAAGAAGAGCTGCGGGTGTGGGCAAGAGGTGAGAGGGGCAGCTGACAATGAGGGGTCCTGAGACAAGCAGGCCACACGCCCATTTTCCCCAAGGGGAGGTCAGGAGCAGCTAGGTCTGCTGGCGGCCACGGTACTCTTGCTCGAGGCCCTGGGCTCTGAGCCCAGATTGCCTCAGACAGTCTGATAGAATGTTTGAGGCCTGGTCTCTGGGGGGTTCGCTGTTGTCTCACCCAGCCCCACATCTGGAACTCTGCATTCCTGTGGAGGTCCCAGTGGAGGGGGTGCTGTCTAATGTGTCAGCCAATAGGGTGAGCAGCAATTTGGGATCTATCTGTTCCTGACATTCCTCTCTGGGTGTGAGGGGGATGAGGTGAGGAGGTAGGGCAGCGTTGATAGGCAAGTCCATGTTTCCCTTCTGTTCACCCTATCACAGGCACATCCTGGGCTCCCCACCCACTTGTTTAGAGTACCAGAGTCACAGCAAAGGACAAAGCAGAAAAACTCCCTGCCACTACGGACTCACTCAGGTTTTTTTTTTTCCCCCTCCCTGGGCCTCCGTGTCCTCATCTGTATCCTGGGTAATCCTAACTCAGGAATATTCTGAAAGACAATTTGTTAACAGAAGCAATGCTCTCAGCACTGGTGCCCCAAACACACAGTTTGGGCATGGGAAATGGATATGCCATACGCTTCCTGACTTAGGCGTAAGGCCCTGGATGGCAGGTCCCTTGCTCTGACCTCCTGCTTTGGATTCCCCATAACAACTTTCACACATACAGGCATGAGAGAAGCTCAAGTGCATAGGTCTAAACTTATGTACCCATGCATGCCTCAAACCATGCATTACATACACACTATGCACATGAATTCAGATGCGGTGAAAGCTCAGAGGCTCTGAGGGATGGGTGTGCACGGTAGAGAAACCCCCAGCTCAGCTACGAAAGGAGCAGGCTGGGTGGTCAGTATGCAGTGGTGGGATAACCCTCAGGCCCTTTATAGCCCAATCCAGGCCCTTAGTTTCCACAGGGCAACAGCTGAACTATATCAGGGTCAGCAATTCTCTAGACGGTCAAATAATTAGTTGTTTAGGTTTTTATGGAACACATACAAAGCTGTCAAATCTTTTTTTTTTTTAACAACCCTTTAAAACTGTAAAAACATTCTTAGCACACTGGCCAGTTTGCTGACTTTGCCAAAAACAGGCTTTTCCAAAATCTCCACCCACTAGACTATTGTGGAGCTCTGCTAGCTCCAACATGCTGAGGTCAGTGAGACGGAGCTTGGAGGATGGCTGTTGAGAGAGGAAACCCCCAAGCATGGGTGATAGGCAAGGCGTGCCTACCTGGATGAGTGTTTCCGTCCACACCTTCCTGTCCATCTTCAGGCTCCGCACCTTGGACACTCCAGCACCCAGGCCTCGGTGCTCCCCTGAAATGAGGGCCAGACACAGTTACTTGGGTACTCCCCTTCCCGTGAGCTCCTCAGGCAGGCCTGGAGCTAGTCTGCAGCTCCAGAGTTTAGTCACACACCCATTGGTCACTCCTTACCAGGCTTCCCTCCAGCCTCAGCGGGCCCTCCAGGCCACTTTCCCTACCAACAGACTGCTTTGTTTTTATTTTTGTTTTTCTGGTTTTTTTGAGATAGGGTTTCTCTGTGTAACCTTGGCTGTCCTGGACTCTCTTTGTAGACCAGGCTGGCCTTGAATTCACAGCGATCCACCTGCCTCTGCCTCCCAAGTGCTGGGATTAAAGGCGTGAGCCACCAACAGACTGCTTTGATGTGCAAATCCCTGCTCCACTCCATCAGCTGTTCCAGTGTAGATACAATTACGTTATCCCCGCTCCCCTGCCATCTCCAACTTCCTGCCTCAACTCTCCTCTCCTATCTCCCCACACTGGCTACGCCTTCCTGTCACTCAGGTCTCAGCTGACTTGTCACCTCCTCAGAGAAGCTATCCCAAACAAACAGCACCTTCTCTTCCCACCTCTTGCAATTCCAATACTTGTACTGGCTCCTGTGTTGTTTGCCCTCCCCGCTGCAACACAGCTGCACATGAGCGGGAGTCTGACCGCCTGGCTTTAGGTTTCCTCAGTGCCCAGAACAAACGCTCGAACACAATAAGCATCCGTCAGTGGAATCCAAGGAAAGGATAGAGTTGGAGATAGAAGAATGAAGCTTGCTGAGCTACCGGTCCAAGGAGGGACCCTAGGACAGGAGAAGGGATCTAGGGACACTAGAGATACCTGGCGCTGCCTGGCTCAAGCCCTGGCCCTGCATCCAAGCGCCATCTTAACTAGAGAACCTCACTGGCCACAGTCAGCCTGTGTCGGCTCCAGAAGCTGTTGCTTTCCTTATGTGATTTCCAGGGAAGCTGCCACTTATCTGCACACAGACCTCACGGTCCCAGGGCCTTAGTAGAGTCCCACAGGCCTAGGGGTTCTTCCCCAAGCTCAGTGACTCACTTCAGCTCTGTCCTTTCTCTCTTGGGTTCCTACATCAAAGCTCACCTTACCCCTGCAGCAATGCAAAACCACTGCCTGGGTACCGCCAGCTCTCAGGATAATCCAGTGCCCAGCATGCCCTACATAGGCAGCACATGCTAGGCCCTCGCTGCCTGAATCAACAGCGTGCAGTAAGCAGACGGCACATGCTAGACCCTGGCTACCCAAGTCAACAGGTGAATACACCTCGGGCCCCACTTTTCCCATATCCACCCTCCTCGGCCATGTTATCATGGGGACTTTCATATGTAACTTTCAAAACACACTAGAAGGCTCAGTGTTTCCTCTCCTACTCTTGGATGGTGACACAGTACACTCTTCAAACCCCCCACAACTCCCACCCCTGGGATCTCCAATCTCAGCTTCTGCCTACAAGCCAGAGTCTGGTCCACAGAGCTGACCATGTCCCTGGGTTCCTTGGCTTACATCCCTTCTGGGCAAAGCACTGGCTTTTCTCTCAGCCTGAAGCACCCTGGTGGGCCTGACTCTTGCATGCTTCTGATGTGACAAGGATACTGGATCTCAGTAGCCTGGGCTCTAAGCTAAGCTCACTTACTTGTCAGGTAACCCTGAAAAAAAAAATGCTTTCCCCTCTTTGTGTGTCCCCATCCCTGCGGAGAGACTTTAATCATGAGTTGAGGAGCAAAGGTCACTCCCAGAAGAATAGTTGATAATGCTGGAGCAGTGTTAGGAATAAGGGCTCTGGAATCTGCCGAACAGGTGACCCGCTGTCCAATGGCCAGCCTGCTGCACGCATACCCACCTGCACAGCGCTTGCAGATGACGACGCAGAGATTGATGGAGGCCCAGTCAGGCTGGGCGGCCCCGCAGTCAGCACAGAGCCTGTTGGGGGCTGCAGCCCAGATGCGCTCAGCCACCTCTGAGGTAGACAGGGCCTCTGCGATGGCTCCCTGCATGGCCTCCAGCCACCGTTCCTTCTCTAACTCTGAATCAGCCGAGAAGCTGGGGACACATAAGTAGGGGAACTGGTGGGAAAGGGCTTGCAGGGACTTGAGCGTCAGGAGGAGGTGTGGCTTTGGGAGCTCTGGGTCAGAAAAGAGATCGTCTTGGGAGCTGGGCAGTGGTGGTGCATGCCTTTAATCCCAGCACCCGGGAGGCAGAGGCAGGCGGATCGCTGTGAGTTCGAGGCCAGTTTGGTCTACAGAGCGAGTCCAGGACAGCCAAGGCTACACAGAGAGACCCTGACTCAAAAAAAAAAAAAAAAAAAATCATCTTGGGACTGGAGGAAAGATGAGTGTGAATAAACGAACAATGAAAAATAGGAGAAAAAGGGGGGGGAGTTAGGAAGAAATGGTGACAGAAAAGAAGGGCTGGACCAGGTGATGAAGCAGGATATGTGTTTAGGACAGAAAAGGCGACATGGCACACAGGCAAAGGACAGGAGTGCAGATTGGCAGAGAAGAACATGAGAGAGACAGGGGCAAGCGTGAGATAGGCAGGGCAGGCACAGGGCACTCTTAGGGCAGCGGAGCACCAGTCAAGGGTTTATATGGGATGGGAGAGGGAATACAAAAGTGTATGCCACCTTCAACCTCCTTCCTACCCCTGTCCCAGTGGTCACTCTGTCCCAGACAGAACTCCACTGGGCACCCAGTGTAGCAGCACAAGCCTTTGAGTCCAGCACTCAGGTGGCAGAAGCACAGAAAATCTCTGTGAGTTCAAGACCAGCTTTGTCTATATAGTGTTATTCCAAGACAGCCAGGGCGATATAGATAGACCTTGACTTTAAAAAAAAAAAAAAAAAAAAAAAAGCCACGGCCTCTTGCTCCTTGAGGTGAGAAGCCATATCTGGACAGCAAATACAGAACTCTCTTCCTTCCTACAAAAGGTCCCTCTGCTGCCACCACCAACTGCAAGTCACACAGCAGTGTCCAAGTGATGGCCATGAGTGCCTCTTTGGGACAGGAGCTGAAGATGGCCTCTGCCATGACAGCCAAAAGAGGAACTCAAAAGCTGCCAGGGCTCAGGTAAGCAACGAGCGCCCCCACCCCACTGCAGCAAGCCCTGTAGGCCCAGGTGGTACAGGCCCTTTCTGCCGAGCATCCATCAGCCTTGCTACGGTTGGTGACAGTGACAGTAACCAGGGAGCACAGTGGCCTCTGCAACTGACAGAAAGGGAAACCCCAAGGTGGCCGGCTGCAGATGTTGTGGTCACTAAGGATTATGGCAAAGAATTACACAGCCGACATCATAGGATATTTTGAATGTAAGAAATGGACAAACACCAACTTAGCTCTTGAGGTCAAAAGTCACTGCTCTGCTATCATGATGGATAGAGCAAAGCCACTGAGACTGACAAAGAGTAATGAGGCAGAGGCCAGGGGGCCTGGATGGTGACAGACATGGAGAGGGGACAAAGTAGAGTCCAGTAGGTAGGTAGACAGTGACATGAGGCAGAGAAGGACCAAGGGGAGATGTCCCAAGAGACAACAGGCACATAAGCAGGTGTGAGAGCCCACAGGCTCAGGGTTGGGGTTGGCAGCGTGGCACTACAGAGTGATTCTCTGTGTCTCAGGCCAGGGAGTGGGTACCAGGTGCTGGTGGGACACCTCATGACCAGTGTGGTGGGCAAAGAGAACAGAGCTGGCCAGATGGAGGTGGGTGAAGAATTCTGAAAGACAAAGGCAGACAGGTGAGCAAAGCAGACCTGCTCCATGAGGTAGCGCTGGAAGGAGGGTGGAAGGGGGGGCGTGGATACCAAGAGGGTGCCCATGAGCCAAAGGTGGAGCAGGAGCTCACCTGAAGATGCGGTAGGGGGTAGTGAGGTCAAAGCTGCGCCGGTCCGCTTCTTTCACGTTGCCCACGTTCATGTCAATGAAGGTGATGCCAATGCCCAGATGAAACTCCTAATGGGTGGGCGGGAAGGGAGGAAGGCAAGGCTCACAGCAGGACTTACGGTGCTGGACAGGGAATAGGGAAACGGGGTCCCTAGGGACTAGGAAAAGCCTAGGAGGAGGGACTCAGGAATCTAAGCAGGGACAGGAGCCTGAACTAGAACAAACGAGTGGGGGGGGGGGCGGCAGAGGAGCTGAGTGGGACAGGATAGGGACTGGATGGAGATGAGGCACAGGCAGACAAGGGAAATGGTGAATGCTGGCCCAGTGCAGGAAAGGCTAGAAGGGAAAGTCCTGGGTGTAGATCCTGGGCAGGACCAGAGAGGGGACCAGGTGGACAGGAGTGGGTGGGGCAGGGAAGCAGACAGGATGTGTACGGGGCGAGGAGAGCTCAGGGGCCCGGTAGAGCCCTCCGTACCTCCAGATTCTTATAGAGCTGTACTTTGTCCCCAACTACAGCCACGTAAAGCTTATTCTTGAAGCCTCGAAGCTCCAGGCTGCCAGCGCGGTCAGGCTGCTCAGTGCCTCGAACTCCCAACACAGAAGCACTGGAGAGCCGCATGCGGGCTCGCTGCTCAGCCACCGCCTGCTGCAACGCCTGCATCCACTCATTCCGCTCCACTGCAAAATGGCACACAGGTGCCGTCTGAGCTCAGCTGGCAGGGACCCCTGGGGCCTCCTGGCTCTAGGTTGCTTAGAAATCACTTCTGCTATAGGAATCCCACTGGTTGGGTCTGTCACTTTGCTAGACTTCTCTGGCTTGGACAACGTAGGTTACAATGCCACCCTGTGTGGCTCACACTGGGCAAGCCACCACAACTGTTGGAGACTGCATTCCGCCATACACGCTGATATGTGTTTCTGTGGTGCCGGGAGTGTCTGGGAAGGAGCTGGCTACAGTCTGTATCTCCTTCCTTCTCCCCCACCCCAAACAGGGATAGTGCCTCCACTGCTATGACGTGTTAGGGAGCAGACATGCATTGTTCCCTTCTTACTCGCGCGCGTGTGCATGACACACACACACACACACACACACACTCCTAAACTCCCACCATCACTCTCTGCCCGAAAGGCGAAGGTCCGACTGTTTGTGATCACTTCAAACTTCTGGTCTCCGATAGCAGCTACTCGGCAGATGCAGGCTACAGGGACAAAGCGCTTAGAGTAGGCATCCTGGGGGAGAGAAGAGCTGCACTTCAGAGACCCTAGAGCTGGTAGCCAATGCTGCCGAAATGAGGGCTGCAGGCCTATCTTCTGCAGGTGGCTGGGGGTCAGCCTGTGCTGGCACTGATCACTACCTTCAGCCAGCCCACAGACCAGGACCCCCCCACACACAATGAAGGTCAGCTAAGGACTCTGCCTAAAGCAATGCTGCGGTTCAGCCTAGGCCTAGGCAGGGGCAAGGGACAAGGGGCAAATGAGGAACGGACGGAGCCCTCACCTTGTTACTGTCAAAGTATCGCAGGTGATCAGCATCCAGTCTCACCCATCGCTTCTGATAGATATAAGACCTAAGCAGGCAGAGAAGGAAGGGGGGGTCCCACCGTTACACCCAGTCCCCCTTTCCCAGCACAGGTGAGATCATCCTGTGGTTACCAACGGTTACGGTGTGTGGGGAGGAGAAATTGCTCAATGATCTTGGACCCCTCTGACTTTTGGATCTATGACACCAGTATCCTGGAGCACAGCTTGTGCCCATGCAGACACTAGAAGGGGCTGGCAGGCCTCACTCACCCCTGTGGTGGGTTCTTGTCCAGCCAGCCAGCCTTGATGACTGGAGTGATGGGGGTAGAGCCCCCAGGCAGCTCATCCATGGGGTGCAGTGGGAGATCCGGGATTAGGCTGCGTAAGGGTGGATTCAGGCCACCGGTGGGCCACCCGCCACTAGGATGAGAGAAAGGAAGGAGGGCAGAGAGGCTGAGGGCTTCCTCAGGCTAGGACTGTGATAGACGGGTAGGCTAGGTTGGGCTTTGGAAAATGAGGGCAGCTGAATGGGGGATACTCACTTGGGGATACCCTCATAGGCGTGGTCATCCTCATCCTCTGCATCATCCCCAGACAGCTCCTCCCCCTCGCTCAGCAGACTAGCCACACGCACGGCCCGTGGGACTCGGCTTGGCAGGGGCTCCTCCTGGCACGCGCATGCGTACACACACACACACACACACACACACACACACACACACACACACACAGGACTACTCAGTGTCACAGTTTCCCCTCAATCCCAGATCACACCCCGCTGGCTGCCACGCCCACTTGTCTACCCCATCCTCAACCCTCAACTCAGCACTTTTACTTCTGTTTCTGCACCCTTCCTCCAGAAGCTGAGGCTACAGAGAGAGCAGGGTGACGTGACAGGGGATCAGGAAAACTGTTGGCAAACATGCATCTAGGGAAGGGAGCAAGAGAAGGCCAGGGAAACAGAGGAAGACTTGGAGGTAGAGAGACACAAGATACATTCAAGAGAGAAGGTGACGACGCAGAAAGTGAAACAGACGAGAGAGAGGGACAGCTACTCCAAGGCAAAAATCACCAACAGAACACACAACACCCAGCTAGAGTACCCAAGCTTGGAATAGAAGTCATGGACCAGAAAGTTGTGGACCCCCCAGGGTAACTATATGTCAAGACAGTAAAGCAGAAAGGGGGTGGGAGGATGGGGGGGGGAGTACCCACTCTGCTAGGGGAGGAGATCCTGGGGTCTCTAAGGCCAATGAGCAGCCAGCCCTCCCTCCACAACACAGGCAGCCAATGCAACCCCAACTACTGTGCCCTGCCTACCTTGGTCATCACGCTGGCCGGGGGCCCCGACCCCTCCTCTGGGACATCATCATAGTCTGAGTCGTCTGGTAAAAGAGAGTGAGTGGGAGGCTCAGAAGCCAGGAGCTTGACCTCCTTCCTCTAAGGTGCACTAGAACTTGGCTTCACCAAGGCCACTCCCAGGCTAGGATAGACTCCCACCCCCACCCAGGCCTGACTTTCAACAGAAAGGCACAGGGACAGGAAGTGCTATTTATACTGAAGGAAAGGCAGGGCCACCACAAAGGAGCCTGACCAGGCAGCAAGCTTGGGAGTCAGGGGTGGGGACTGTCCGAACAAGGCCTACAAGGCAAGAAGAACTAAGATGAGCCAGGAGTGGAGGCCAACGGTCACTCAGCTGGTGAACTTGGCCGCCTCAAGGGTCAGCCATGATCATGCTTTGCAAGCAGGAGACAGGGAGGAGAGACTGCAAATGCTCTTTGAGACGGCTCAGGACACCAGGCAGAGGGAGAATGCCCACTACACGCTCTCCATGGCTGACTCCAGGACACCACCCAGAACCCAACAGCCCTAGAGCACTCACCAAACTCAGGGATCAGGCGGGAAGGCTTGGGAGGGATGGCTGGAGGACAGGGAGGAGGAGATGGAGGTTGCAGGGGCCCCTGGGGGAAGGGAGGCAGGAGGGTGGGCAGAGTCTCTGCGGGCTCCGGCTGGGGACGGGGTAACACTGGTCGCAGCAATGACTCCTCCTTAGAGGGAAAGCTGAGAACAGAACCAAAGTTGGATGTCAGTAGGCAACAGCCAGGGTTCTGACCCACTGAGGCCCCGCTCACCTAGGCAAACACCCTCCCGACCCAGACTCCAGCCTGCCTCACACAGCCCTCAGTCAGAGCACTCTCATTTAGGGCAGCATCTTCCCAGCCTGTATGTGCTGGTCACTCTGCCCCAGTGCTTCAGCTTTTAGCTGTGTACCCACAGGACCTCCAGGCTGACAGAGAGAAAAGGCCTGAATGGGGAGGCAGAGAAAGAAGGCTGCTAAGGAGAGGTAAGTTTTCACAGGTGCCACGGAGGGCAGAGGGAATCTGCTGGCTGATGAGATGGGATTGAAACAGGCACTGAGGCCAGGGCTGAAGACACAGAGCAGACCAGGGAGTCTCAGAGCCTGATTCCTAAGGCTCAGACTGTGGTCTCTGGGCCAAGGCCCTCTTCGGTTTTGGGTTTTTTGTTTGTTTGTTTGTTTGTTTTTGGTTTTTGGTCCACATTCAGAAATTCACTATTTCCTGGTGACCTCAGATTCTTCAAGCTCATCTCCACTGTCACTCTCCCAGAGCCTGCTTCAAGCACCCAGTGCTTTCCTGTCACAGTTTTCCTGTCATCATTTTCTTGTCATCTTACCCTGGCGATGAATGTCTCCTGAAGGGCTTTGTCATCCAGGACACAGGTTTGAACCCCACCTTGTTACCGTCATTTCTGTTTGTCCTGAGCTAAAAGCCTAACCTCTCTGGGTCTGGGTTTCCCCTTCTGTGGAGTAGGCGCTCTTCTTGGGGGGCAGAGAGGAGGAGGAGTAACTGAGAGAGCGGGTCACATATGGGCACACAGGATCCTCAGTGTCCAGCAGTGAGAATGGCTGCTGAGTCCTGGGGGCCTGGCCCACCAGCTCTCTCTGCCCACATCCACCAAGGGGTGAGGAAGGGACATCAGAGTGGGCAGTTTCCTCCCAAACCCTGGTTACTTTAGGCCTGGTCTCTTCCCCAGTGTTCCCAGCAGTGGGGAGCAGCAAGTGACTGCTGTTATGCAAGGAAGTCTTTGAGTGACTGGGTCACTTTGAATCCACCAGGTCCCCTCTCCCTGCTCCTTGTAGGAGCAGCCCTGCCTCCATACCATATCTCCCCAGCCCCACCTTCCGGTTTCCCTAGACCCTGCTGTTCTTCCTGGCGCCTAGTCAAAATTATATTCTTCACAGAATGTTCCCTCCTGCCGCATACTCTGTTAGCATCTAAGCCAAAAGAAGCCACCTCTCCTACCACAGGCTTCTTAGAATGTGTCTGTTTCCAAATAGTTTGAACTACAGCCATGCAGACAGGGAGGGCACTTCCTGTGGACTCATGACCTGCATGAGGTGCTGTAGCCAGCAGCCCAGCTACCCACACAGCACTGCCTTGACCATATCGCTCTGTGTGGGAACTGCAGGAGAAACTGTCAGCAGCAAATTCTACCACGGGGGGGGGGGGGGGGGGGGGGGGGGGGGGGTACAGGCTCCAAAGCATAGTGACCTGCAACTGAGAACACATGTACTTGTGGGTCCACTAGACTGCACACTGGCCCCTTGGAACAAGACATTTCTGAGACGGACTAGCTCCCCATGAGTCATGTGCCCACCGATCCAAGACTCTCACCTCTGAGCTGTCACCTGCAAGGGTCACAAAGAATGTGCAGACTGTGCTGTAATGGCTGTCATGTCCCCTGCGGCTACCCTGATAGCAAGCTGCTCTCTATACCCTGCCTACCTCTCTGAGAGCAAAAGAAGGTGGTACCGAGAGTCTCATGTCCCTTTGTGAGCACTGCACCAGGCTGCCTCCTGAGTTGACCCTGAGTCTCTTTACAGGAGGGAAAGCATTTGACTTTGAGATGCCCAAATGCAGAGCTTGGCTGAGTATGGTAGACAGGTGGGTGGAAAACAGGAGGAACCATCTGTTGACAGACTCGCAACAAGCTGAGCGTTCTGGTTGCATGAGAAACACACGAATGATTAAATGACCACTAAACACCTGCGTGCAGACCTGCCCAACAGCATGCTTGGTGCCTGGCCCCACCTAGTCAGTGCGATGTCCCTAGCCTTCCGGATGAGCACCGCAATCCACCATCACACAGCGGCTTCCAGGAAGAAGGGGCTGTGGAGGCCGTACTCAGGAGTCAGCAGACCGTGAACTAGAGGAAGTAGGGAGTCCTACCCTCCAGTGAGTGTGGCTTCTTAATGCCACTCTCCTTCCTTAATGGGCCTCAGGGGTGGAGGGTGGCGATAGTGTGCCCCCTTGTTCCTCATCCTCAGGGGCCAGGCAAGCACAAGCCCTCCCCCACCGTGTCCACCCCCACCACAGCCCTGAGACTTGCTACCTGCAAGCTACTCATAACCCTTGCAGCAAGAAACCTCCACGATAGCCAGACTGCCTAGCAACAGGGCATCTAGTACTGCTGAGTCAGGGCCAGCAAAGGAGAAGTGAGGTCAGAAGGGCACAGCTTGTGGGAAATCCCCAGGGGAGGGGGCAGCACCCCCTACCGAGAACAGAGCCTGGGGGAGTACCCCTGGAGCAGCTCCTGGGTATCTGCTCTTCATTAACAGTCCCAGGTTGCTCCAGTCTCATGTGCTGCTCCCGGGCCTCAGACCAGCCCTGAGTACTGGTGAATAGCCCCTCCTGGCCTCTGCTCACCATGCTCTTCCTCCTCCGACTTCTACCCACTCCCAAGCCAGAGAAGCACCCTCTGTGCCTCCAAATGCAGCCCCCCACAGGCCATGGCAAAGGTGCCCCCTGACCCCTTCTTAGCCCCAAATCTGCTGTCCTTCGGTCCTTTCTCTAGCTAAGGGGCACACGGCCCATCTAGTCCAATTAGCATGCCATTCACAATAGGGGTGAGCACTTGGGACAGGGGGTGACTCATCTCAGCATGAGTTCTTAGCCCAAGAAGTCTAACCCTAGAGATTAGAGGGAATGCCCAGGGATCCTGTACCCAGGGCCAGGGGACATATAAGGGCCCCAAGTCTAAATGGATGAGATTAGAGTTCACCCATCACCAATAGTGTGAACCAGAAACTTGAGGCTCGGCCAATGACCATTATGGGATGACAGGCACACACAGCCTGTCATGGGCACAATGTGGCTGCTCCGGTTTGGGTTTGAGTCCCAGAGCTCAGTCAGTACTTTTAAGCCTCAGTTTCCCCTCTGACTAACCTACAAGCTCACTCACACTGTTGTCACATGGTATAGCACGGTTTCTTACACAGACTGTAGCCAAAGGACTCATAGGCCCACAGGCTAGGCCACATACTGCGTTATAGCCTTCTCCTTCTCCAAATGCCCTGGGGTCGCCACCCCCTAATATCCACCACCAGCCAGAGAAAACCAAGGCTCACTTAGAAGGCAAGAGGGCTGCAGAGAGGGCAGCCTAAATGTCAAGCCGACTTTGGATTAATTCTCCATCCCCCATCCATTCACTTCCCAGCCCTCTATAAAATGCTATTCTGAGCCGGGCAGTGGTGGTGCCCACCTTTAATCCCAGCACTTGGGAGGCAGAGGCAGGCGGATCGCTATGAGTTCGAGGCCAGCCTGGTCTACAAAGCGAGTCCAGGATAGTCAAGGCTACAAAGAAAAACCCTGTCTCAGAAACAACAACAACAAAAAGTTAAAAGAAAAAAAAAAACTATTCTGCAGTCTATAAATATTTACTTATTTGGAGCTGGAGAGATGGCTCAGCAGTTCCTGAGGTCCTGAGTTCAATTCCCAGCAACCACATGGTGGCTCACAACCATCTATAATGTGATCTGATGCCCTCTTCTGGCATGAAGGTGTGCATGCAAGCAGAGCACTGTGCATAATAATAAATAACTTAAAAAATATTTACTTATTTATCTTTAAATCATATGTTTGTGCACATTTGTGTATAAGTGTGTACACATGAGTTAGTTACCTGTGGAGGCCAGACAATCCCCTGGAGTTCCAGGTGATTGTGAAGCACCCCAAGTGGGTCCTGTGAGCTGAACTCAGGTCCTCTACAGGAGCAGTATGCATTCTTAACTTCTGGGGCATCTCCACAGTCCCAAGCAGTCTATTAACATGCACTTCAAAGCCTTTGCATACTGCATTCCTTTCATCTCAAGTACCTGTCTAGTCAAAAGATGTACTCTTTTGGTTGAAAAGAGTACTCTTCCTTAAAAGATGGATATCCCACATCCTCCACTTCTACTGTGGGCTTTCCCTCACGCCTCAAGATTCTTAGGGGCTTCCTTGGGGCTCCCCCAGCCTCCATGCTACTTTATTTTTAAGATTTATTTAAGTTTATGTGTAAATGTATATGAAAGTACGCCACATGTATGCAGTGCCCTCAGATGTCAGAAAAGACATCAGATCCCCTGGAACTGAAGTTACCAATGGCCTGTGAGCCACCATGTAGGTTCTAGGATTTGAACCTGGGTCTCTGGGAGACCAGCCAGTGCTCTTAACTACCGAGCCACCTCTCCAGACCACCTCCATACGTCTGATCATTCTGCATGGCTGTATCCTTCAGTGTTTGGTTCACTGAGATAACCTCAGAGGCCAAAAGACCCAGACTACATCCCACCCCTAAAATATTCCATGGGCCTTAGAGAGAGCGACCCAGGCTAGTGCTACGACTCTCACCAGCACAGCTGCAAGAAGAGGCCAGGCCCAGTGATCTGGGAACATCTGTCTTTCCTGATGTCCCCTTCCAGCAGTGAACTTTCCCAGCTGCCCACTTCCTCCTCAGCAGCTGGGGCCTTACTCCTGCACTCCTTGCTTCCTCCATGCCACTTCCGTGCTTCCTCCTCCACCACCAGCTGCTGCCATGCATCCCCGGCTCTGACCCTGCCCATGTCTGCCCAGGTTGCAGTGCACAAAGCTCGTGTCAGGCCTCCTTTGCTGGACCAGAGACCTGCAGCCTGCACGCCACTTCACAAGGAGGGGCTGCAGCTAGTACGATCTCAACAGCCACCCTGTCAGCATCCTGCTCTAGAAAGGCTGCAGCCCCAACCCACCCTAACCCTAACCTAGAGTTCAGCACGCAACCAAGGCCCTGTAGCCCTGGGCACGTCTTCCTGGGCCAGGGGCTCCCCTTGCTGAGCACCACCGTGAAACAGGCTTCTGCTGGGACTTTTTACATGGACTGACCCCAAGCCATCAATTCCCTTTCGCTTAAAACATGCTTCTCCCTTCAGGAAACCCACCCCCTTTAGTTAACACAGCCTGCTGGGTACCGGACAATACTCCACTGCCTGACCCCTGCTGAGCTGCCCCACAAATCGGTCCTGCTGTGGTGGGCAAGAGGCAGGTAGCATCTACATGCCATTCAGCTCCGTACACACCCTGAGTCTGGCCCTACCGTCTCCCTGAGGACAAGAAGAACAGGTTGGCCCATGGCAAGCTTTCAGACAGGGCCCCTCCCCCACCACTTCTGGTGCCCAGTCCAAAGTAGAGGCCATTATGTGTCCCTAGTGACCGAGGGGTGCTGGGTCCATTAGGGATTCCTGGTAACTGTCAGGAGGGGAGGTTGACCTTGTAGTCATCAAGTGCCCACCAACCACCAACCCTGGCCAGCAAGGGAGAAACTACACAAATGAAGTGCCAGCCCTCTGCAGGTAGGTCCCTGTCACCCAGGGCTGGAAGTAAGGAGTTTAAGACAGGCAGCAATCTTGAATTGGACAGTGCAACAAGCTAACCTAAGTCTCCCCACAAGGTAACTGCTTCATGGTAGAGGGAACTGGGAACGGATGCCAGGACAAAACGGGTGGGCATCAGAGGCCCAAAGGGCAGGGATACCTACTACACATGCACAGGAGAACAATCTGTGTGGCAGAGTCTGGCAAAGAACCAGAAAACAGGGACTGGGGATCCCCAGTGGATCTAGGAGAAGCTGATGAGGAGACACAGAGAGGAGGAAGAAAGGGGAGGTGTTATAAAGGGGCAGCAAAAAACCAGGAGAAGTAGAGAAAGGAAAAGAAAAGTCTAAGCAAACCAAGGGGCAGCGGAGCACCCTGGAAAAGCAGCTCAGAAAGTGACAGCCAGACAAGAGGGACTCCTGTCCTCTCAGACCTCCCACCTGCTCAACCCCCTAGGCAGGGCTCCCCCTCACTCACCCTCGGAGGCCTGTTGACTCCTGGGCCTAAGAACTCTGAGGCTCCAATCAGGTGGACCCGTGCGTGCCTGGAAGCCTATGTGGCCAGAATCCCTATTGTCAGTTATGTCTGAGTCATGTTCCCTTGGAGGTGTGAGCCCCAGGTATGTCTTTACACACCTGTGGGTGGTGTCTCTGAATGTGTGTAAATCACTTCTCAAAGTGTGTGTGTGTTTCTAAATATAATCATAAATCTGCGGGTGGGGAGGTGAAGGAGATGGCGGGAGAGAGCGTGAGAGAGAGAGAGAGATAGTGTGTGTGTGTGTGTGTGTGTGTGTGTGTGTGTGTGTGTGTGTGTGTGTGTATCCAGCTCTGGTCTTTGCTTCCTGCTCTCTGGTTCTCTCCCACCCCCTTCAGCCTAGGCCAACACACTTCCTGAAAACACTGAGGGAGGGAGAGAAAAGTCACCCATAATCCCCTGGGGCAGACACTTCCTCCCCGCCCCTCAGGCCACTTGAGCACAGCACCGTCCAAACAAAAATGGGAGAATCAGCCCCGTCCGCTGGTGCCCTGAGGCCTCACAGGGTAGAAGTTCAGGAATCCCTGATTGCTGCTATCCCTTACAGTGGATCTCCCCGACCCCACCCCCTGAAGGAGGCCCAAAGAGGCTGCAAAACAGGCTTTCTGAAGGGAACAGTTTCTGCCCCAGCAACAGGTGATCCGTCTTCAGAAAGACCAATGATTGGCTGGGTTGCAGGGCACTTGGGGTGTAGAAGGGAAACTTTGCAAGGTGTGACTCCAGGCGGTAGCTGCCCGCTCTAGGCAAATACTTCCTTTCTCTCAAACATCTCTAGATATCCAAATACCAGAAGAGGAAGCTTAGACCTACAGAGAGTTGGAAGGGGCTGTGTGGAGTGGTTCTGGGACCCTTGATAAAAAAAACAAAAAACAAAACAAAACAAAACAAAAAAAAGATTCCTCTGTGACCCAGTGAGTTCTGAGGGGTTTGTCTCTGCCTCCTAAAGCTGAGTGGACAGGGACGTGGACAGGGCCAGGGCCAGGAGGCAGGATCTGAAAGCTTGGTTTTTCCCTGGGGGAAGGGTGGCTTTGAGCAAAGCGCTTCCCCACCCCCGACCCCACCCCTCAGCCAGTTCTCTGTCACTGATGGCCACAGGCTGTATCACAGGTGTGGAGGTGAAAAGTGGAGTTGTCCCAGGCCACATGGGAGCCTGGCTCTGAAAGCCCTCAGCCTGGCCAGGCAGAAAGGAGAGAGCCCCACCCTTGCTTGTTTTCTAGCAGCTTACAGCTTTTCTGTGGCCTTGGATACCATCAGTTTCTTACGTCCCACCAGCATCTGTGACCGCGTCTCCTTCCCCAGACAGGGGGATAACACGAACTGGGGGAAAGGGCTTGCAGTGGTGAGCTCACTGCCCTTCAGCTCTATGACCAGTTACAGCTGTGTCTGCAGACACCCAAGCTCAGCCCCTGCTGTGTGAAAGCGCCTCGCAGCACTGGCCTTTCACCTCCATGACATGTGCAAAGGGCCCATCACGTACTCATCGCCAGAGCTGAGGATTTGACGGTAAAGGAAACTGACAAAGATCCCACGGTCCTAGGAGAGCTGACATTCCAATGGCTCTTGGCAGCATATGTGCACACATATGGGCACAGTGACTCACACTTGACAGTACACAAACAATAAATGTGCCAGTTCACTTACCCAAATAGCATCTGCACACTATTAACAACGTAATCTTAGCAGTGCAATCCCCATAGCAGCAGTACCCTCTGGCACAAGTATGTGCGCACTCAGCCTTGAAGCATCACACACACAGAGCCTGTCACCCCTGAAACTGTACAGATCCCTGTACCTATTAGGATCAAGTGCAGCCACCTGCAGAACCAGCACAAACATGCAAAGTATACAGATATGCTACCATCCTGAGGCTGGCCAAGTGTGTGTGTGTGTGTGTGTGTGTGTGTGTATACACATACACATGTGGTGCACAGACAGGCAGACAGCCAAAACATCCATAGGCATAAAATAAAAATGAAAAAACAAAATCTAAAGACTTTGTATATCCACAAGCTGAGGACTGCAGATGCCCATGACTCCTAATGTCATATCCTCAGGGCGCAGGACCCCAGGCCTGGCGCCACTCTACCCTAAGGAGTGCTCCCAAACTGTGAGGATCAAAGAAGGCTCCTTGCAACCTATGGTCCCACATCCATGGATTCAACAAACTGCAGATCAAAATACGTAAGCAACCCCACATCTAGGCTGACAGCATGCAGATTTTTCCCCTTGTCCCCACTCCCTAACCAATGCAGTGCGGTAACTACCCAGAAGATTTGCAGTACACGAGATGGGGCTGGAGACGTAGATCAGTGGTAGAGCACACCCCTAGCACACGCAAGGCCCTGGGTTTGACCCCTTAGGCACAGAAAAACAAACAACAAAGCCAACCAACCAACTACAACAACAACAACCAAAGCACACAGATTTCTTGCAAGCACTACACCATTTTATGACACCCCTATTGAGGGGCCAGATGCTTTACTTAGGGGCTCTGACTCCCCTGTTTAGTCTGTAGCTCTGAAAGTGGATGATTTTTATTCTACTCTGCAAGTTTCCTGAACATGAATAAGTATCAGGGGAACCACAGGGGGCCCAGAGAGGGCAGACAGGGCATCAGGCCTGGAAGGCCGAGGGTGGGAACCCCATCCTTGCTTTTCCCTGATTTGCTTACACCTTTGACTATATAGCCTAAAATCCTATCCCAGCTGAATTCTTCCCGTTGGTCTCTTCTGAAGGCCTCTCCCTTCACAAAACATCTCCAGAGGGTGGCCCTGGTTGGGGAGAAGGAAGAGGAGAAGGGACATGGGATGGTGAGTTTAGGGTACTCTGAATTCAGAGCAACTATGAATGGGCTCCCCCCTCCCCATAGATTTTCTCCTTTGTGGAGGAGAATGGCCACTAGAGGGTGCAATAGACCAAGAACCATGAATCTCTAGCGTGGCTACAGGGCCCCATCCAGGAAAGGACACCTTCTTGCGCTTTCTTCCATCAACTGAATCTCATAACTTTAGACTCGGCTTGGTCTAGAAGGTCCCTGCCTCACTGTTCCTCTCCAAATGGAGAAAACCTCCCAGACTTTCCCCACAGGAGCACGTCCTTCCCCCCCCCCACACCCCCCTCCCAAGTATGTGGCTGCAAGGACCCAGCTAGTCTCTCCCTCTATATCCAGTTTCCAGCTTAAAATCAGAACATGATCATCACCCCCCTTAGAAGGCTTGCTGCAGGGACAAGCGACACCCCCCCCCCCCACACACACACACAAACACACTGTCTAGCCATGCCAAGGACAAGAGACCTCTGTCAGCACATCCCTTCCAAAATCCAAAGGATTGTCATTACCCCCAAGCATTTGGCACCCTGTCCTTAGATGCGTCTCTGGCTGGCACCTGAGCCAACAGCTGGAAGGGAGGAAGAATAATTGCAATGTGCAGAGAAAGAGGGAAAAGTCTCAGGAAAGCAAGGAGAGGAGCCAGGGAGAGGAAAAAGAATCCTGAAGGGGAGGCAGAGAAAGCGGACTGTGGCTCAGGCAGGTCCTGGGATCTGGTGAGATTTGTCAAGTACAGCATTGGGGTGGGGGGAGGGGGGTGAGGAGAGACAGGGAGTAGTACAACAGACAGAAGCACCCCAACTTCACAGCACACCCCAACTCCACACCTGAGCCACCATCCCACTGTTGCAAATTTCTCCACACCTCAGCTCCTAGCGGCAGGGTACACCCTGATCTCCAGAGCATCTAACAGGCCAGGTGCCCCAGTGAACTCAGATGTTCCCCCAAACTTTCTTCTGTTACTGGGCCACCCTCAGTGATGGCACCACCACCCACTTGCGGGAATAGACCCCTGGGGGAGGCCACTGTGGCTCCCCCGTCCTCTCTGCACATACATCTAGGTATCCTTAAGCTCTGGTCATCCTTGGGCCCAGGCCTCACCCCACTCTGCCCTGCTCAGTCCTGGCCCTGCTCCCTATTTTCTAAGCTTGTGTCCCCACAAACTGTCAGTCATTCCTCTAGTCCTGGCCCCTCTATACTCTAGGATCTTCCACCCACCAGCAGTGATATCACTCACCTGGCCTGTGGGTGGGGGGGTCCAGTGCGAGGAGGTACAGGAGGAACACTCTGTTCCACGGAATGTCTCTTGGCAGGCAGTGGAGGCAGCACAGGGTCTGGAGCAGCTGTGGATGGGGGAGTGAAGCAGGCAGGTGGGAGGCAGCTCCTGCGGGGAGGAATCGGTGGGATTGCAGGTAGCCCTTCATCTTCTCCAGTTGTGGGTAGTGGCTCAGGTGGCGTGACAGGCACAGGTGGCGAACGGAAGATGTGTCGCTTCATGGGCACAGGCCGTGGGGCAGGGCGAGGTACAGGGGCCGGAGGTGCATGGGCACGGAGCAGACCAGCCAGGATCCGGCGGCGGTGGCCAGGGAGGTGCATGCCCATGTCCAGCAGGCCAGCATCAGTGAGGCCTTGGCATTCGGTGGCCCACAGCAGTCCATGCTGTTCAAAGAGTGTCGTGTACTGCTCCAGATGCAGAGCCCGCAGCCACTCGGCCACTGACAGGGTGGCATCGCTGCTCTCTGCCATGGCTTCTGGCAGTAGAAGGCCCAGAGCCAGGCTCAGACCTGAAAGAGAAGGTCACAGTTGAGAGAGGCACAGCAACCCAGGAACCATGGCCAGCAGTGTCCCTCTGTGAGATTCCATACTGTGCCAGTAGGCATCCTGAGTGTCATCATCTCAAATGCAGAATTCCAAAAGATGAAAGCCATTAATCCTCAAAGATGAAAGCCTTCAATGCTGAAATCCCCAGATGACATTCACACAATGTAAGTTCTTTTCTTCTGTTAGTGGTGGCTTTGGAGTTTTGGGACAGGATTTTGTTACATGCCTCTTTGACTCTAGCCTTGAACTAGCCCTAAAGTCACTGTGTAGCCCAGGTTAGCTCCATCCTTGGTTTTCTGAGCACTTAGATAATGCGTATGCACTGCAATGACCAATTTAGGTTCTATTCTTACACATCCGCACTGTACCATATACCAGGAGAAGCTGAGCACTGCCAGGCCTTACTGAATAACCCCATTTTCCCCCTCTGTGGGTCCCTGTGGCTCTAGCATCTAGCTCAAGGTCTCTTAGCATGTTATGTCTTCTACAGTCATCACATCCACCCAACCTACAGTCTCAGCTACTATTGTGAGACTGGCAAATGGCACGGTTGGCACTGGGCAAGACACCCTGTCCCCACTCTTCTCTGTGAGACCCAGGCCAGAGCCCAGTCCCTCTGAGGCACCTGTCCCTAGGTGAAGGTCAAGCTTGGAGACTCGGTGAGCACACACGGGGTCAAAGGGCACCACTGCTGATCTCTCATCACACTCTATCTCTGCACCATGTCCCCTAAGAAACTGGAGTGCAGCCAGGTGTGGTGGCGCATACCTTTAATCCCAGCACTCGGGAGGCAGAGGCAGGTGGATCAATGTGGGTTCGAGGCCAGCTTGGTCTACAAAGTGAGTCCAGGATAGCCAAGGCTAACACAGAGAGACCCTACCCCCGCCCCAAAACAAAAAACAATAAAAACCTGGAATGCTCAAGAAGGGGGGAAAAAAGCCCAGATCACACAGTCTCTGTGTCCTGGCCTTCTGGGTAATATCCTCCCTTGCCACCAAGGCAGAGAAAAAACAAACAAACAAAACATTCAGTTGTTCATGCGTTCATCCATTTGTTCATTGACTCCAGTCATCAAAGCAGCCTGGCATTGGACGGTGGGAATATCCCCTCACACCTGGCATTGGACTGTGGGAATATCCCCTCACACCTGGCACTGGACAGTAGGAACTGCCCCTCACACCTGGCACTGGACAGTGGGAACTCCCCCTCACACCTGGCACTGGACAGTGGGAACTCCCCCTCACACCTGGCACTGGACAGTGGGAACTCCCCCTCACACCTGGCACTGGACAGTGGGAACTCCCCCTCACACCTGGCACTGGACAGTAGGAACTCCCCCTCACACCTGGCACTGGACAGTGGGAACTCCCCCTCACACCTGGCACTGGACAGCGAGAACTCCCCCTCACACCTGGCACTGGACAGTGGGAACACCCCTACACACCAAGACCTCAAGAGCCTCTTTCTGCTGAGAGTCGGAGGAAGACAAGAAGAAGCAACTAACAGACCCAGAGAGTGAAGGTTTGCCACAGCACTGAAGGGATGGTAGTAACAATCAGCACTGGGCTTACTTAACAGGCTGAAACTTCCTGAAACAAACCTTATATAACCATGAAATAATTTCTTTTAAATTCCAATTACAGGGGCCTGGAGACATGGTTCAGAGGTCAAGAGCACTCACTGCTCCTCCAAAGGACCAGCAACTATGTTGGATGGCTTACAACCACCTATAACTTTAGTTCCGGGGGATCCAGCGCCCTCTTCTGGCCTCTGAAGGAACTGCATACATGTGGCACATATACCAAGAAGGAACACACACACATACACACACATACATACACATAAATAAAAATAAAATTTGAAAAATTATCCTGTTACAATTAGGAACAATACAGCAACTTCATGGCTGTGTTTGTTATCCACATTGTTCTAGGCAAGAGATTGAACATACAAATCAATATAAACTATCCAAGGTTGCTCACATGCGTTTTGAGATGGGAGACTCGGAAACTTCCCTGTGAAACTGTCATTAGCACTAATATGAGAGTTGAGAATGATCACTGAGTTCAAAGTTCAACAGAAACCAGCATTTTTGTACAGCAACCAGGTAGGAACCAGGATGAAAGACCCTACCCTCAACAGCCTCAGAACGGAAAACACCAAGAATAAGCATCATAAGGAAGCTGGGCTGTGGTGGTGCACGCCTTTAATCCCAGCACTCGGAAGGCAGAGGCAGGTGCATCGCTGTGAGTTCAAAGCCAGCCTGGTCTACAAAGCAAGTCCAGGACAGCCAAGGCTACACAGAGAGACCCTGTCTCGAAAAACCAAAAACCAAAACAAAACAAATAAACAAAGAAAAAGCATCATAGGGATTATACACACCTCAGTGCAGGGCCGAAGCCATGTACTGCGGGGCTGATCTCCTGCTAGGGTGAGAGAGTGAGAGACAGAAAGACCCAGGAAGGCTTAAAAATGTTCTCGCACAAAAGAAGAAAGCAGGCAGGAATGTAGAAAAGCTACATGAATAAAAGTCTGAGGTGTTACTTACTCTGGGGGTAGGGGAAGGGGACTGCACACGGGGCAGGAGAGTTTGCTTCTCTGGCTGCTGTTCTGAAAGACCCAGATTTGATCCCCAGCACCCATTTGGTGGCTCACAGTGTCTGTAACTTCAGTCCCTCGGAATCCAACAACACCCTTTTCTGGCTCTCTCAAGTACCAGCTACATGTGTGTGTGCGACGTGCGCGCGCGCGCGCGCACACACACACACACACACACACACACACACACACGGTATGCAAACAAAACATCCACACGCAAATAAAATGACCTGTCCACATAGAAAGGTGTAAGCTCTGGATAGGCGGTGTGACAAAAGCATTAATTTGCTTGTCTCAGGCTCACTGTGCAGCTGAGGATGCCCTCCGCCTTTGGCTCCTCCCTCCTGCTCCCTCCACCTCCTCCCTCCCCACCACAGCGTGTTACGCAATGCTGAGTATTGAACCTAGGGCTTTCTGTATATGAACTGGACACCCAACCCACTCAGCCACATCTCCAGTCACTCCCTACACTGTCACCAAATGTCATGTGACAGTACATATGAATTAAGCTACTCGGCACGGTGGATCCATTATAAACAAAGTGGGAGATTTGAGACCACCTAGAAAGTATCTCCTTACTTCCCAAAAGCTGAGAGGCACCTGGATACGGGACATTAGCCCACCTGTAATCCGAGCAGAGGGAAGAAAGACACTGTCCATGAGAAGCCAATCTGTCTTACTTGAAACTCTTACAAATGAGGGGAGAGCGAGGGGTGTGGGGTGGGCAAGGGAGCACACAGGTGTGCGCACAGTGTTTAGGTTTTGTTGTTGCCAATTCTGCCCAAGCTAAAGTCACTGGGAAGGGGGTATGTCAACTGAGGGACTGCCTCTATCAGACTGGCCCACGGGCAATGTGTAGGACATTTTCTTGATTGATCATTGATGTGTGGTCCCAGGCCACTGTGAGCCCTGCCATTCCTCGGCTAGTGGTCCTGGCTTCTGTAAGAAAGCCAGCGGAAGCCGGGTGGTGATGGCACACGCCTTTAATCCCAGCACTTGGGAGGCAGAGGCAGGTGGATCTCTGTGAGTTCGAGGCCAGCCTGGTCTACAGAGTCCAGTACAGCCAAGGCTACACAGAAAAACCCTGTCTCAAAAAAAAAAAAAAAAAAAGAAAAGAAAAGAAAGAAAGAAAGAAAGCCAGCTAAGCAAGGCAGGAGGAGGAAGCCAGTCCCATCAGCAGCACCCCTCCGTGGCCTCTGCATCAGCTCTTGCCTCCGGGTTGCTGCCTTGAGTTCCTGCCATGGCTTCCCTTCAAGATGTAAGCTGTCAGATGAAACAACCCCTTTCGTCTTCTTCAAGTCATGTTGTTTATCACAGCAACAGACACCAAACTAACAGAGAGAGAGAGGAAGGATGCTGTGGGGTGGTGCGGAATAGTCTGAACAGAGAAGTTAAGAGGAAGAAACACACACAGCCTTTAAACACAGGACAAGGAACTCCATGAGACGCGGGGGTAAAACTCGACTTTCCACCCATCACATTGCCAACACAAACAGCCCTGAAAAGACACAGCACTGGTCCTGGGGTAGGTGCCTCCTCCCTGACTGGAGGAGGGTGCTTCCAGGGAGAACAATGTCCCAGTCACCAGAAGAGCCCCTCTGCTGCTGCCCTTTGACTTACCCACCCTAGGTCAAACACAAATAAAGCCATTTATCCTGCAGCATTACTGGCACCCATCCAAAGCAGCGTATAGGAAGGTTATCAGCTACTGAACTGTGTGTATTATCCAAGATGGAAATCACCGAAGTCTCCATCAGCCGGGAAATGGATGACTAAATTAGTGGGGCAGTCGTGCATTAGAATGCCAAGTGACTATGAGGAGGAGGAAGAGCCTTTTATGCTGGCAAAATGGACTCCAAAATCCTGTTACATGAACAAAAAAAGTTCCAGAAGAGGCTCGTAACATTCTGCCTTTTACACAGAAGAAAAGCCAATAAGAGTAGCAATAAATGGAGTGCCAAGCCGAGTGCGTCCACACGGTTAAATGCTTGGATGCGTCTCCACAGACACAGGAGGCAAGGCCACACCAGGGAACTCTCCTCAAAGGAAAGAAGTTAAGGGCTGAGGGGTCATGAGGGAACAGGGACAGAGACACAGCTCATAGGACCTAGAGCTCGCGTCATTTGGATGATCTTTTGGGGGGAAAAGAACACAAGAATATCTTATTTTTGAAAAATTAACTAAACACATAACCTTACACATACATTGCTGGGGTCCCTCTCTGAATCTCAGAACAGCCTTGAACCCGAGACTTTAGCCCCTCACTTTGCCGCCCTCCCCCCTCCCCAGGCACGGAAAACTACTGGGACGTGGAGAAAGAATATTCCTTTTATGTATTCTGTCACCTGATGTTCATTATGAGAGTTTTAAAAGAGCAGCCGTGTGGTAGGAAGACATAAACAAAGGCACGCGGTGCAGGCCAGGGTGAGGAAAGTCTTCCAGCACTGAGCTAGAATCTGAAACAACTTCCAGGCTGAAGTTGGGCTAAGGCTCTAAAATGTAGATAAAGGTGGTAAAGGTCAGTTCAAGCATGGAAGCAAGGTGCAGAGCATCATTATATAAACATCCGGGCCAAAGGAAAACAAAAGCAAACAAACAAACATCATTATATAAACATCCGGGCCAAAGGAAAACAAAGCAAAGCAAACAAACAAAAAAACATGAACACAAACATCCGGGTAAATACACCATAAGCTACATTGGGGCTGGTTCGCAGCAACAGCATTGGCACATGCATTTAGTCCCAGCACCCGGGAGGCAGAGGCAGGCGGATCTCTGGCTCAAGGCCACCCTGGTCTACAGAGTGAGTCCCTGGACAGCCAGAGCTACACCAAGAAACTCTTGTCTTGTAAAACAAAACCAAACAAAGCTTTATTTGGGGAGAAATGGCTGCTGGGGGAGACAGGATCCTTTTAGATCTTTCTTTTTGATTTTTGTGCCACAAGCACCACAAAAATGAATTCTAGTTCGAGAGAATGTGGGGCTCAGCGGGTGAAGGTGCTTGCCACAAAGCCTGAGGACCTGAGTTCAATCCCTAGGGCAGAAGGAGGGAACAGACTTCTGCACGGTGTCCTCTGACCTCTGACCTCCACATACGTGCTGTGCCACCAGAGAGTGAGTGAGCACAGCAACACGCACGCAGAGAGTCAGAAAGACACACAGACGGCTGTACAAAACCAGACTAAAACCCAACACGCAAGGAGGAGACACCAATCACTTCGCACCTAGCAAACCAGCCTGGGGCCGCCTCCTCTCCTCTCAGAGCCCCTCAGGGAGGCCTAACCAAGCTCTCAGGCCCAGTCTTCTACCCACAACCTTAGCTCCCCAAACAGCATATAAAACCCCAGGTCTCAGCCTCCCTAAAACTCTCACCTCAGGATCCCAGCTCCCCACTTACCTGCCACCGAGGGCACCTGGTCCTCCAGAGAGGTTGTTCCTAGTCCCAAGGGCTCCTCATGGTGCTCTGAGGTGGACACTGCATGGACAGAGAGGGGAAGAGGTAAAGAGAGAGCGCAAGAGCAGGCAGAGAGAAGGCTCTGGGGCACCAAGACACTGGCCATGGAGTTACCGCAGAATGTCCTTCCAGAAGACAGGGCATGAGGTGGGAATTGGTGAGGTGCCTGTAAGAGGTGAGCTTAAGGTTGCTGGTTTCCTGATAGGGACCCCCAGTGGTGAGATTGGCTCCAGGGGAGTCTGGCAAAGAGAGCACATCAGGGAGGGAGGCAAGGGGATATAGGATGCTTTCCTGACAGGAGAGCTAGGGATATAGGAACACAAGACTCCACTAATCTGGGCGCCACAGAATAGGCTGAGACAGAGGTGGGGCACATGTCATCTGCAGCAAGGACATGAGACTCGAAGGGCTGAAGAGAACGAGTCAATATGGGGTTTCCAGAGGAAGAGAGAGCATGGTCCTGCTGCTCGTAAGGTCCAGGTTCTGTGAGGTGCACAGGCCTCTCCCTGGGGCCCAGAGCAAAGTCAGGGCAGGAGTGCCCTTGTCGCTGCAGGCTCTGCACAGTGGCTGTGGGTACTCACGACCATTTGTTTATGCTAAGTAGACTCCACAATTGTCACTGCTTAGAACAGGGTTAAAAACAAGGACACGGAGCCAGGTGTGCTGGTACACATCTGGACATCAGTACTTGGGTGGCTTAGGCAGGAGAATTGCTATGAATAGGGGGCCACCACGGACAACAAAGCAAGTACCATGCTAGCCTGGGCTACAAAGTTAAACCCTGTCTCAAAACAAACAAACAAACAAACAAACAACACTTCCCTCAAAACAACAATGAAAACCAAGGTGCTTTATGTGAATGTGGGTGTTTGCAGGTGTTTGTGAGTGCACGGGGCTGTGAGGGTACTGGTGCAAGTGCACCCAGGGTGTGTGGAGGCCAGGGTCAACCTCAAGTGTCATTCCTCAAGAGACGGCTGCCTCCTTTTTTGAGACAAGGTCTCCCACTGGGGCTTGGAGCTCACTGATTGAGCTATGTCACCTGGCCAGAGGCCCGCCCCCTGGGGTCCTCCTGTATTGTGTCCCCTACGTGTTCAGCACCACCGTGTTCAGCTTGTTAAATGAAAGGATGCAACCCAGGTCCTCGAGCTTATGCGGCACTTCACAGTCAGCACTCGCCCAAGGGACAGGGTTTTAAAGTGAGCATTTTATTTTATTTTATTTTATTTATTGGTTTTTCAAGACAGGGTCTCTCTGTGTTAGCCTTAGAGCCTGTCCTAGAGTAGCTTTGTAGACCAGGCTGGGCTCGAACTCATAGTGATCCGCCTGCCTCTGCCTCCCAAGTGCTGGGGTGAAAAGCAGGCACCACCATGGCCGGCTCTAAAGTTAGCATTTTAAAAACAAGCTTTAAAAGGTTCTATTTATTTTATGGTTATAGGTATTCTACATGCATGTATGTTGGTGCACCCCATGCATGCAGTGACAAAGGAGGCAAGAAGAGTGTCAGGTCTCCTGAGACTGGAGTTACAGACATGTGGGTCTTAGGAATCAAACCTCAGTCCTCTGGAAGAGGAATTGTAGAGCAGCCAGTGCTCTTAACCACTGAACCATCTCTCCAGCCTCTATAACAAACGTTAAGTAAACGGTATTCTGGCTGAGAGTGTTGGCCCGAACGGCAGACCTCTCAAAACTGCTTTAAAAAGACAAACAGTTGGCCAGTTGTGGTGCACACCTTAAATCCCAGCACTCAGGAGGCAGAGACAGGTGGATCACTGAGTTCCAGACCAGCCTGGTTAACAGAGCGAGTTCCAGGATAGCCAGGGCCACATGGAAAAACTCTGTCTCAAAAAAACCCAAAAACAAAACCCAAAACAGCAACAACAAAAGACAAACAGTGCATTATGCCCAGCGTCTCTACACTTGAATTCATTTAACCTTCACCGTGACCTGTAAGGCACAAATAGCTATCGAGATGGAGAAACTAGAATACAGGACGTTGAGTGACTTATCTACGTCACATAGCTAGGAAGGCACTGTCTCAACACTCCTAGGCCTGCCCTGTCCAACACAGCAGCTGGCACAACCACAGACGCCGTTCCAACACCTGAAACGTGGCCCCCAAAACAAGGAGAATCAAATCCTGAACATATGAGATTTTAAAGAGAGTGAAAGAAGATTAAAGAGTGTAAAATATCTCAATGTTGATTACATGATAAATAATAATATTGGGGAGATTTAGGTTTAAAATACTGCTAAAACAACATGAAGCTGGAAACGGCAGTACTTGGGAAGTAGAGGCAGGAGGATGAAGAATTCACCAGCTTTGGGTACACAGTGAATTTGAAGCCAGCCTGGGCTACAGAACACCGTGACTCTAATAACAATGACAGTATTTAAAATTTTACAAACAGGGGCTAGCTAGATGACTCAGCAGTTAACAGCATTTGCAGCTCTTTTTTTTTTTTTTTGGCTTAGAATTTTTTGTTTTGTTTTGTTTTGTTGCCCCTCTTATAAGAGGACCTAGGTTCAGTTCCCGGCACCCAAATGGGGGCTCACAACTACCTGTCAGCGCTGGTTCCAGGGAACTGGATGCCCTCTCCTGGTTTCCTCAGGCACCAGTCACACATGTAAGTACAGGTACATACGTGCAGCTGAAACACTCATACTCGAAAAGTAAAATTTTAAATGATAGATAAAAATGTTATCATTCTTATTTGTTTTGTTTTGTCTGGGATCAAACCCAGGTCCTTGCACAGGCTAGGCAACGCTTCTACCACTGAGGCAGCTGAGTGCTGGGATGACCAAAGTGTGCCAATGTGTCTACTCTCGTGCTCATGCGTGTGTGTGTGTGTGTGTGTGTGTGTGTGTGTGTGTGTGTGTGTGAGAGAGAGAGAGAGAGAGAGATGCTGTAAGTGAACGCGCACGTGTGAGCATGCGCACATGCATGCCATGATGCATGTGTTGAGATCAGAGAGCAACTCTGGGCATGCGACCCTTACCTATCACCTTGAGACAACGTCTCTCATTATTCACCACTGTGTCCCAGGCTGGCAGCTTGGCCCTACTTCTCCTCACTCTCCACAAACTTCTAGAGTGTCTGTCTGTACCTCCCATCTTCTGGGGGAGCACGGCAACACCCACACACGCACTACTGCATCCAGGTTTGGGGTTTTCTTTTTACTGAGCATGAGTGTACATACTCGGAGGACAATCTGCAAGAACCTGCTCTCTCCTCCCTCCACGTCACAACCTGAATCCAGGCCGTCAGACTGAGGGAGCAGGGACCTGGACCACCTTGCCCAGCTTTTTACCTGGGTTCTGCAGAGCTGGATTCAAGTGGTCAGGCTTGCACACAAAGCACTTTAGCCATAGAACCATCGTCCCACCTGCTCTTCTTGCACTGTCTATTGGGTGAGGTAGCTCCCCACTCTTAGCCTCTCATAAGCGAGAGTCCAGTATAGTGGAGTGCCTGCTGATGTCAGGCTGCTGACTGAGGAATGGTCCAACCTCATTGCTGGACAGGCTGGGGCTGGGAAACAGGAACCCATTGCTCTCCCTGAGAAGAGCCTGGCCTCTCTCAAGTTCCTATTACTACACTAAAGGGCACTGGGCAAGGTCAGGGACCTGAGTGGTGACAGCCTTAGGGTCAGTGTTCTTCAAGGAGCTGGAAGCATCACCCAGAAACTTCAGGCTGGACCCTGCCACCCAGGAACCACAGCCTGGGGGCCTCACCAAGTTAGGTCAGGGTGGCTTCCCAGAGGCAGCTGTCCCTGACAGAAATCTGTGGTAACCATTGCTGAGGCGGGGGAGTACTGGTAACACCATCCTTTCTTTATTGAAAATCGTGGGGTTTCATGTTTTGTTCATCATGAATTTTTGACATGGGTTTTCACTCTTTAAATGGCACCAACATATCGTATGCCTCATGGAGCCTGTTAGCACCCAGGCCTCGCCTGCTCTGCTCTCACAGAGACTCCGCCGAGGAAGTATCGTCATAAAGCTCCACCACACCCACAGGTGAGGGGTCCACCCCACACCCCAAGACCCAGCCAGGCTTGCATAGTCACGGCATCCCATCTCTGCTCTTCCCTTTGGTATTGCTCAGCTAGCCCTGCTACCTGCCACCTGCCACAGTTGATGGGGCTCCCCATGCCCTGGAAGGCTCATCGGCCTCTCAGTGGCTGCAGTCTGACCTTGCCACTTATAAATGAAGAAATAAACACCACAGAGAGGAAGTGACTTGCCCAAATGCTCAGTGACATACCCCGAGCCCTGGCCCCATCCACAACTCTTGTGTCACTTACTACATCAGCACAAGCCTGACACAGGGAAGCCCCCAAAACAGTCAGCTGACAATGAATACAGCAAACCCTGCTCCCCCAGCCCCCACCCATCTGAAGTTGCTAACCCTTGCCAGCCAGTCTTTCCTCGGGTCTGGCTTGATTCCCTCTTGCTGGAGCTAAAGCTTTCATGCGTTCAGTAACCTCATCAGCCCGGCCCCAAGAACTGTCTGCCCATTTCAGGCCCTGCACAACATCTCCTGGTCCCACCATTAACCAGTGACACTAACGTCCCAAAGCCAGCAAAGTAGAAACAGCCACTGCCCACTGTCAGCCCAGCCCCTCCCAGTTCCCATCTCTCATCTCCAGACCTGGGGTCTTACCCCATGTCACATCGGTAATGTGGACACTTACCTAAGTCCTCTGCTGTAGCCCACAGAGCCTTTGGAGACCGGGCTGCCTCAGGGAAGCGAGCAGGAAGGCTCCTGGAGGCCACCTACCCTGGGCCTCGAGGGGTGGGGACAGGAAGGACACTGTTCCATGCAAAGGGAACTGAATGTGCAAGGCCGGGGATCATACAAAAAAAAAAAAAAAAAAAAAAAAGGACCGAGTACGTTGGAGCCGAGAGAGGCCACCCCAGAGGGTTGGGCAGCAACTTGCAAGGTCACTTGTGAGCCTGCTGGCCCAGTGGGTGTGCCTCTCTGGAGGCGGCCCTTTGTCTTCTTTGCATTAAGATTTGCAAGAGTGATTCAAGCAGCTAGAGGTCCTGGCTCCTCCCACTCTGAGTTCAGGGAGACCCAGTGGCCAAGTAGCCTCCCTTGGTTTTTTATCCGCTAGCCCAGGGCTCTCTGCTTCAAGTTCAAAGCAAGAAACAGACCTGGAAAGAGGGGATGGGAAGGCATCCCCAGGCCCACTTGCAGCCCTTGCTCTGCTATCCCCATCTTCTTTCATAGGCCTAGCCCTGGCCCAGCACTCCAGGTTTCCCAAACCAGGCAGCTGGACAGGGACCCATGTCTAGCCCTCAGGAAACCCCTCAGATCTATCTCCACAGGAACCACAACCACACACCCACCTGAATCTACAAACCACACCCCACAGCAGCACACAAGCACACCTACCTACCTCCCGAGGCCACAGGCCTCCTACTCACCCAACAGTTACTGGGCAGAGATACCCCTTCTGCCACCAGCCTGTAGAAACCACAGTCCTATCAACAACCTAAGAGTACATAACTGCCCCCAGAGCCTCCACACAAGTGCCCAAGAGTCCCACACAACTTCCCTAAAACCTTGACACGCCCAACATCCACCCCACGCATGCTTGGTCCGGTAGCCAGATAATACCAATGGCAGAGCTACTGTCCTGGGCACCAGCTGCTGCCACATGTGTCCACAGGACTCTGAGCTTCTACTAGCAGGCAAAAAGCCTTGGGAGATACTTCCTGTAGCTATGAGGAACTAAGTGGGGGCTGGGCTCCCAGCTCAGAGGGTGCAAAAGTGACACCCGCCCCCGTAGCAAGGGCAAAGGAGGCACAGCCAAGTGGACCCCTGGACCAAGAAGTTATTTCCTGTGTTTCAGAGACTGCAGGCTGAGGCATACAGGCCTCATGAAGGCCTTCTATGGCTTCCTGCACTATTCCTAGCTGTATCTGCCCTACTGACTCTTCCGGGCTCCAAGAACATCCTGTCAATCCCATCTGAGGTGGGGCCTGCGTTCCTGGGGTCCTGAGTCCCTCCCAAGCCTACAAGGACACAAGTGGCCCCCATGCTTGGCCCCCATCCCCCACCAGGGATGCAAGGCAAGGCTAATTCATTTGGCTGTGCTGCCTGCTGGAAGGCCTATCCCCACACTAGGCCACAGTTTTCCCTCTGCTAAAAAAAGGTAGGTCTCTGTGCTTGCCCACCAAGCCAGGAACCCAGATGATTGTGACATCACACCCGGCATGCACACCACCGGCCAGACTTTCATCTTCTGCTCGCTCCACCTCAGTCATGGCAGTCACTTCCTGTGCCCAGTCCTAAGGTCGTGGCTGGTCCTGACTGGACTCGGTGTTTGGGCTTGTAGCCAGGTTCTAGTAAAGACATAATGTTCTTAGTTTTCTGTTATCAGTGAGTCTGTCACCCCAGCACCAACGACGATCTGTTGGACTTTGTTCCAGACACCTCTGCTACATGGAATTCACCCCCTACGCACACTGGCCGGTAACTCAGGAACTCCATTTTCCACCTCACACAGCTCCCTGCTCTAAGTGAACTGCTGTCCCTAAACTAGGTGAGAGCTCTTAAACAAATTAGAAAAAAGGTGCCTCTTTTCCCGGAACCCTGCGGCAGGATGCAGCTCAGCCTACAGAAGACAGGCTGAGATCAGTCCTCTCTCCTGGTTTCACCACGGCCCTCCACCAGGACTCCTCAGACAGTGCAGAGCATGGGCGCCCAGCCATATAGGATCTGGCAAAAGGCACAACTGTTTTTTTGTTTGTTGTTGTTGTTTATTTGTTTGTTTTTTTCCTTTAGGTGTTTTGAGACAGGGTTCTCTGTGTAGCCTGTGCAGTTCTGCAGCTTGCTTTGTAGACTAGGCTGGCCTTGAACTCACAGAGATCCGCCTGCCTCTGCCTACCAATTCCTGGGATTAAAGGCATGTGCCACTACCACCGGCTAAGGTACATTTTAACAACTTCTTGTTTTGTTTTGTTTTAAAATTGTGTTATTGCTTCTGCTATTAGAATGGGGACTGTGAATGAGCTCAGTGGGAGGGCACTGCCTGGCACACGGAGGCCTTAGGTTCAATCCCCATTAAGAGGAAGGCGATCTTTCTTTCTTTCTTTCCTTCTTTCTTTCTTTCAGGCAGGGTCTCATGTATCCCAGGCTGGCCTCAAGCTCAGTATGTGGCCTTGAACTTCAGATCCTGTCTCCACCACCTGAGTGTTGGATGACAATCACACACCACCACCATGCCCAGTTTACAGGGTGCTAAAGATCAAACCCCAACCTCAAGCATGCTAGGCAAGCATTCTACCAAGAGAGCTTCATCCCCCAACTATGATGTCTGTATTTTACATCACTAGAATTGAATTCAGAGCTGGGCATCGTGGCCGCTTACTCTATAAATCAAGTCTAGAGAAAGAAGAGTCGGAGGCCAGCCTGAGCTAGAGTCCAATCTCAGCTACCCTGCCTCAAAACCGGACCAACAAACAGGGCTGGGGAGATGGCTCAGTGGGTAAAGCACTTATCACGTAAGTCTGAAGACCTCAGTTCGAATCCCCCCGACACATGTAAAGTTAAGTGTAGCAATAGCATGTGTCTGTAATCCCGGCACTACTACAGCAAGATGGAAGGCAGAGACAGGAAAACTCCTGGAAGCTATCCTGGTGTACACAGTGGTGAACAGCAAAAGACCCTGCTTCAAACACAATAGGAGTAGGGGATGATACCCATGGTTGTCTCTGAACCTCCACATACCTACTGCACCCACACTCATACATACAAGCACACGCGCGTAGGTACACACACACACACATACACACACACGAGACTTCCAAATTATTTTTTTAAGTAAAAAGCAATGGGCCAGCATGCTGGCTCAGCAGGTAAAGGTGCCTGCCATGTGAGGGAGGCCTGGCGACACGTTCATCCCTGGAAGTCAGGTAAGGTAGGAGAGAAACGGGTTCTGTATAGCTGTCCTCTGACCTTCACATGTATCCTGTGGTATGTGTGTCTCCCTCATGTATCATCTTGCATGTACAGACACTGTAGTAAATAAATACATTTAAAGAAAACAAACAAGCAAACAAAAGGGGAGTCAAGGCAGCTTGTTCTCTGTACCAAATATAAAGTAGCATCATCCCTTGTGACGTTTAAGCATAACACAGTGAGATTTTGTTTTTGTTTTAACTTTTGCTGTTATTTTTTTATTTATTATTTATTATTTTATTTCATGAGCACTGATTGGTGTTTTGCCTGCATGTATGGCTAGAGGTTCCGGATCCTCTAGAACTGGAGTTAAAGACAGTTGTACCTCCATGTGGGTGCTGGGAATTGAACCTGGGTCCTCTGGAAGAGTAGCCAGTGCTCTTAACTACTGAGCCATCTTCTCCAGCCCTTTGCTGTTGTTATTTTGAGACAGGCCTTCCTATATAAACAACCCTGGCTATCCTAGAATTCTATGTTTACCAGGCTGCTCTCAAACAAGTGATAATTCTCCTGCCTCTGACTCCTGAGTATTTGGATTACAGAAGTGACCCACCACACCCAGCAATACATAGAGAGATGACTGGAGGAACTATCATATATGAAATTGCTACTGTCCTGGGCCAGCTGGCCTAGAGAAGGAGACTCACATCCCCTTCCACTCCATCTTGCACAGCGAGGCTGGGCCTGCTAAACCTCCACAAGGAAGCAGAGGCCCATTAGTGAACACCAGTCTCTAGGGACCCCTGCTTTGTCCTCCAAAACAGCATGTGACCCATCACGGCCTCCAAACTCATCCAGGGCCCCCTCATGCCCGAGCTCCATTCTAGAAGGAGGTCACACAGAGAGAAAGTGTAATGCTCTGAAGTCCCTCACTTGCAAATCAAGAAAGCTGAAAGTGCCGGGCATGGCGGCACACGTCTTTAATCCCAGCACTCGGGAGGCAGAGGCAGGTGGATCACTGTGAGTTCAAGGCCAGCCTGGTCTACAAAGTGAGTCCAGGACAGCCAAGGCTACATACACAGAGAATCTCTGTCTCGAAAAGCCAAAAAGAAAGAAAGAAAGAAAGCTGAAAGTAAAAGAGCTAGTTTTAGGCCGTGTGACAAAGTGCTACAAACCGTTCCTCTTGTACCCCAACATGAACCCCCTAAATGGGCTCACTCTGATCCCTAGGCATTCCTCACAGGCATGCTCCCCTCAATATTTCCCCAGTCCTTTCTGGTTTTGCTGCAGATGGAACCCAGCATCCCATACCCCCCACAGCCCCCCCACACACACACGCTAGCCAAAGCCTCTAGCAGGGCTATAGCCTCAGCCCTTGGCTGGACCCTACTTATCAGAATCCCTGTCCCTGCCTTTTCCTCTCCGGCAGCATAGCTTAGAGCCCACTGGGACAACACGATATCAAGCAGAGCAGGTCCCAACTGCCCCTGCACAGCCATGGTCCCAAGCCCCCTCCCTTTTCCTCTCCAGCTCTCTCTGTTAGTGTACACCCAAGGGGGCCCTGGTACTACATTGGGCAGCTGAGCACTGCCCCACCCCCCACCACCTGACTGTACTCTGGCCTCTGTTATAGCAGCGCTTTCCTGGAGGCTGCGTCTTCTTGCCCCTACAAGGGCATGTACTGCCCAAGGTGGCACAGCGTGATTCCTGTGACCGCTGCACCCTCCACCCAGGGGACTAAGAGACTAAATGGGGTAGAAACAGGAAGCCACTGACCACAGGAGGGAGGGAGGGCACAGGATTGACCACAGGATTACAGGCAGCAGGAGGGACCAAGCAGGATCACCAGGGCTTATGTTGTAGGACCCTCACGGTGTACTCTGGAGGCTAAAGGCCAGCACTGGCTGCATGGAGAGGGGAGAGCTGGGCAACCTACAGCTCCTGTCTGTGAGGAGGGGACTCTGGCTCCCTGTACTCAGAACTAGTAACCCCAGGAAACAGACCCAAACCTGCCATTTCCTTAGCTGTTCCCCTAGAATGGAGATAACTAGGTCCCTTGCTGCTGGTACCTGAAAGTGAAAGCTGTTGTGCTAGAAGGGTCAGATGGCTGGCTGGGTGGCTGGGCAGGGGCTGGGAGCGGAAGAGAGGGAGATAGGCAGCAACTCCACAAGCGTGTTAGCCTCCAATGTGATCATGATGATGATGATGATGATGATGATGATGTGGCGTTGCCTCAGCTTCCCTGAAGGAAGACTCTTTGCTCTGCCTCCCCTCTCCTGCCCTTGTCAGGGCAGGGGTCAGGGGGCATTCTATCCTATCCTTCATCAGTCTTCCTGCACAGAGCACTCAAAGACTGACATATGGAGTCCACACTGACCAACAAGCACCTCAGCACCATACTGCATGCCTACCCAACAACCCTCCCATCCTAGCCCAGCACCACACTGCATGCCTACCCAACAACCCTCACATCCTAGAAAGCAGGTGGTGTAACCGACTTTACAGGTGAGTAAAATGAGCCTCAGGAAGGTGAAGTAAACTCACTCAAGGTGACACCAAAGTCAGGATCTAAACCCAGGGCTTCCTAGGCCCTTCTGCCCACTCTTATTTCCTCAGAAGGGAAGTAAATATGCAGATGGGCAGGCCCAAAGAGGACACAGGAAAAGCAGGACGGAAAGAGAAAGATGGCAACAGCAGGCTAAGCAAGGCCTTAAAGGACACCCAAAGACACTCATCCAGAGCACAGCAGTGGTTTAATTAACTCCTTTAATCCCAGCACTTGGAGGCACAGGCAGGCAAATCTGAGTTCGAGGCCAGCCTAGTCTACAGAGCTAATTCCTGGACATCTGGGACTACACAGAAAAAAATTCTGTCTCAAAAACCAAACCAAACCAAACAAACAAATAGATAAAAACACTCACCGCTACTGTCCGGACAGTGGTAAGTGACAGATGGCCTGAAGGGACCCAACACACAGACTCAGTGGCAGAAAAACCTCTACTGCTGCGAAGCATGAGCATTCCCTTGTCTTGTTTTTTTCCTTTCTTTGGTGTGTGTGTGTGTGTGTGTGTGTGTGTGTGTGTGTGTGTGTGTGCGTGTGATGCGTGTGCACACCCATACATGCAATGCATGCATGTGGAGGCCAGAGAGTTTATCAGGCATCCTCCTCATTCACTCTCTGCCTTGTTTTTAGGGACAGATCTCTCACTGACCCCGAAGCCCACCAACTCACTGACTGCCCACTGAGCTCCCGGGATCCTCTTGCCTCTATCTACCCAGTGCTAGGGTCATAGATACACAGCACCAAGTCCAGATCTTTTCATGGCGCTGGAGATCTGAACTCGAGTCCTCATGGATCCATTCCCGGCACTCGAGGCACTCCAGGCAACCGAGCTGGCTCTCTAGCCCCCAGGGAAGTCTCAGCTGCTCTGAAACAGCTTCTGTTTTCTGTACGTATCTATCTATCTATCTATCTTTCTTTCTTTCTTTCTTCCTTCTTTCCTTTTTGAGGGGTACACAGGGAAGAGGTGTTCAAGGGTTTTTGGGGGGGCAGAGATTGTTGTTTTGGTTTTTTCCCAGTGTTTGCTGTTTAGCCTGGGCTGGTCTAGTACTGACAGCAATCATCCTCCCTCAGCCTCCAGAATGCAGACTCACCACACACAAAGCAGTGGGACAGCGTAGGCAGGGCAGGCTGTACAGATGGCTAGACTAAGCTCAGGAGCCACCCGGTGAGACGGCAGAGAGCTGGGCAAGGCAACTGTTCAAGGCAGAAGTGTGGGACTCTCTCAGAGGTCCTGGGATCTCCTGGAGCCCTCTGCAGCTGGGCTCAACTTGTCAAGTGAGGCTGCCCCAGCCACTTCCTGCTGGGGAGCTTGATAAACACTTCTGGGGAGCCCACACGCAGGAGAAAAATGCTGGCTCACACTACCTATGCTGCCCACAGCCTACCTAACAGGGCCCTAGAGCAACTAACATCTAGCTCCCAAGAATCCGAGTCCGGCCACCCTTCTCACAAGGCAGCACATGCCTCTCCCCTGCCATCGTAGGTCACTGTCCAGAGCTCAGACGCTGACCCCTGTCTGCTTTCCGGCTATTCCCTGACAGCCATGTTTCCTCCCAGGCCTGAGCTTACCCAACTCCCTCTGCACGGATTACTTCTCCACGCAGCCTTCCCAGCCTGACAGCCACCTGCCCTAAGAAGCAGTCTCTGATTCCCAGGGCACAGTTGGATCACACACTTTCTCTCATCCCCAAGTCAGATTCGAGTCCTTTGTGTCTCAAAGGTGACACACAAATGAACAGCTACTAGCTGGATGGACATTTCCCAGTTTGACACACGGCAGCAGGAACTAAGGTCAGCGGCCTTCCCAGAATGCGTGTTTTCCTTTCTGCTGGTCCTTGACACCCTGACTTCCCAGCACTACCCCGGCCCCAACCACCTGTTCTGAACACACCAGGAAGCATCTCAGCCAATGCCCCGCACTTCCAGAAAAGACGTGAGTCCCAAAGAGAGCAGGACTCAGCAAGCCCACAGCCTGAGCTCTTGTCTTTCTCTGGCTTATTACTGGGAGAACTGAGGGAGGGTGGTCCCTTCAGATGGCATTAGAAATGCTGGAACAAACTCCCTGCAAGTGAGCTGGGCCACTTCTGCACTGAGGAACAGGGGTGTTTGGAAACATAGTGTCATATAGCCCTGGCTAGCCTATGTAGCTGAGGTTGACCTTACATTTATTTTTATATTTCTTGTATATGTATGACGTATATGCTTGTAGGCTTTGAATTTTTTTTCAAACCTACTTTAGTTGGGGTTCTTTAATGTTTATACCTCCCTTCCAATCCACCTACCCTAGATAGGAGAGAAAAGAGGTTAATAGGAACAGAAGAAATAGACCTTTTTTAGACTCAGTTCCTTGGAGCGATTCCACTGGCATAGTCGGCAGGATTCCAATAGACCTGTTAAACAGCAAACCAGCAATTCAGCGAAGGTGACTGTAACTGCAGCTGCTGGAACCTGGAGCAGCAGCCGGAGCCCAGGGCGGCAGCTGGAACCCAAAACAGCAGCCAGGACCTGGAGCCTCCAAGTGTTCGTTGGACTGGTTCTCTCTAGGAGTGTCTTGAAGTGGAGTGATGAACAGCCAAGACCAAAAAGCCCAGTCGTGTGTGTGTGTGTGTGTGTGTGTGTGTGTGTGTGTGTGTGTGTGTGTGTGTATCCTCTCAGAGTCCGTACTAGGATGTTTATCACTGGGCAAAGACCACGCCCCGGCAAGGGGCGGTTCCTCTTCCAGTGGACAAACATCACCTGTTCTCTCACAAGTCTGTTTTCAGTGGGAAAAACAACGCACAGCCGTACACAAATCTGTTGCACATCCCACACTTGGGATCAAAACAAAAACATGTTTACATCCACTATATATGCTTATGCATGTTTGTGGGGTTTTTTTCACTTATTTTTATGTATATGTGTGCTCTGTCTGCATATAGAGTCTGCATGCCAAAAGAGAACACTGAATCCCACTACAGATGCCTATGAGCCTCCGTGCCAGTGCTGGGTGTTGAACCTGGGTCCTTTGGAAGAGCAGCCAGTGCTCTTAACCACTGAGCCATCTCTCCAGCCCTGCATGTTTGTGTTTTGAGTGTAGCCATACATGCCATGGCACATCCACGGAAAGTCAGAGGACAACCTCAAGTGTTGGTTTTCATCTTCTACCTTGCTTGAGAAAGGGGCTGGTTGCTCTTCATTACATAGGCCAGGCTAAGCAACTCTCACGCCTCTGGATTCTTCTGTCTCTGTCTCCAATCTTCCCGTGGGAGAGCAGGAATTACAGATGAATGTGCTGCTGTCGTCAGCACTGGTGACATAAGATCTGGCCCTCCCACCTGCATGACAAGTGTTTCATCCACTGATCCATCTCCTCACACCACCTTAAACTTCTGATTCTCCTGCCTCCACTTCCCAAGTGCTGGGGTCACGGAAACACTACCACATCCAGTTTTTGCTGTCCTAAAATTGAACCCAGAGCCTAGTGTGTGATGGATAAATCCTAGTCCAAAATGTGGGCTTTATTCTCATTTTACTTTTTATTATTATGGGTGTTTTGCTTGTATGTGTGTCTGTGTACCATCTGTGTGTCTGGTACCCTCAGTAGATGGAAGAGGGCATCAGATCCTCTGGAACTAGGCTTACAGACAGTTGTGAGCTGCCCATGAGGGTGCTGGGACTCGAACCTGGGTGCTCTGGAAGAGCAGCCAGTACTCTAAACCATTGAGCTAGCTCTCCAGACCCCAAAATATGGGCTTTCAGGCCACAGGCAGTACAGGAAGGCAAGTGTCCTGGTAAGGTTTCTGGATGTTCAGACTCCATAGGCTCAGATAGTTGTCTTCAGAGCAGAGGAAGGGGGCAGGGGGGTGGCGCATACCCACAGCACCACTCTAATAAACCATTAGCTAATACTCTGACATCTCTTTACTGAGCAATAGGGACCCGCTCTCTGGGAAAGTGTCTGTCCTAGTTCTGCCCCTCAGGGAGGGGATCCCTGGGGTCTTGGGGGAAAATAATCATTGCATTTTTCATTACAAAACTACACAACAGCCCACTGAGGGTCCTCACTAAAGAGAGCAGGGATGGCACTCGAGTTTGAAGGCTTAGCCTAGTTCACACACCATGGGAATAGAGCAGGGCTCCACCTACCGCAAGCCCTGAGATGTCAAAGGCCAATGATTGAGAGTCTTCACAGTGGGAGGTGGTACAGGAAGAGGCCGGGAGGTATTCATCAACCCTCACCAAGCCAAGGAGCCTTTTGGGTAGCAGTGTACATACTGCAGGTAACATACTGCAAGGGCAGGCCCCAGCTGAGCACATAGCCACTGCCCAAGGCCCAGCTTCCTGCACCCGAAGGCATGACAGCATGTCTCCTCAGCCTCTACTCAAACTCCTGCCTACCATCTGTCTCTGTAGGGTCCTCCAGCCTGACCCTGATCTTTTGCAGACTTAACCTGGGTCTGTTGAGCCACATTCCGTGCTGTTTCCAACATTCACAGAGCAACTCTTGACCTTGTGCTATGATCTTACCAGACCCTGGGCTAGGTTCCCTGTAGTGGATGTAAACATGTTTTTGTTTTGGTCCCAAGTACAGGATGCGCAACAGACTTGTGTAAGGATGTGGAATTTTCCGCTAGTGAGAGAACAGGTGATGTTTGAAGAGGCGGGGCTCTTTTTGGTCTTGGCTGTTCATCACTCCACTTCAAGACGCTCCTAGAAAGAACAGTTCCAGAGAACACTTCGAGGCTCCGGGTTCCGGCTGCTGCTCCAGGTTCCAGTGGCTGCGGTTGCAGTCACCGTCACTGAATTGCCGGTTTGCTGTTTAACGGGTCTATTGGAATCCTGCCAACTACGCCAGTGGAATAACTCCAAGGAACTGAGTCTAAAAAGGTCTACTTCTGTTTCTACTAACCTCTTTTCTCTCCTATCTAGGATAGGTGGGTTGGAAGGGAGGTATCAACATTAAAGAACCCCAGATAAAGTAGGTTTGAGAAAGTTCAAAGCCTATAGTTCCCCCTCAGTTGCACCCTGGTGTCCATGGGCTTCTTGCTGGAGAATGCAGTCAGTGGTCATACCCGCCGAGGCTCGCCATTACATGACTACTGCGCCACATGCTACAAGTGGGCCCCAGGACTGGCCCCATGGATTTCTAGAAGGGGAAGCAGCAGAGTATATGTGGTCACATAAGCCAGGAGGCCAGCCGGGAGTCAGAGCCATGGAGTAAACCGCAACGTTTTGTAGGCCTCCATCAAATGACAACGTGACCACAGGGAGGTATAAGGTTTCTTCAACTCAAGGTGACCCAGCCTAAATCAAAGCTCTGTAAGGCCCCCTGGACCTTCAACTTTTAGGAATTTAAAACTTGGGAACAACTGCATATAGCAAACTGGTCCTTCAAATCTCTACAGCTTTGAGTAGCAGACTCAGGCTCAGAATCTCATTAGGCAGCTAATGTGGGTAGAGAGGGAGTGAGGAGAGAGAGGCCCCCCTTCCAGCCACAGTCACTCTCTCAAGTCCTAGGCTGTTTTACTGACTTCTGTCTAGTGCTGTCCACACATGAGACAGAAGGGCCTGGGAGGAGGATAGAAAGAAAAGAACGCCTGGAGAGATGCATGCCAGTCGAGGAGACCCTACCACCCAGGAGGCTATAAAGCAAGAGCATTTCAGCCTTGAAACTGCCCTGTCCTGGGGGATTCATCCACCTACTGCAGCCTGGCCAAAAACAAAAAACAAAAAAAAGTAGGGCCAGGTAAGTCTCCCCCAGGAGCCCTGGGCCACTACGATTCCAGATGTGGCTCCTAACCGTCTACCCTCAGATGCTGACAGAGGAATGGCCCTGAGAGGTCCTCACAAAACAAAAATTAGGTGAAAGAAGATTAGGTACATAGAAAAAGGGTACAAAATGGATCTCTAACCCCTGCACCCTCCCTGGCCCACTGAGGCCCTAAGCACCATATACTTGACCTCAGGTGGCCCCTGTGTCTTTGTCTCTTGACTCTGGGAAACCTGCCAGGTTTCTTGAGTCACCAATACCCTCCAGGGCCCCTAAAAGGAGCTGGCTCCTGGTGTACTGAGGGCACTGACCTGAGCTCTGTGACAAAGCAGTGAGCAGCTTCCGCAAGGAGCTCAGGTTTTCAGAGGCCCCAGCCTGGTCTCCTATTCCAGTTCCTGTCTCCAAGATGCTGACTATAGACCTTGGCTTCCTCAGCAGTGAAAAAAGGGTCTGAGAAAGCCAGGGGGCAGGGCAGGAAATTAATCTTCCAGGAGGTACCCTTCCTAGGACTGGGCCCTCTAGGATTTGGGTCAAGACTTAATGCAACAGGCCAGTCCGCAAATAGAACCTTTGCAGGCACCCCACCCGCCACTCCAATGTCAGAGACCAAGCGGCCCTCCAATCTGCCAGTTATTGCAATGGGGAACCCCTAGGGTAGGACCTGGGTTTGAACCTGCTGTCTTCAAAACTCTCCCTGTGCTCAAGGATCTGACTCTAAGCCATGAAAATTCAACTAGTCGGGCTGGAGAGATGGCTCAGCGGTGAAGAGCACTGGCTGCTCTTCCAAAGGTCCTGGGTTCAATTCCCAGCAACCACATGGTGGCTCATAACCATCTGTAACGGGATCTGGTGCCCTTTGTACATGCAGAAAGAACACTGTATACATAATAAATAAATAAACCTTAAAAAAAAAAAAAAAAAAAAAAGACCTTGTCTCTTGATCTTATTTTGATCACCTAGAAAATGGAAATGGCCAAGAAACAGCAGCTTCTACTGCTGTTACGACCATACTTAAATAATAACTTACTGCACTGAAATGTTAGTGTCATTGAACTAATCAGTTAATATCACATCCCCTACTGGCTATTCTCTCCCAGTGATCTAGGGCAGAATTTTTTTTTTTCTTTTCCTTTCTTTTGTAGTTTCCAAGACAAGGTTTCTCTGTGTAGTCCTGGCTGTCTTGGAACTTGTAGACCAGGCTGGCCTCGAACTCAGAGATCCACCTGCCATTGCCTCCTGAGTGCTAGGATTAAAGGTGTAAATTATAATTATAGAGCAGGCTTGTCTTTCTGACCTCTGACCCAAAGGATGTGAGAGATTCCATGGGAAAGCTGCAGATTATGAGTCTGTGGCCTACACAACTCCAAGGGAGTTGTCCTCCAAGGGACATTTGCCTCTTTGGGCAGGGACTGTCCTCCCCAAGAGCCCCAGTTGGAATGCACAAGTCCGGAGGCTTGACTGGGGCGCTCGCGTGCGTGCGTGCGTGCGGCTGGGGAGGTGTCCTGGTGTCCAGTGAACTGTAAATCTGAGCTCTGTGGGAAATATGCATTGGAGGGCCCTCTGGACGGCCTTCCCCTCCTCCGCCCCTATTTACTGCCAGACACCTGGCACCCATCTTAGCATACAGCCCCTCTCTAAAACACAAACACCCTGCGCTATCTGTGGAGGGACTAGGTCTGGCCTGGCAGACTTGAAAGGAGCTGAGAGGTGAGAGGTGCTGATTGCTACGCATACCCCACATGCTATGAGTCCCCTCTGAAAGAGACAGAGCCCAGAAATCTGAAACAAGGTAGAGAGCCCTCAAACAGCCCAGTATCGAGCCCAGGCGTCCAAGAGTTAAGACCCACAGCAAAAGGGGGGAGGCAGGGTCAGTGGCGGGCAGACGGGCCTGGAGCCCAGGGCCTGCCTCCCCTCCCCCTCCCCTAGGAACAGAGGCCACTTGTTTGGGCATTGGCGGCTGGCTTTGAGCTCAGCCAAGGGAGAGTGGGTGACGAGGGAGAGGCCCTAGAGAATGGAAGAGACTCCCCCTCCCTCCTGCAGAGGCCCTTAGGCCTGGATCATCGCTAGTGCTAGTACTCTGAGCCCTGGCTCCGCGGGCCACCTTCCTCTGAGTCTACCTTTCCTTCCCGCAAACTCTGGGCAGGATTCACACTGGCCTGACTCTTGCATTAGCAGTCTATAGTTGGGACATGAAGTCAGGCTTGTCATCCCATCCTCAGATGTGGAAAGGGGACACAGAAAAGGATTGGGAGTGGCAAAGTCACACAGGGCTCTGTGCAGTGCTAGAACTCAAGACTTCAGATCCCCAGCCAGTCTTATGCCTGCACCCCATCTTCACCGACATCCAAAAAAAACCTGTCCAACCTGGAACTGAAAACCAGGCTGGAAGGCACCGTAATAAGCAGGCCAGCATCTGAAGCCCGAAGTCTCAAAGAACATGAGGATTTAGTTGAGGAGTAAACTTGGGGGGGGGGGTGTGCAACATCTCTCAAAAAGCGTACTCTTGATATGTGGAGAGCGTTGCTGGACTCCACGTGACGGGTGGCCACATAAGGAGGCCTGACTGTCCAAGTGAAACCTGGGGCATTGGGACCCCAGCCATCAGAGCCTGCCGAGGACATCTCACTTGTGCCCTATTCCAATGAGCAAACGGCCACTGGGGATCAGGGTCCCCAGGCCAGGGTCTAAATAAACTCCGACCAGGCATGAGTCCCAAAGGTGAGTTCTCTGCACACTCTCCCCTGCCAGCCCTTGCAGCCACACCCCACCCCTGGTCTTTCCTCCAGGAGGCTACCAGAATCCCCGCCGCTGCTGCACAAGCAAGCTCTGCCCTCCCTTTGCAGTCACTTAACTACCAAGGCTAGTCGCAGGCACCATCTCCTCCCCAGGTCTGCACCTGTCCACACCTGTCTCTGGGTTCTGCTGAGTTCTCTTTTACACTGTAATGACAGTGCTAGGATGCTAGGCTTCCCCTAGCAGGATAGTCACGGCTTTCCAAGTACAGGTATCAAGGTCCCCGGGACCCAACAGCAGTCAAATCCTTCATTCCTGAACCCTCGGAATTCTGAGTCTAGGCATTTGGGGAGGTTTCTCCAGGACACCGGATTTAGATTAGCATAGGGCAGACGCCTACTGTGCTGGCTCCTAATCACCCAGCAAGCAAACCTACCCAATGGAGATCTGAGACCAAAAACTCACCCCGCCCGCAACAACCGAGCCCCCAGCCCCCGAGCCCCGTGTTCTCTCCCCACATCCCTCCCCCGTCCCCCGCCCTTCTAACTCCCTCCCCCTGCTGCACTGCAAGCCCATCCACCCACTCCCAGCCTGACCCCATTCTATGAGCACACCCCCTCCTTTCCCGGCAACTGGGCCAGGTAGGCTCTAGAGAAACCATGCCCCCATTAACTGGTGGGGATTGAGGTGCAGAGGACGGAAGTAGTCTGCCCAAGGTTGCCAACGCCCCAGGTGCATGCTTAACGTCCTACAGCTTTGCGAGGCTGTTAAAGAGTGTCCGCGGTCGACTAGGTGGGAACCTTCATTTCTCAAGTTGGTTAAACCACGCTGCCTGACTCTAGTGACTCCGGAGCCTGCGAGCCCGAAAGCAGAGAAGAGCTGAAGCGGGTGTCCACGAGCTTACCACCCCTGTCCCTACAGTTGTGGCTGGATGCCTCCATCTCTAGAGGCGACCCCTCTTCACTCCATCCCCAGGCCGAGAGAGCCCACCAGATGACTCCGGGAAAGGCGAGCGGGGCCTCACCATTCCCTTCTGAGGAATGGGGACAATGCAGGCCACGACTGGCGATTGGGAGGTACCAGCAAGCTCACTAACCTGTTTTGAGCGAAGAGAACTCCACTCGCGGGGGAGCGGGGGTCCCGGTACCTTCTGTCACACGCGGCAGCTGCCAACTCGCTGCAGCGGTCTGGGGCGCGCCCACCTCTCCCGGCGCTTCCGCCCGCCCCACGTGACACCCGGGGATGTGAGGGCGGGGACGGGGCAGGGAGCCGGCCGGTCCCGCCTCCAGCCTAGTCCTCAATCCCCTGGACAGACCGGCCCCACAAGGTTTGTGTCTCTCCCTGACCATTAGCTTGCGAAGGTTTTGAGGCCCATGTCTACCCCGCCCCTGATGAGGTTCCACTGATCCTTGAGTCTCCTTGCCTCAACATCCCTATTCTGGTGAATCTACCCCTGGGAGAGGTGTCTCTCTCCCCCCCCCCCTCTCTCTCTCTCTCTCTCTCTCTCTCTCTCTCTCTCTCTCTCTCTCTCTCTCTCTCTCTCCCTCTTTCTCCTGGGGAACAAGGACAACCATAGCATGACCAACTTCCCTGGAAGTCCATTGTTCCAGGCCACCCTGCTCCTGTCCCTTGGACCACACCTCCTGGCAGCTTCTCACCTCCCCATACAGATGAAATCCCCAGACTTGGCTAGGCATTTCTGGGTCCTGGGATCCTGGGACCAGGCCTTCTTCTAGGGCCAGCCAAGCCAGAGGCCTTAGTTTAGCTGGGCTTCCATTTTTCCATAAGTACAAAGGGTATATTTGGAAAGAACAGCTCTCAGCAGGGTGGGCCAAAGGAGTTGGTCCTGAAAGGAGAAAGTCTTTAATCAGAGAGCTTACTCCATGCCCGGCCTAGTGATGGGCAATTTGGTTTTTTTAAAATCCTAAGTAACAAAAAACCCTCACACTTGCTTAGAGGTAAAAAATTATCACCTTAGGCTATAGGCTAGGAAATAGGAGTCTGCAATTTTCAGGGTGCTCGCAAAGTTACTGACCATTATGGCAAAGCTCAAGCTGGAATGTTCCAGGTGACAGTGTCTCCTGTACAGGCCTCTCTCCACTCAAAACTGTTTCCTCTGGGGAAAAACTCGACTCAGAGCCCAACGTGTCTCCACGGGCAGGCTTTCCAGCAGGTGATCAGGGTCAGATCTTGGGGAGTACTTCCAGACTGCTAGTTCTTTTGATACCAAAATACCAGAGAAGAGCAGGGCCCAAGACCAAACTCTGGGCATCCCTTGGGCAACAGAGGCAGCCCAGGCTTCCCTCTACAGCCCAGAGCAGCCAGGTGCAATGTAAGTGAGGGCTGGCGCCTGTTCATACTAGCCTAAGATCTTCAACACTGACCACCTCTTTGTGCGCTGGAAATGTGTCTTCACCGGTACCCACTCCCTTTCCCTCCTCTAGTATGCATGGCCCCACCTTAGTTCTGAGGCCTTCTGCCCTGGTCTCTGACTTATGGGTCCCTGCCCTTCCTTCTGTGACGACAGGAGCCAGAATGTGCCAGAACAACTGTCCATAGCTAGCTTGGACCGGAGAGGGGTATGCCACACAGTAACTAACAACCTGATCTCTAGCCAGACTAGAGGTCTGAAAAGTAAGCAAGGAACCTTTGTGACAGCCAAGTCAGTGAGTGGATGGAGAGGAAGACAGGACAGGAAAGGAAGAGGCAGCAAGCCCCATTCTCCAGTTACACAAGTAGAAATAAGTTGCCTGTAGGGACAAAGGTCCAGTGAGCAGTAATAGTATTAAGGAAAAACAACTGTAGAACTGGGTGGCGTGGTGCTGGGCAGATGAGAAGCAGGTACAAGCAAGAGCTGGTTGGGGCTGTGTGGTTCGTTTATTGGGGCCATGTCCAGCCAGGCCGCAGCCACCTGAGCAGGAGCCCAGTGCCCCCCCCAGAAGGCCGGTGGGGAGGAAGGGAGAAAGTGCGGAAGGCTCAGTGCCCCAGGGCTCGGCCCAGTCCTGTCTTGGTCCTTGCAGAGGGGCTGTACTCAGGTGAGCGAGGTGTCCGTCGTCGCTGCCCTCTCCCCCAGCACCGCCTGCTCTCTCTTCACGGCTCTCAGTCACCGCGCTCTCATCGATGTTCTCCAGTGAGTCCGCGTGTTGCACTGACAGCTCCGACAGCGCCAGGCTGGGCAATGGGCTCTGCTCTGGGTGCAGCCACGGCTTGAAATGTGGCTGGTGTTTCTGCTTCCACTCGGGGTATTTGATACAGGCCTTGTACATCTTCTTCATGGCCTGTAGACCGGCAGAACATTGTTAGGGGTGCCTGGAGGACCGCAACCCTCCAACGCCCTCCTGCACTGCACAGCCGTCCCCAGTGTCCCAACAACAGGCCCAGTTTGGAGACCCAGTCCATCAGCCCACCAGCCGTCACCCAGCATTAGCTCGGCCCCTGCTCTACTCCTCCAAACTCCCCCCCCTCCCCAATATCCCAGAGCACACAGCCACTTACCTTGGGAGCCAGGAACTGAGATGATTTATTCACCACCCACTTGGGTAAAGAGCCTATGGGGCAGGGAAAGGCCGGGAGGAAAAGGCAGCCTTAGGCACCCAGCCCCACCCACCACCAGCCATCCTCTCTTCAGAGGGAGGCCACCCCCTTTTCACTCCTTCTCAGTGAAGTTTCCAAATCCCTCAAGCTCATCTCTGCCTGCCATCCACTGTCTCTCAGCTGAGCTCCAGCTGCAGAGAAGAAAACAAGTAGCCTGTGGGCCCCAGCTTATCACCTCCCTTCCCTCACACTGATAACCCAGGACTGTCCCTAGTGCTCAGCCTCTCTCTTGCCTGTCCTGCTGGGCCCCCTTTAAGGCCAGCAGGCCAGCCGAGCCTGACCTGGAATCCACAGCCCTGCTCGCGCGCGCTCTCTCTCTCTCTCTCTCTCTCATTGTGGGCCAAGGAGCCCCGACCAATGAATGACACCTGAGGTATAACCACTCATTCCATATTCACTGTGAGGCTCAGCCTGGGGACTCCAGACAGGAACTCACTGTCTGGTGTCTCAGCACGGACTGGTGTTCCGCTGGAGGGGAATGGGCCCACCAACAAGGAGTAGGCCCTCACACTGGGCATCAGGGACAGATGAAGAGTCATCACTTCATGCATCCCTGGAGCGTTGAGGAAGGAGGAGAGGTGTGGGGCAGCTAGCAGAGGATAGCAGGAGGCATTTTAAGCAGGTGAGTCCGGGGAAGTGATATATTGTTTTATTTCCTCTAGTAGCTGGTTTGGACAAAGTGGTTGAGTTCCAAGAGAGTGACAGTCAGAGGGTGAAGGGGTAAGAACCAAGGGCGGAGGATGGGAGCGCGTGCCTGCAATCCCCGGCACTCGGATGAAGGCAGGTGGTTGTTGAGTTCAGGGCCAGCCTGGGCTACAGAGTGAGTCAGAAGAAAGCGAGGGAGGGAGGGAGACTAAGCACTGGTTATGGGAGCCAAGGAGAAGCTGGCCCCAGCTAACTAGCAGGTGCTGAGGGGGCGGGCGGGGGGCGAAGTGACCAGAAAGCAAGCTGTTGATCTGAAGAAAGGGTGGGTCTAGGAAGTGCAATGGGTGGGGGGGGGGGGTTCACAGTTGAATACAAGTCTCCTGAGAAAGATGTCTAGGAGGCTGACAGAGATGAGTGCTCAGCTGTCGTGGGAGTGAGGTGCAAGGGCAGCCTTGGAAAACCCAGGCCTCTGGGATGTGGCTGAAGGAGACAGGGCAGGAGCAGGTCCAAGCTAGGAATGCCGGCACCAGGAAGACAGCTGCAAGCTCCTGGGAGGAGCAGTGGCTCCCTCATAGGTCCATCCCTTTCAAACCTCCAGCTTTGGGTAGAGGTACCCCCGGTGCTAAAATGGCTCCTAACAGATGGTGTTCAGGTGGCCTGCCTGGCAGGTCAAGTTTACTCCCTGGACAGGGAAGGAACCTGTTGATGGGCTGCAGGGCCAAGCCCTCACCTTTGGGGTCCACTTGGGCCAAGTAGGTGATGACGCAGCTCTTGGGCCCCGTGCTCTGGATGAGGTAGCCCGTCTGGATGGACACAGCTCGGACCAAGTCTTTCCGAGGTGGGTATTTCTGAGGATGGAAGGCAACTGGGAGGTGAGACTTGGATAGGGACAAATGGAATGTCCAGGAGTTCAGGTAAGTCCCACCACAGGATCCTGCTCCCTTGCCTGTAGGCCAGCCTTATCCCAAGGGCCAGTCAAATACATCCCACCCTCTCACCACAGAGACGGCCCACACTGTCCTTTCCCTGAGCTACATGACAGACACTGCAGGGAAGTCATTATCCCCCAGGCCTGCCTAAAGTCACTGTGACAGCCACAGCCCAGCCCTGCCATTCATCCTTCTGCACGCCCAGGGAGGGAGGGAGGGCAGGCCGACTCACAGGATGTTTCACTGAGTAGTTCATAATGATGTAATCGGCGCCCATGGGGAGCCAGGAGCGGAGGGTGATGACATCACGGTTCTTCAGGGGCTTGGGACACCTCCCTGTAGACAGAGGGCAAGGAACAGTTCAGCCAGGCTGTTGGCCCATCTTCCTGTAAGGAAGGGTGTGATGGAGGCCAGAGACATGGGGACCCTATTAACTGCCAGCCCTCCCCATCCAGACAGGTAACCCCAGGAAGGACACAGCATAACCCTTGTCTGCGCTGTCTCTGCCTACCCTGTCCCTCAGGGCCTCACATAGCCCTTACCTTTTTGCTCTGACTTGTCTACCTATGTGAATATAGTTGAAAGACAGTGCTGTGATCACACGTGCATGAAAATGTGTCTCTGTGGCATGTGGCTGTGAGTTGTATGCATGACTGGAGATGCATGTTTTTGTGTATGGTGTCTTTATAAGTGTGTGTGTGTCAGAGTATGTGAGCATGCCCGTGGAGAGGGCAGCTCTCCATCTCAGCATGCGGGTCTCTGAGCAGCCCAGCACAGGAGTGACCACAGGGAGGGAAAGTTAGAGGTGCTTTGGTGGGAGGTAGGGATGGAGGCTGAGAGGGTGGGGAGTCTTGTTCTGTGCCTGCTCACAAGAGTAATATCCTACGTCAGCGTTGACAGTCAAGCGGGCGATGTCGAAAGTCTCAATGACATTACTGTCCCACTTCTTCCGGTATTCTATGTCATGCAGGACGTCGTAGAGCGTCTCAGCTGGCACATCACAGCACTCCATCCTGCACTGCAGACAGACATGGGTCGTCAGGGCCACACAGGCACGGAGGAAAGAGAAGGCAGAGAGGAACAGGAGCCTGAGGCCGGCATGGACTTACTTCTTACCACAAGCCTGGTTTAGCTCCCCAGAAACCTCTGGTGCCAAGCTCAGCCTAGTCTCTTCTCCAGGAGTTCTTTTGAGGTAAACCATCCAGGCTCCTGGACACTGAGTCTCCATGTCTGTGCCCTCTATTCCCTGGGAGCAGGTTGTGGGAAGATGCTCACAGTTAACTCAACAAGGAGCTTGAGATAGGTTCACACTAATAAAAAAAGCAAATGCCCAAATAGACTGTACCACCTGGCCACACTGTGTGTGTGTGTGTGTGTGTGTGTGTGTGTGTGTGTGTGTGTGTGTGAGAGAGAGAGAGAGAGAGAGAGAGAGAGAGAGAGAGAGAGAGAGAGAGAGAGATGGGGAAGGGGGTACAGAGGGAGAGATTTAGCAAACATCTTTGTAATCCTAGTACTTGAGAGCCTGGGGCAAGAGGATCACCCCAAGTTCAAGGGCCAGCCTGGGACAGGAGACCATCTTCAGACATTGTCCCTATTACTTAGTTGCACCCTCAAAGAGTTTCCCCTCTCAGGACAGACAGCCAGTTGCATCTTGCTTTATTTAGCCCTCCCAATGATTATGCCAGGTAACAAAGCCTAGGAGGGACTTGAGTGCACAGGGGTTAAGTGCCCTGCCCAAGGTCACCTGGCTGCTTAATAAGTAGCAGGGCTGTGACTTAATCCAGCTCACAGGTCTCGGAAGCAAGTAAAGACAGAACCAGAGTTCTCAAACTCTGCATTCAAAAAGATGAGATTCTGTGACGTTTCTCTCCTGCCCTAAGAGCCCAGCCCACGCCACCCCACCCCCCACGCCCCCACCAGATAAAGTTCCCCACAGCAAGTACAACAGTTTCTCCTGGGTAGTCTATAAGACTGACTCAGAACTGACATTCACCCAACACAGGAAACCCACATTCCACTCTCTACCCACGAGAGAATACATGCCCCAGGAGAAGCAGCACTGCCCCCCCTCCCCCAGGACAGGCCTTGGCACCAGGAAAGCACATCACAGGCTGCTCTGCTCACTGAGCCCTACACATCACTTCAGATTACAGGAAATACAGGGCACAGAGGAACAAGCAAAGTGACACCATGAGAACAGACGCAGACAAAGCCAGGTGCTGGGCACTGCAGAGCTACCAGCCTGGTCTCTGTAGAAGAGCTGCACAGTATCAGGTTGGTGTCACAATGAAGGGACCGGGCACCACCATTTGGTTTTTTATTGTTACTGGGCTTGTTTGTTTGTTTGTTTGTTTTTTAGATGGGGTTTCTCTGTGCAGCCCTGGCTGGCCTGGAACTCATTCTGTAGACCAGGCTGGCCTCAAACTCAGAGATCTACCTGCCTTTACCTTCTGAGTGCTTGGATTAAAGGCATGCACCACCACTGCCTGGCTTTTTTTTTTTTTAATTCGCATTGGTATTTTGTCTGCATGTGTGTCTGTGTAAAAGTGTCAGTTCCCTGGAATTGGAGTTACAGACATTTGTGAACTGCCATGTGAGTGCTAAGAATTGAACCCAGGTCCTCTGAAAGAGAAGCCAGTGCTTTTAACTGCTGAGCCATCTCTCCAGCCCTAAGCACCACCATTTGTAAAGTGTGACTCTGGATCGTTACACATCAGCTATAAATAGGACATTCCCCTGCTCCTCTCCTCTCCCTCCTCCGCTCCTCTCTCCTCTCCGCTCCTGCTCCTCTCCCTCCTCCTGCTCCTCTCCCTCCTTCTGCTCCTCTCCCTCCTCCTGCTCCTCTCCCTCCTTCTGCTCCTCTCCCTCCTCCTGCTCCTCTCCCTCCTCCTCCTCTCCCTCCTCCTGCTCCTCTCCCTCCTCTTCCTCCTCTCCCTCCTCCTGCTCCTGTTCCTCCTCCTCCTCTCCCTCTTCTTACCGGGGATTTGATCTAGGGCCTCATGCATGCAAGACAAATGTCCTACAACAGAGCTAAATTCCCAGACCTCTTTTTGCTGTTTATTTTTGAGATGGGATCTCATTAAGTTGCCCAGATTGGACTTTCATTTGTGGTCTTCCTGCCTCAGCCTCTTAAGTGCCTTGGACGACAGGCCTACACCACAGGCTCTGCTTACAAGAGGCATTTGGGGACAACTAGCAAGAAGGTTATCTGAGTATTAGATGCACTAGAAATTTATGGAAATAAATGATTGACATTCTCCCCTCCCCCAAAGCATGGTACAAACTGTAAAGTGCAGCAAGGAAAGTCTATACTTAGAAAAGGCTTGAGCTGTACAAATCTCTGAAGCAACAATAGCGGCTGTCTGTCCACTAGAAGCACAGTGTTTGTTTTCCTTTTGCTCGTATTTCTGTTTCTGAGATGTCTGCCATACTGTTTCAGCAATAATGACTTTTTTCCCTTTGATTTTTAGAGACAGGGTTTCTCTGTGTAGCCTTGGCTGGAACTCGCTCTGTAGACCAGGCTGGCCTCGAATTCACAGAGATCCACCAGCCTCTGCCTCCCGAGTGCTGGGACTAAAGGTGTGTGCCACCATGCCTAGCAAATTAACAAAAATGTTAAAGTAAAAAGGCACCCAGGTCACAGCTATGAGGAGGCCGACTAGATCTGCCCCGCTGAGGACACCAGATCAGATCTTCAGCCCCTCGGTCATCTTCAAGCTCTGAATAAAATGATTTGAACACATACATGCACCTGCATATGAACATACACACACATGCACAAATACGTTTGTATTATTTTTAAGTTCTAAAAAGAGTACTGGCAAGGGAGGATGGAGCTCATTGGCAGAGCCAATGCTTGGCATGGCCAATGGCTGTGGGTTCTACCAGCACCAAAATAATTCAAGAATGAACCCCAACCTATACCTATAAAATGTGGCTTGAGTAAGTCATTTTCCCTCTGCCCCACTTGCTTTTCTAGTCCATAAAAGTGTGACTGGATCCCACCATTTAACTACCAGCCCCCAGTTCCAGCCCTATCCTGAGTCAGAGGAGGCAGTGGTGAATCCTGGGCTTAACCTTCAGACAAGGAAGATGACCTAGCAAGCCTGGTGGCGCTCAGAGCAGGCTGTCTCCAGACAAGGAAGACGACCTAGCAAGCCTGGTGGCGCTCAGAGCAGGCTGTCTCCAGACAAAGAAGATGACCTAGCAAGCCTGGTGGCACTCAGAGCAGGCTGTCTCCAGACAAGGAAGATGACCTAGCAAGCCTGGTGGCACTCAGAGCAGGCTGCCTCCTCAGGGGCCAGTGGGAAGCAGGCTTCCTGGAGAAGCTCAGGCTCTGAGGGAGATGTTTGCCAAGTACAGGGACAGAGTGTGCTGTGAGGACCAAAGCCTGGAGCCAGACAAAAGGCCGGTGTACTGAGGGGCTGAGCATGTCCACCCGCCTCAAGTTTCTGTGGTGTGGTACACATGGCCTAGTTCTCAAAAGGTCCCTGATTCCAAGTATGCTTGGACAAATGGCTTGGTCACAGGAAGTACAGGATGAGCCTGGGATATCTTACTGACCTAGACAGGAAGTACTCAGAGTGGCAGAGACCTTGCCCAGCAGTCATGAGACCCAGCCTGAAGACTGGCCAACTCCTAGGGGCTTACCAGGCCTCTTGTGAAGCTCTAACACTGAAAGCTGCCAGTTCTAGGAGACCGCAATTCCAGGCAAACTAGGACAGTATTACTCTACCTTGAGCTACACCTAGGACACGCTGATTAAACTACTGAAAAAAACAGTGATAACAGATTGTACAGAACCCAGTAAGAAACCAATATATATACACCTCTGGCTAAATAAATGCAACGTATGACCAGGAATGGATTATATACATAGTTTCAAAGCTCCACCTATCAAATATTTATTATCTACAAAGGAAAATAAGAGCCTGGGAAATGTCTGAATAAGTAAAGCACCTGAAATGCACGTGTGAAGGCCTAAGTGCGATCCCCACTGGGGACAGGTGTGACAGCTCTTCTGCAATCCCGACGGTACTCAGGACCCAGAGAGAGGGGACACCTGGGCTAAGCTGGCTAGCTGGATTAGCTGAACTGGTGAACTCTGGGTTCACCGACAAATCCTGCCTCATTAAATAAGGTGGAGAGTTACCGAGGAAGACACTCAATGTCAACTTCTGGCCTTTACACGCACGTGCACATGCATGCACATATCCAAGTACAGGGGCAGAGAGTGCAGTCAGGACCACGGCCCAGAGCCAGGCAAGAGCACGGTATACTGAGGGGCTGAGCACCTTTCCGGGGTGTACATAGCCTAATACTCAAAAGGGCCCCGGTTCCAAACACACAAAGGGGGAAGAGTAACTTCTCAGTAGAGGAGATTCGTAAACACTACTTGAAGTTAAAATCATGCCTTCCCTAACTGGATGCAGTGGAAAGACTATAGGCAGCACTCACATGGTCTCTCCACTAAGGAGGCATGACTTTGATCATAAGAAAACATCAGACAAACCCCCAACTGAGGGAACTTTACAAAAGAAATGGCCTATAAGTGTCACAATTTTAATGTCAAGAGAAGACCTAAGAATTGTACCAGGGTTGGGCGGTGGTGGCACACGCCTTTATTCCCAACACTTGGGAGGCAGAGGTAGGCGGATTGCTGTTGAGTTCGAGGCCAGCCTGGTTTACAAAGCGAATCCAGGACAGCCAAGGCTACATAGAGAGACCCTGTCTGGAAAAACAAAAAAACAAACAAAACAAGAACTGTACCAGACCAAAGGAGACTATCAAAACATGAGTGAACGGACAGATGGGCTGATGGAGAGATTCGATGGTAAGAAAAAGGATTGAAGAAGTTAGCAGAGATCACATGGGTATCACTATTAGATCCCATCTTCTCTTTGGCAGCCTCATAAGGTCCAGGAGATGCCCATCACTCCTGCACTGTGAAGCAGAACACTGGGGCTCAGGTGACCAAGAAACTTACAGTACAGAGCAAGAAAGCAGCTGGCCAGAAGTCCAAAGCCAGCTCTGTGCTCATGTAGCCATGGCTGGCCTTGAATTTAAAGTCCTCTTGCCTCAGCCTCTTGAGGGCTGGAATAGCAGGTATGTGCCACTATGCTTGGCTTTCCTGTGTAGCTAAAACTGACCCTAACTCCTGACCCTCCTGCCTCCACCTCACAAAGGGATTACAGGAGGGGCCACCAAACTTTCTTCCTGTAGTCTTTTGTTTGTTTTTCTTAAGACAGGGTTTCTCTGTATAGCAGGCCTGGCTATCCAGAAACTCACTTTGTAGACCAGGCTGGCCTCGAACTCATAGAGATCTGCCTGCCTCTGCCTCCTAAATGCTGGGATTAAAGGTGTGAGCTATCACCACCTGGCCTGTAGTCGTTTTTGGTTTTTTTTTTAATGTTATATTATTTAAATTCTATTTTATGTGTGCGGGTATTTTACCTGAATATATGTCTGTGCACCACTGTCATGTCTGTGGATGCCAGAAGACGGCATCAGATGCCCTAGAACTAGAGTTACAGATGGTTGTGAGCCACCATATGGATGCTGGGACTTGAACCCAAGTCTTTTGGAAGAGCAGCTACTGCTCTTAACTGATGAACCATTTCTCGTGTCCTGAAACTTACACACACACACACGCATGTGTGTGTTTGTGTTGTGCATGTGGCAATCGGAGGACAACTTGCAGAAGTTGGTTCTTTCATCACATGGCTTCCAGGAACGGAACTCAGGTCCTCAGGCATCGCAGTGAGTTATCTTGATCGCCCCTCCTCATGTTTCTTAACCATGAAGGAACGCAGGAACCTGGACTTCTCTAAATCCGGTTTGGAAGTTGGTTTGGCCTTGCAAGTCCTCCAACATATCACACTGGACGTGAGGATGGAGGGGCACTGGCCACACATCTTAGCTTCAAATGTCAGAACCCAACCCAGCACTTTCCCTGGGACCAGGTTTGCCCCTCCTCACTCTCTGACCCTACTGCACCCAGACCTGGACAGGAAAAACCAACACTGCCTGGAAAATGCCCATCCTCATGCCAGAGACTAAGATGGGAGCTGTTATAGCTCCAGAGCACCCCTCCAACCCGAAAAAAAAACCCTCTGGGGCAATGCCCAATAGGTAGAGCATACAGAGCCATAGAACAGAGCAGAGACCCTCTGTCTTTAAAACACAGAGAGAAACCTCAAAGGACTCCCAGGCTAATGGAGGGTGGGGGTGAGGACTCTGCTGGGAAGGAGAGATCATGGCTGCTCCTGGGAAGGGATGGTTGTGAGGCAGGGTGAATAGCGGGGTCAGATGTGTCCATGGGCATCTGCAGTCTGTAACAGGGGGCCTAGCTTCTTCCCACAGCAACCCAAGAGGCAATGCACAGTGCCCAAGCACGGGAATTACATCCAGTTTTGTTTCTGTGCTGGACCCTGGGCCCCTTGCCTGGATTGAACTCAAGGGAACTTGGTCCCCCTAGGAGCCCTGCTGGGCTGCAAAGCCCTTCAAACTTTGGATACAGCAGTGTGTGACAGCTGCCATGTTACAAGTGAGTCCCAGAGGGACCAAGTGTCACCAAGAACTACATGTTTGTCCCAGAACTCTCTCCAAATCTTGTTGATGTGGGGATCCCCAGACTGTGTGAGGTTGCCCAGGACTCCTGAGCATAACCTTCGCTTAGCACCCCAAACCCACAGAGCCACAGCAGAAGGAACTGGGTAAAGCAAGGAGGACTGCCAAGGACCACTCATGAACATGCGGCGGGCAACTGTACTGTCTAACTCCAGCATTACCGCTGGGGCACAAGACTTAACACTCGACCCTTGGTTTCCTCACAAAAAAAGGGCATAGTGGCACTTGCCTTTAACTCCAGCACTTGGGAGGCAGAGGCAGGCAGATCAATGTGAGTTCAAGGCTAGCCTGGTCTACAAAGCGAGTCCAAGACACCAAGTATACACGGAGAAACCCAGTCTTGGGGGGGGGGGGGGGGGGGGAGACAGAGGAGAGAGAGAGAAAAGAAAGAGGGCAGTAATAAAACTATCTCCTACAGATATTGTGACTGTGACTGGACGAGTTGTATGAAATATGCCTCGCATGTTGTCAACACTGACAACACAGCTGTTTTGACCTGGCAGGCCTCCATACTACAGGGCCATATATGTGCATGTACATCCTCATATTTTGTGGCTTGGCAGCTTTCTTGCTTTACTCTGATCCCTGCCCTTCCAATCATCCATGCACGGCTTCCTGAGGCTTACTGAGTGCCCGGCCTGTTAGAATCAACCCATGGAATGAGGAATCAATCATAAGCAAGCCAGACCTAAGCCTTGCTCCCAAAGAGGAGCCACTAAGAAAAGAAAATATTGGTGAAAGAGACCAGGATGAAAACTCACAATACGGCCGGGCGGTGGTGGCGCACGCCTTTAATCCCAGCACTTGGGAGGCAGAGGCAGGTGGATCGCTTTGAGTTTGACGCCAGCCTGGTCTACAAAGTGAGTCCAGGACAGCCAAGGCTACACAGAGAGACCCTGTCTTGAAAAACTAAAAAACAAAAAAAGAAAACTCACAATACAGAACAAGCAGGCGTAAGGAGTGAACTGTAGAGGAATGGGACACCTGACCCCAGAAGCTAAAGAAACAGACCACTGCGTGGGCAGAGAAGGCCATGTCAGCCATGAGGAGATCAGAGGCCCGCACCTCTTTCAGAACTCTGAAGAAGCCCCCTGGTCCAGCTCTGGAGATGCAGGCTCATCACTGAGGGTGGACAACAGGGTTTCCTAAGCCCAGCTGCTGACCTGAGTTAGGATAGGAAGTCAGGTCCCATCCAAGAGGCTTTGTCCTAGCCTTAACCACCACTGACTGGGACACACAGACCCATAACCATCCCTGTCTGTGGTGGACCCTTCTGCTAAGACCTTACACGGTGGTCTCCAGTACCCCAGCCCTTGGAAAACAGATGATGATTTTTTTTTAAAGTGATTTTTATTTTTTTTGGTGCATTGGTATTTTGCCTGCATCTATGTCTATGTGAGGATATCAAACCCCCTGGAACTGGAGTTACAGACAGTTGTGAGTTGCCATGTGGGTACTCGGAATTGAACCAGGGTCCGCTGAGCCATCTCTCCAGCCCCACAGATGATGTCTTTGACTACCACGCTTAAAATCACCACTTGGGGAAACCAAGGCCCAGAAAAATGTAAGGGAAGACCCCACTAACTTAACACAAAATATAGTGTCTAAGCAGACAGTCCTGTGAAGTAACCATTAAGTAGGCAACCCCTCCCAACAGAGCCAGGTTCAAACCAGAAGATGGCTCCCCGACTGAGGCTGAGTCCATAACAGCCCTGGCCAATAACCAGCCGCTCAGCAGCCACCACTGAGTGCTCCAAGGCGCTGTCAGACACATCATTCACATACCAGGCAGAAGCACCTATACCATGGGCTCTGGGGAAGCTGGAATTTATCAAATGGAGAGGCCACCGTGTTGTGTCCTGTGTACACACCACCCACAACCTTCCAATGCATATGCTGAAAGAGGCTCACAGGGGTATAATGATGGCCCAAGGTTATACAGCACCGGAGCAGAGAACCAGAGTCCACGGGCTCCTGACTGCAAAGCAAGCATGCTGGCAACTGGAGAGTGTTGGCTAAGGAACGCACAATACAGCGATTGTGACATTATGGAGGGATCCTGGCCAGACAGGAGCAGCTGGCGGATTCATCGTCTGGCTCACTTTACCACACCTCACCAAGCTCAAAGGCAAGGCTTTTTTGAAACTGGTGCTGGGGCTGTGACTCAGAAGTCCCTTGGAGAAGCCATCACAGTGCCTTGCCAGGGCCCCACCGGCTCTCAGTTTACCCAGCAGCTCTGGACTGCGTGCATGGGACAAATCCACCCCTTGCTACACCCTGGCTATGTAGCCTTAGCTTGAGCAAAGGAGCTTTAAGCCCCAGCATCTGCACCTGTCAAAGAAGGATCACCCTTCCCTGGAGGGAGCTGTGGGGATTAAAGGAGACTTGTACAGAAAGCCTTCAGTATGTGCCTTCTACTGACTTCAAACCTCCTGCTCTTCCCTGTGCTCTGGCCGTGCCCAAGGCGTCCCTTCCTGCTAAGCTCCAATGTGCAAGGTACACAAAGACACGGTGTAAAGGGTTTTGCTTTTTTTTTTTTTTTGAATGCAAAAAATGCTGAGAGGTTAAGTGGACAAACAGGTGAACACTTGCTATAGGAAGACCTGCAAGGTTCAAGCCAATTACCCTTCATGACCTTCAGGCAGGCCCTGCCCTAACTGCACAGGCCGCACAGCAGGTCCTTTGGCCCTCTCTGCACTGGCTGTCCTTCTGCTTTGACCTTTCCACAGGAAATCAGGCCCAGGCAAATCTTCAGGAGGGCCTACTCTTGCCTTGGGCTTCTGAGGTCCCCAGAACAGAAACTCCTAAGACCTTCCCACAGTGGTTAGCAAGAGGAAGAGGAAAGATCTGTCTGTCGGTCCTGCCAAAATGAGTGGTAAGGTCTGGCCCAGATGCCTCCCAAGACAGTCCCTCACTGGCTCTTTTGCTAACGCATCTGCTGTCTTGCCCTCTCAGGCTGAGCTGTGTCCCACACCTCCTGTCCTCTCCCACTCCAGGCAACTGTTCTGTCAGAAGTAGACGAACACTGCATTCTGCTGCCTGCAGTTCTATGGCCCCTGATCATGGCAGCCCCTGGCATATAGCAAGTGCTCAGTTAAGGCCCGTGTCCTGAATGGGGCCCAGAGAGAGAGGTGGAGCCTGTATAGCCCTACTCTAACTCACAATGCTGGCCATCGTCGGCTGGTGACTCAGTGTTCTAGTTCAATCAGACACCTGCAGCGGCGGGGAAAACCCTTGGGTGCTTGCAAATTTGTTGTTTTGAGGAAAGTCCTCTGACAAAAGAGTAGAGGGTTGGGGTGGTATTAGAAATACCAAGAGGCAGGTCCAGGGACAATCTGGAGCTTGTTTTTAAGATCTTTGATAGTTCTGGTAGTCCAAAAAAAAAAAGTAAATGAGCTAGTTAAAATGGTCTTAGCTTTTTAGAAGGCTGGAGGAATGGGTGAGATGTCTTTTGAAAAGGAGGCTGGGCAACATTATGAAACCACTGTCTCAAAAAAAAAACCTGAGCCGGACATGGTAGCGCACACCTTTGATCCCAGCACTAGGGAGGCAGAGACAGGCAAATCTCTGTGAGTTGTCGACCGCCTGGTCTACAAAGTGAGTTCCAAAACAGCCAGGACTACACAGAGAACTCTGTCTCGAAAAACAATAATAGGGCTGGAGAGATAGCTCAGTGGTTGAGAGCACCACTGCTCTTCCAAAGGTCCTGATTCAATTGCCA